>NW_020174933.1:3155985-3233015 GCF_003031525.2 Neophocaena asiaeorientalis asiaeorientalis | reverse complement strand
TTTTTTTTTTTTTTTTTTTTGTGGCCTCTCCTGCTGCAGAGCACAGGCTCCGGATGTGCAGAGGCTCATCCTCTGCGCCACCAGGGAAGCCCGACAAGCGCTTTAAAAAAAAAAATATTTCAAGGATTATTTTCACAGATGATTATCATACAGTATTATAATGTATTATGTGCAAAATTCCATTAAAAAATCATTTACAAAAGGAAGTACGACACGGTATGTATTGAGGGTTCTAGATGTACAGCAAAAGCTTAGAAAGGGACAAGGTACAAAGCCAACCAAATTAGATGACTATGCATCTTTACACAGTACAATAACATGTTTTTGTAACTACCTGTGTTACGTTGATACGAGACCCTCATCCTCTGTGCAAACTGCCCCCCGCCCAAGGAGGTTTCGTAAAACAGAAATTTAACTTCACCACACATTCTACAACACAGGTGGGCTTTTTGGTGCATTTGCAAACTCCTTTCCAAACTCACGTAATGTGAGTTTCATTGAGTTTATTTAACTCAATGAAACTCACATTATGTGGTTTCTGCCGAAAATAATTTGATGCCGTTTGTTTTATGTGGAAAAGGAAAAAAAAAAGCATTGTTCTTATGTTTTCTTCCTCGTGGGGTTTTCAAAATTGCTTCCGAAAGCAAATAACATGGGACAGATTCTGCAAATCTCACTGCATATTCACAGTATTTTCAGCATAGGTGGTTCCTTCTATCTCCTTTTCCCACTTCCTTCAAGGAGCCTGAACCAGCAGACTCCACCCCTCAGTCCTCTGTTAGCGTCTGTATTTCCCTCTCGACCTCTCTCTACATTCATTTCTTTCCTCATCCTCAGCATCACTTGGTGAAAACACAAAACAATGCGATACCACTGAGCGTGAATAAGGTGATAACAGTACGTCAGATTTCCAAAGGCATTCTGTGGCCAGTGTCAGTAATACATGGCTGTAAGAAACCCAGCAGTCTCTCCCCACAAAGTTGCCCAAACATCCGGTTACAGAAGAGAGACTTTTAAAATGCAGTACTCTCAAATCCAGCAAGAGATTTCTTTTTGCATATTAAATGTTAAAATCACATGCATATTAAATGTTAAAATCACCTGCATAATTATAGAATATCTTAAAGTTACAAAAATATTTTAAAAACCAATCCTGACAGTTTACCTGCAACTGCTATAAAAATTTCTATGAAAGATATAAAAACACAAAGGCTCTTCATTAAAAAAAGAAGGAAGGAAGGGAGGGAGGGGGGAATGGATGGAGACACTGAACTGAGAGGTCTTTCATGCGCCGCGTTGGACAGGCTTCTCAGAAGCCTGCTGTTGGACTCAAGAACTTGTCCCTTAAATGTTTATTTAGTACGTATACATACATGTGAGCCAACCCAGAACCTGGCTGGGCATAGGCAGCAAACGATCTTGGGGCACCTGAACCATCAGATGCAATTCTCCAGCTCCGAAGGATGGATCCTACTGTGACATGAACCTCAGCTACCCTGCTTGGGTGTCGTGGCTAAAGGTGCCCTTGGCCACGTCGGCCTGTGGATGGCTCCATCACTGAACCGAGCGGTCCCCAAGGAGGTGACTGCTTTTCAAGCACGAGCACGTGGAAGCCAGAGGCCAGGTTCCTACCTCCTCTCTTTGGATGCACCACTGGGAAGCCTCACGTGTCTCCTAGGAGGCGGTGGGCTCTTCTGCCCTGTACTCCTCGGGGTCGGCCCCCTGGAACTTCTCGGCACAGAGCCAACACACGTCCTCCGTGGTGACATCAGGCCTCAGGAAGAGGGTCTTTCCCACGCAGCCACTGTTGACATCTTGGAATGCAGGCCGGAGGTAATTCTAAGCGTCGTCCACTGAGGGGATGGTCCGGTTGGTGAGAAAAGCGCTTTTGAACATGGTCGTACAGGAGCTGTAACTGAGGCCAGAGGAGGGAACGTGTTTCCCGAGGAATAGGGTGCAGAGCAGGAGCCATAGGTGCTGTCACCCTCGGGGAAGAAGAGGGGGAAGAGGGACCAGGGGCCTCCAGGGACAGGCTCAGACGGGGGAAGGATGGGGCGAGGGTCACATCTTTGAGGTCAGTGAGTAGGTGGTGGGAGGACTTGAGGCAGCAGGGGTACCTGCGGAGGAGGTGATGGGGCAAGAGGTGACGCCTTTTTCTAGAAGTTGCTCTTGACGAGGGTGAGGCCTCACTGCTCCCTGGGTGATGTCAGAGAAGAAGCTCAGGGTCCCTTGAATTCTCATGGCGGCTCTTTGAGGCAGGAAGGAAGGATCAGCTCCGTTTTACAGAGGGAGGACATGGCAGCCCCGAGCAGCCAAGGACCCGCCTGGTGTCATGGCTCTGTGACCCAAGCCCTCTGGGTCACGCCCAGCAGATGGGAGCAGAGCTGGGGAGGGTATGGGGGGAGCGGAGGCTCGGTGGCTGTCGTGTGACCATTCAAGACAGAGAGGGTGGCCGGGGGCACACACCAGCAGTGTGTCT
Organism: Neophocaena asiaeorientalis asiaeorientalis; assembly: GCF_003031525.2. Classification (NCBI taxonomy): domain Eukaryota; kingdom Metazoa; phylum Chordata; class Mammalia; order Artiodactyla; family Phocoenidae; genus Neophocaena; species Neophocaena asiaeorientalis. Next base: position 3,230,536 of record NW_020174933.1, on the reverse strand, counting down.
GGGTGGTGAGCTAGGCCTGGTTGGCTTTTGCTTTCCCTGTCCCCAGTGTCCTCTAGGGGTCCTGTATTATTTACTGTAGTAAAGAGTAGTAAGAATTTATATCCACCATAGTATTTAAAACAATACCCAGGAGGAGTCCTCTGGAAAAGCTGAATGTCCAGATGGTGCTTTTTCCGGAGGCTCATCGCCGTCACGTGTATACAGAGCGTACGCACATACCACCAAGGGGCTGGGAACGGTAGGGCTGATTCCAGAGTGTTCTGGATGTTTCTAAATTGTGTTCTTCACAAAAGCACAGCAGATAATAATAAAACAATAAAAAAATAGGGCTTTCGAGGAACCAGAATGCAGATTTTTGGTGACTCCCCATTGGTCCTGCCTTTGTCTCTCTCTCCATGCCCCTGATTTCCCCCATCACCGTGAGAACATGGTACAGAGCAGATGAGGTGGATTGCAAGGGCCTGGATTAGTGATCACGTCCTATAAAGGAACTTGTCCTTGGCAACTAATTCACGTGCATCCCCCCGCCCCAAACCTGTTTCTGTGTGAAAAGCTTTGAATGTGTGACTACACGTGAAGATGGATCTCTGAGCTTTCAAAGAGCTGCCCACTGCCAGCCTCACGTGGCACAACTCCAGGGGCGAGGGTCACGCTGGACCTTGCCCTGGGCCGGTGGGCGGCAGCTCTCACCACCCCTGTGCACATCTCTCATCTCCTTTAATGGCATCACCCTGTGTCCATCCCCACGGCCCCCCGTCCCCCTGCTTCTGGCATGCCTCCCTGCTCATCTCCCCTGGGCCGTTGTCTGCCGACTGCGGGCTCTTCACCCCTTCCCTGCTCTGCCAGCCCGTCTTTCTCAAAGACAGACATGGCCACGTCGGTCACTCCTTTGCTTATCAACCTCGAGTGTTCCCCGGCTGTCCTGCCCACCCCTCCGGTCTCTCTCCCACCCCCGTCTGTCTCCCCTGCAGGGCTGGTGCTCAGTCCTACAAACACCCTTCAGCCCGAACGAAGCATACTCTTTCCTGCATCTCTGACTTTGTACCGATCATACTCTGTGTTCCGTGTGCTTTGTCCGTCCCTCCAGTGTCTTCCCGGCCACCCTGAGCAGGGGACCCGGGCCACCTCTTGTCCATCTTGTTACCTCGGCCCCCCAGCACAGGGCTCGGGTGGGAAGAACCGCGGTTCTTTCTCTCTAACTTTGAAAGAGTCAGTCCCTCAAGTTTAGATTGTCTCCACAAGAAGGGGGAGGCTCTAGTATCTGCTGCAGTAGCGTGTGTAGGAGAGAAAGGGCAGCCCTCGTTTAGTCAGCTGCCGCTTCCTGGATTCAGAGTGCACATTTCATCTGGCTGACTCCTTCCCTCTCTTCCTCCTTGACATTTATTGAGCTCCTGCGGTATACAGTGTGGATAGACGGGGGAAGGAAAGAGCCGAAATCTCGACCCTCGTGGAGCGAACTGCCTGGGTAGAAGCAGCATGTGGTCAGATCACTGTCCGTATGCTTCAATATAAACTGGTGATAAGTCTGCGAAGTTCAAGTGGGGGGGACCGGGAAGCGGACCTCAGGGAGACCTGATCGTGTGCGTCTGGTGAGGGCTGGGGGTGCAGGAGGTGTCAGGAAAGCCTTCTTGGAAGCAGTGATGTTTGAGCTAAGATCTGAAGGCTGAGGAGGGGTGGGGTAGGCCAAGTTCCTTTGGTAGAAAAAGTACGTGAGAGCCTTTGCCAGTGGATAGTAAATCATTCATTGCAAGACATAAAAAATCCCATTCAGATTAGCTTGGGTAAGTGGGGGGTTTATTCCATCACCCTGACATCTGATGGCAGGAAAGCAAACTGCAGCTGCCCCATCGCTGTGCTTCGCCTCCCAGCAGTCACTGCACCGGCTACTGTCAGTGGCTGATGGCTGGAGCTGGGACCAGGACCCAGTCTGTGATGGCTTTGGAAGACCCCAACACTACCTTCTAGCTTCAAGCCCGCTTTTAGTTGCTGGTTTTCTGCTTTGGGACTTGCGGACATATTCAACTTAAATGGTCTATTTTTGAGCCAAACCAGTCTGTTCCTTATTTGCCTCTTGAGTGATATTTACCTGAAGTAAACACGATATGGACAGTCCTAGAGGGAAACTTGAACTGATTTCGGTTTTGGTAAATCTGAGAAACCTCTCTCTAGACCTTGCACAGGTCACGTAGGCGTCACGTAGGCGGCGTGTAGCTCTGAGAAACCACAAGTCAAAAACAGCCAGTGGGGGCTTCCCTGGTGGCGCAGTGGTTGGGAGTCCGCCTGCCGATGCAGGGGATGCGGGTTCGTGCCCCAGTCCGGGAAGATCCCACATGCCGCGGAGCGGCTGGGCCCGTGAGCCATGGCCACTGAGCCTGTGCGTCTGGAGCCTGTGCTCCGCAACGGGAGAGGCCACAACAGTGAAAGGCCCGCGTACCGAAAAAAAAACAAAAGCGGCCAGTGGCGTGGCCTGTCCCCTTCCGGCCCAGGGAAAGTGCTGAGGCTGAGTCTTAATCACTGCAGACTGTCCACTAGTGAGTGTTCCCACGCAAAAGGGGGTGCTGCCCAGACTCGATGACTTTGAGGGGGTGGTAAAACCCTTTCTTTTTCGGCTGCGCCACTTGCAGGATCTTACTTCCCCTACCAGGGGTGGAACCCTGGCCTCTGAGCCTGTGCGTCTGGAGCCTGTGCTCCGCAACGGGAGAGGCCACAACAGTGAAAGGCCCGCGTACCGAAAAAAAAAATAAAAAACGGCCAGTGGCGTGGCCTGTCCCCTTCCGGCCCAGGGAAAGTGCTGAGGCTGAGTCTTAATCACTGCAGACTGTCCACTAGTGAGTGTTCCCACGCAAAAGGGGGTGCTGCCCAGACTCGATGACTTTGAGGGGGTGGTAAAACCCTTTCTTTTTCGGCTGCGCCACTTGCAGGATCTTACTTCCCCTACCAGGGGTGGAACCCTGGCCCCCGGCAGTGAAAAGCGCAGAGCCCTAACCACTGGACCACCAGGAAATTCCCTAAAATCCTTTTTAAGCATTATCTCACTTGATCTGCAAAAACAGCCAGCAAGGTGGGTATTATTTAGTCTGCGTTCGGATGGTGACACTGAGGCTCACCCAGGGCGATCTTGCCCAGGTGCTCAGAGTGCAGGATGCTTCCCACTCTCCCCGACACCCAGCCCTGCCTCTGAGCCCGGCTCTGCTCTCTGCATCCTTGTGAGTAGCAGGTGCATCAGCCCATGTACATACAGCCCCTCTGATCCTCACAGCCTCCCAGGGACAGGGGAAGCGGGGCTCGGGTAAAGGACCTTCCTGAGAGCACAGTTTGTAGTTGATTCATCTTTTAGATTGGGAACCCTCCAAAGACCGAGCTCTTTTTTTTTTTTTCTTTTTTTTGATTTTTTTAATTGAAATATAGTTGATGTACAATGTTGTGCCGGTCTCAGCTGTACAGCAAAGTGGGTCAGTTATACACATATACACATTCTTTTTATATTCTTTTCCATTATGATTTATCACAGGATATTGAATATAGTTCCCTGTGCTCTACAGTAGGACTTTGTTGTTTATCCATTCTAAATGTAATCGTTTGCATCTACCAGCCCCAAACTCTGAGCTCTTAAGTGTTAACTTTGGCATGTTCTGCTTCTAGCATTTAACCAGAAAAAAGAAAAAATCACAGTTTCCTTGTGGATTGATCTAGAATGTACTGGCAGCATGCGTGGAAGGGTGGCTTCAGTCTCTTCTCTGGTCCTTACTAGGTTACCCCTCTACCTGGCCTCGCTCTTCATCAGCCTCGTTTTCCTGCTGGTGAATTTAACCTGTGCAGTGCTGGTGAAAACGGGCACCTGGGAGAGGAAAGGGATCGTCTCCGTGCGTGTGGCCATCAACGACTCACTCTTCGTGCTGTGTGCCGTCTCCCTGTCCATCTGTCTCTACAAAATCTCCAAGATGTCCTTAGCCAACATTTACTTGGAGTCTAAGGTAAGGTGGACATGTGGTCAAGATCCCGCTGGTTCCCCCTGGTTCTCAGAAGAGTTCCCTGGTTTGCGAACAGAACTCAACCAATGCCTCTCACACCTGACCCCCTGCGAATGATGAGCCGGGTTGTGGTTGCCAAAACAGGAAGCCTTGTAGTTCCTTGAATTATGTATGTGAGAAGAGTTGGCTCTGGGTGGCTTGCGGCGTATGGGGGTGTGCAGAGTTACTGGCAGAGAGCTAAGACTCTGGTTTATGGATACAGCGGTTTAAGTGACATTTTAAAGGACCAGTGACATTGATTGTGCCACTAATATTAACAGAAACACACATCTAGTGTTCCCTGCGTTCCCAGCACTTTTATAAGCGCTCTGCATGTGGAAACGACCGTAACCCTCACAACTCTATGGGAGTAGGTATCACTCACTTGAAACTGAGGCAAAAAGAGGTCAGAGGCTCACCCCAGGTTACACAGCCAGGAGATGCAGAGCCAAGATTTGGTCTCTGCAGCCTGGCTCCGGGGTCTGGGGTCTCTCCTCTCCACCACCCTGTCGTAGTGCAGGGAGACTCAGATCCAGGCTCACCCCTGCCTTGGCTGTGTCCATGAGAGGGTCCCCCTTAAGAGAGGGAACTGCTCCTGGGGTTCAGGACATCAGGCCTCTCATGGTGACAGTTCAGAGATGGAGCCAGACAGGCTGTGTGTTGGGCTGCAGCCCACAGACCTACAATCCCTGTGCATAACCAGCTTCAAGACCAAAGAAAGAGCCCGGAGTCAGCAGTGGTTTAATAGATGGGGGAGCTTACACGTGTGAAGCAAGGTCCTGCAGAAACATCCCACCGAGTGCTGTGGACCGCAGGCAGGACTTGGTGGTGGTCTTCGCTCCCGAGGCGGGGGAAGGGGAGATTACCAGTTAAGGTGGGGGGATTGACATCCGGTGGGCTCCTTAGTTACCAGGGAAACCAGCAGAGGGGCCTGCCCCTCACCGCCCCCTTGATAAGAACAATCACCAGCTGGGCCCTGGGAGCAAGTATGTAGGCAGGTCAGTCCTGTGAGTAGGTGTAGGTGAGCGGGCCCTGGTCAGGCAGGGGATGGACAGAGGGCAAGAGAACAGCCACCCTGAGTGGGCTGACCGTACACTGGGAGAGGGCAGCTCCTGCCCGTCCTCTTGTTTAGCTGCTGTGCCCCCCACCCTAGGGTTCCTGTCTTCTCCTTTTCTTCCCCCAGAGTTACAAAGAGGGGGGCTTCCCTGGTGGCGCAGTGGTTGAGAGTCCGCCTGCCGATGCAGGGGACGTGGGTTCGTGCCCCAGTCCAGGAAGATCCCACTGGGCCCGTGAGCCATGGCCGCTGAGCCTGCGCCTCCGGAGCCTGTGCTCCACAACAGGAGAGGCCACAACAGTGAGAGGCCCGTGTACTGCAAAAAAACCCAAAAACAAAGAGGGGCAGGTCCACTACCTGGAGCAGGGATTCTGAGGTGCCCCTCACCAGCCTGGTCCCCGACTCTCCCTCACTGAGAAGCCTGGTGGCGAGTGGAGGTCAGGAGAGACGCCCTGGTCTCTGGCTGGCCGCAGGACCCCAGGCCCACCAGCGTGTCGCCCCACGGAGCCTGGGTTTTCTCATGTGTAAAGCAGTTGAGTGATTTCACAGCTCCTCTGCTTCGGAAATTCAGTGATGCTGTGCCCCGGGGCACCCCCCTGCCTTCCTTGCCTCGCAGCCCGTGTGGCTGTAACATCTTTGGTCTGAAGACTTGAGCAGCCGTGCCTTCCACGATCCTGTGTCTTCAGGAGTGATCAGTAGATTAAAGTCTGCGCCTCCAACTTCAAAAATACAAAGCCTTCATCAGGGCGTCCTGTGATGTGACTGAACTCTTGCCGAATCCCAGAAGTTACTGTGGCAGCGTTGTTTTCTGATTGAGAAAAGTTGGCAAATTTTAAACGTCACTTTGCCTGACTTTATTATTTATAGTGTCTCGTGTATAAGGGCTAGCGAAGGCTTTTTAAAGACAGGATTATGATTTTTATAGGAGGGGTCACAGTTTAGATTGTCAAAGTACCATTCAGATGACCCCTATGGCAAACAAGCTAATAATAAACTACCACTGGCAAAATAAAACACTAGCTTAGATTTAGTTAATGACTTTCAAACACAAAACTCAAAAATCGATGTCAGGTTTTTAGTTAACCGTTTCTAGCCAGGGGTCATCTAACTGACTTTTGGAAATTGATAGCTTCATAAATGGGGGCACAGATGACGCATTTTCACAGAATTGCAAGCCCTGAGTCACGTGGGGACTCCAGCACTCCTGCCTAGAGGATGCTGGGTCTTGAGGAAGTGCTCACCGCCCAGAGCCACTGTCCATAGCAGCGCTGTCTGCCAGCCGCCATCCCTCTGAGGTGGTTTTGTTATCCTCAAGCCAGGGGCCGGGCGCTGGGCTCATAAGCTGAGAGGGTCCTTGGAGCTGAGCCAGCGGCGTTTAGAGATTTAACCAAATAAGCCATCTGACTTTCTTGTTCTTCCAAACCCAGGCCTTAGGCAAATGGCTCCTGTTTTCAGGCATCTCCAGATCAAGTCCCAGATTTTGAAGCATCTCTATGAAGATAATTTGAAGTTTGGGATGGGTGTGGTGTGAGGTGAGGTTTGCAGTTGGGTTTAAGGTCTGAGGGTGGAGGAGAAGCTTGGAGGAGACGGCAGTGCCTCTGAGATCGAAGCTTTAGCAGGTCCGAACACAGCCCGTGTTCTGGGAGGGGGCTGGGGTCCAGGGCCCGGAACAGGTGCCCCCTTCATGGCTCATTCTCTTCCAGGGCTCCTCCGTGTGTCAGGTGACTGCCGTCGGTGTGACCGTCATCCTGCTCTACGCCTCCCGAGCCTGCTACAACCTGTTCATCCTGTCGTTTTCTCAGAGCAAGAATGTCCATTCCTTTGATTACGACTGGTACAATGTGTCAGACCAGGTCAGTGGGCGCCGATGAGGGCCACCTGATCGGTGGCTCTTTGCTTTGCAGCATCCCACGTGGCAGAGAGGTGTAAGCTCCTTGATTCTGCCGCTAAATAGCTGGGTGACCTTGAGAATCACTTACCTGGGTGGTGTCTGTACCCTCACCTGTAAAGTGGGATCATAGTTCCTGCCTTATTCCAGCTCACATGTCTTCTGAGAAAACTAGGAAACACACACACACACACTTCTCCTTTTGACTTTCTGGGGCTTTTGTCAAGTAGTACTTAAATTTTTTAAGTGCTTTCATATAAATGTAATATGATGTTATTAAAGGGTGAAATTTGCAAAGGTAAAAACATTGTATCCAGGTTTCAGAAAATACATAAAATTATGAAGATTTTTTTTTTTGTTTTTTTTTTTGTTTTTTTGTTTTTTTTTTTGCGGTACGCGGGCCTCTCACTGTTGCGGCCTCTCTAGTTGCGGAGCACAGGCTCCGGACGCGCAGGCTCAGCGGCCTTGGCTCACGGGCCCGGCCGCTCCGCGGCATGTGGGATCTTCCCAGACTGGGGCACGAACCCGTGTTTTTTTTTTTTTTTTTTTTTTTTTCCCCTGAAGTTTTTTTTTAATGGAGCATGTAAACTAATAGCATTTGAGGAAATCTAGACAAACGTGACCAAGAATATTAAGGTGTTAGTAAGAGCCCATTTTATATCTCAATATGAAACTCTTTGTTTTTTATAATGTATTCTAGAAATTCATAAATTATAAAACAAACGAACAAAGGTAGTGAAATATAATATGGCATCCATCTTCGCAAAAGCTCAAAATAAAAAAGAATGAGAATTAGTGTTTTCTCATTTGAGAAATATCGATTCTTTGTCTCCAGCCCTGGGCAAAGTGCTGGGGACACAAAAAAGAACAGACCTAAGCCTCCCAGTAGGAGTTTGTGTCTGCTGAGGAAAACAGCCACGCAGATAAGCCATTACAACAAAGAAATAGAAACGTCTGTAGTAGGAGTCTATTGGATTGAATGGCAAACGCTCCTTGAGATGTTCCTGGAAAAACACTGAATACGCAACTCTAGACAAATCCACTTCTAAAATCCCAACAGTGCTCAAACTTTGCACTGAATTGTGACTCTGGAGGAAAGAATAAAATGACCATGATAAGTTAAAACTGTGAGGACAAGATGAAATCCAGAAGAGGCACATGCAAGATGTTATAATTAGAAAGGATACAAACCGCCACAATGAACACCGCCGCCCCTCACCCAAACGAACAGCACAAATATAGGATGGGGGGAAGGTGGGCGAAGCACTGCTGAAGCTCTGTCCTGTTGTGAGAAATCAAACACATAAAGATCTAAACGTTCAACAATGATAAACTAGAAACTTACTCATAATACATCGAGGATTTTTATTGTGGTAAAATATACAACACAATCGACCGTTTTAATCATTTGTAAGTGTCCAGTTCAGAGGCATTCAGTACATTGACACTGTCGTACAGCCATCACCACCATCCATCTCCAGAACTTCATCTTCCCAAACTGAGACTCTGTCCCCATTAAACAACAGAGATTTGGTTTTAAAACAAAATAATTATTTCAACGTTTCTTTCAATTAAGAGCTTATAATTATAACGAACTTAAAATATCACAATTTAAAAAATTCTGTTGTTTTGGGGATATCTATTTATTTATACACATCTAGATCTATGTGTTGCAACCAAAATGATCTAGGAGCAAGCAAAACAGACGGCCCCGAGTTGCGGGTTATTTATGTAGAATGGAAGAAGCACACACAACACACTTTTGAGACATGTAAGTAGAATTTGAGATGCAGAGTGAGAGTGATCTTTCCGAAGGAGAGCCTGATTGGTTCGGTTACTGTACTTTACACGCGATGTAGTAGAGAAGGCGAAAGGATTCCGTTCACGGGATTGGCCCTTTATGGTTTGATGTTGGTGCAGTCTTCCTTTGAAATGATGGCCTTTCTGATCGACTTGCCCAGAGACAACCTCACACACCTTCCCTCTGCCCTACAGAGAGGAGAGCACTGCTACGCCACATCCACTCAGCCATCTCACGGGTCCGGCAGGTTAACATCCTGGACTCAAGAGAATTTTTTTCTAGACAATCTAGCCTGCAGTAAAGCTTTAAAGGGTAAATCATAGGATGTGGTTAATGTGAAGAGAAGTTTAAAAACTGACACGTTCATCCCAAGGATGAGACCAAGGGTAACACACGATACGCTGCTCTTAAGAATCGTGAGAAGGCAACAGAACATTCTCATTACTCAGTTGTTGAAGAAAAGAAAATCAGCTTAGAGACTTAATTTGGATGTAAGGAAGGTTCTTGGAGGGTGTAGGAATAAAACCTCAGAGATTGGCAGTATCTGTCTTTGAATATTTTGGAGAAGATAATTATCTATCCTGTCTGATTCAAATAACTCCCCACCTGAGGTCTGGACCATTAGTAGTATCTGATTTCAACATGCACATTTTTGGGGGAAAGAATTACACTGTATTAGATTTATTAGTCTCTGTCATGTTAGAAAGAATCGCATCAAACTTATTTGCTCTGCTCTCAAGCTAGCGACTCTCTTATTTTCTTCTCTTTTCAACAGGCAGACTTGAAGAATCAGCTGGGAGATGCCGGATACATAGTATTCGGAGTGGTCCTCTTTGTGTGGGAACTCTTACCTACCACCTTAGTGGTCTACTTCTTTCGAGTTAGAAATTCTACGAAGGACCTTGTAAGTAAACCACTTTGTATTTGCAGAAAACGTCCTAATTCTAATCACAAAGCATACAGTTGGAAGTTTTTCTTAGATTTTTCAATAGAGAGCCTCTTCCATCCTATTCTGATATGAAAAGTTTCTTGTCTATTTAATTGAGGCTTTCTTTTCCCTTAATTATCTTTTGAGGGAAATTTGTTTTTCGGTTTAGCTTTATTTTACAAAAAAAAAAATTTAAGTTGCATCTTGAGGCCTGGAGATAGCGATTAACTTTTTATTCTAATGAAACAGCCACCTCACTAGTATTTGAGACTTGACTTGCTGTGAACCAAAGGTGGAAGCTTTATTTTAGCAAAGGAAAATAGAGAATGGTAATTCAGCTCTTCACCTCTGTGTTGTGCTGGATGGTGATTAGGGGGTGGAGTGATGGGGAGATACAGCCTTATTGTGAAGAATGCTAAAGTCACTCCCCCAATTTGGTCACGTTTCTGCTCAACCAGCTTCATATAAATGTCTTTATGGGGGCGGGGCAGAAAAATGCCAAACCCGGTGGAGTGGGGAGGCTCCTGGAAGCTTTGCTCCCTGAATTAGCCCATCCATAGGAACTAGTGGTAGGATTTTGAATCACTCATCTGTGAAGCCCACAGAAAAATATAGTGAACGGTTTTTGGCCAATGGAAGCAAAGTGTGGGTGGCAGGGAAAGCATAGATACAGTAACTAACCTGTTTTGTGTTTTATCTTGTCTTTTGTTTTCTTATTCATCTCTGGATAGTCACTAGTGAGCCAGGAATAGGAAAAAAAAAAAAAAAGTCATACTGGAGCAGGGTGGGTAGTGGAGAAGCACAGCCTGACCAATGGGCCCTTGAAGACAGAGTGTGTGGGCACTGTTTTCTAGATCTGAGAGTCAGTTTCCGCGCCTTTTATTATTTTTAGCTTTAGGACAGCAGTTCTGTGCTCTGACCTTTACTGGCATTGGGAACACCTGGAGGCTTCTGTAAAGTCAGACCCAAATGCTTCCCCATCAGTGGCAGAGAAACATGGGGAAGGTGGGCAAGGGACTCCAGGCCAGAGTCTAGTGCCTTGTTTTCTTTCCTTCTCTGAAGACAGACAGTTGAAGCTTTCTGGAAAGAGCCTCTTAACATCCCTGTGCTCACTGTGCTTCTCCTCGGCTCCGTGGGCCTTCTCACCACTTCCTAGTGTGACAGAGGCTTAGGAACTACACTCCCTAAACCCAAGGCAGCCTGAAGGAGAGAGTGCACATCTGAGTCCTAAGGGGTGAAAGACTGTTGTTCAAAGTACTATTTTCTGTTCTCTTGATATTTAGTGTTCTTTCCATCACATCTCTGTTGATTAAAATGAAAGAAAAAAAAATAGTATAAAGAATCATCCTGGTTGGGTTTCAAAGTACTATTTTATTGGGCTTCCCCAGTGGCGCAGTGGTTGGAGTCCGCCTGCCAATGCAGGGGACACGGGTTCGTGCCCCGGTCCGGGAAGATCCCACATGCCGCGGAGTGGCTGGGCCCGTGAGCCATGGCCACTGGGCCTGCGCGTCTGGAGCCTGTGCTCCGCAACGGGAGAGGCCACAGCAGTGAGAGGCCCACGTACAGCAAAAAAGAAAACAAACAAAAAAAAAGCACAAAATAGCAAAGTACTATTTTATTAAGTGAATACAGAATAATAGGGATAGTCTCATTTGTACTCTTAGGTCTCATTGTCCAGGGAAACGTGTCAGCCTTAACACACTCTGTGTGTATGTGTATAGAGTTACTTGGCTATTGTGTTTGAATATATTTACTGTTTAGAGTATTATCTAGAGCAGTGGTTCCCAAACATTTTGGCGTCAGGACACTTTACAGTTGCATTATTATTTGCTGTTTTGTTTGTTTTTATTGAGGTATAACTGATATAACATTATATTCGTTTTAGTTTACAGTGTAACGATTTGATGTTTTTATATATTGCAAAATCACCACAATACGTCCAACTAATGTGTCACCACACATAGCTTATCAATTTTTTTTCTTGCAGTAGGAACTTTCAAGATCCATTCTTGTAACTAATTTCAAATATGCAATACAGCATTAACTATAGTCACCATGTTGTACATGGATCCCCATGACTTATTCATTTTATAACTGGGAGTTTGTATCTTTTGACTTTCTTCACCCATTTCACCCACCTCCAACCTCAGGCAACCACTAGTCTGTTCTCTGTATTTGTGAGCTTGGGGTTTCTTTGTTTTTAGATTCCACATATAAGTGAGATCATATGGTATTGACCTTTTTCTAGTTGACTTATTTCACAACATAATGCCCTCAAGGTCCAACCATATTTTTGCAAATGGCGAGATTTCATTCTTTTTTCTTCTTTTAAAATTTTATTGACGTATAGTTGATTTACAATGTTGTGTTAATTTCTGCTGTACAGCAGTGACTCAGTTATACATATATGTATTCTTTTTCATATTCTTTTCCATTATGGTTTACCAGGAGATTTCATTCTTTTTATGGCTGAATATTGTGTGTGTGTTATCACATTTTCTTTATCCATCCATGCATTGGTGGACACTTGGGTTGTTCCCGTATCTTGGCTATTGTAAATAATGCTGCAGTGAACATGGGGGTATATATATCTTTTTGAATTAGTGTTTTCGTTTTCTTCAGATAAATATACAGAAGAGAAATTGCTGGATCGTGGTAGTAATGTTTTTAATTTTTTGAGGAACCTCCATAGTGGCTGCACCAATTTACATTCCCACCAGCAGTGCACGTGGATTCAAGGATTCCCTTTCCTCCACGTCCTTGCCAACACTTTTTTTTTTGATTATAGCCATTCTGACAGGTATGCAGAGATACTGATTGTGGTTTTGATTTTTATTTCCCTGATCATTAATGACATTGAGCATCTTTTCATGTAACCAGTTGGCCATCTTCTTTGGAAGAATGTTCAGATCCTCTGCCCATTTTAAAATCAGATTGTGGTGGGTTTTTTTGTTTTTTGTTTTGCTATTGAGTTGTATGAGTTCTTTATATATTTTGTATATCAACCCCTTATCAGATCTAGGATTTGCCAATATTTTCTACCATTCAGTAGGTTGCCTTTTCATTTTGTTGATGGTTTCCTCTGGTGTGCAGAAGCTTTTTAGTTTCATGTAGTCCCACTTGTATATTTTTGCTTTTATTTCCTTTGCTTTTGGAGTCAGATCCAAAAATCGTCAAGACTGATGTCAAGGACGTTATTGCCTATGTTTTTTCTAGGAGTTTTATGGTTTCAAGTCTTTCATCCCTTTAAAAAAAAATTATTTATTTTTGGCTGTGTTGGGTCTTTGTTGCTGCGCGTGGGCTTTCTCTAGTTGTGAGCAGAGGCTACTTTTCGTTGCGGTGCACGGGCTTCTCATTGCAGTGGCTTCTCTTGTTGCGGAGCACGGGCTCTAGGCGCATGGGCTTCAGTAGTTGTGGCGCACAGGCTCAGTAGTTGTGGCACACGGGCTTAGTTGCTCCGCGGCATGTGGGATCTTCCCAGACCAGGGCTCGAACCCATGTCCCCTGCATTGGCAGGCGGACTCTCAACCACTGCGCCACCAGGGAAGCCCCTGTTATCTATCTTTTTGATTCAGGATGCCCTGATAGAGAGCTCACTGTGGCTTTTGATTTGTATTTCCCTGATGACTAATGATGTCAAGCATTTTTTAGGTACTTATGGGCCATTTGTGTATCTTCCTTGGAAAAATGTCTATTCAGATATTTTGCCCACTTTTTAAAAAATTTATTTTTCTTTGGCTGCAGTGCATGGCTTGTGGGATCTTCGTTCCCCAACCAGGGATTGAACCTGGGTGCTTAGCAGTGAGTGCAGAGTCCTAACCACTGGACCACCAGGGAACTCCCTGCCCACTTTTAAATTGTCTTTTTACCATTGAGTTATGAGTCCTTTATATATTTTAGATATGTCCCTTGTAAAGATATATGATTTGCAAATATTTTTTCATTCTGTGGCTGTCTTTTCACTTGATGGTATCTTTTGACGGAAAAACGTTTTTAATTTTGAAGTCCAGTTTATCTGTTTTTTTGGTTTGCTGCTCATGTTTTTGGTGTCATATCTAAGAATCCTTTGCTAAATTGTAGGTCATGAAGATTTGCCCCTATATTTTAAGAGTTTTATAATTTTTACTCTTCCCTTTAGGTCTTTGATCTATTTTGAGTTACTTTTTGTTTATGTGTGAGGTAAGGGTCCAACTTCATTCTTTGTATAGACATTCTTGAACTGCTATAAACAGTAAACTTGAAGGTGTCCCACGTTGTACAAGTTCCGCTTTGCTTCCTATGTTTGGCTAGGTGAGTCTTAGAAAAGCAGAAATTCACATATAGATATCCATCCTATAATAACCTTTTTTCATACTCTATTGGTTAACTTTTAAATAGACCACTAGAGACTTCCCTGGTGGTCCAGTGGTTAAGACTCCGTGCTTCCACTGAAGGGAGTGCGGGTTCAGTTCCTGATCGGGGAACTAAGATCCCACATGCTGCACCCTGTGGCCAAAAAAAAAAAAAAAGACCACTAATGATATGTACAAAGATGTCAAACAAACGTGGGATTTTATGCCAGGTTGAATCCACAAACGCGAAATCCGCATATACAGAGGACTGACTATACTATATCATTTTATATTAGGGACTTGAGTATCCTCGGATTTTGGTATCTGTTGGGGGGGGGGGGTCCTAGAACCAGTCCCCTGTGGACAGCTGTAATTTTTTTTGAGAGGTGAACTCAGCTTGGGGACAGAAACAGGAGAGGCAGATTATAGAAACTGGATAAGAAACTCTCAAAAGTTCATCATTTCATAATTTTAATTTGTTGTGAATGCCCACATCATTATACAGGTTTATATCTAATTTGGGACTGTCTAGTTTGGCTGATTTGGGTATTGTCTAATTTTTCTGTAAGAGATTAAAACGGTGATCATTCACTGCTGCAAGCAGAACTCTGAAAGAAGATTTTGTCCATACTGATGAGAAAAAGTTAATACCTCTTAAATTAAAAAGTAACTGAAATGAACACTCCAGCTGAACAAGTGCCTCCATCCAGGTGGATAGAGCATCTTTAGTCTCTTGCAAGAAAGAGATGTTATTTATCTTTGCCTCGTGCAAGGCACAGTGTCTGAAAATACACTGAACCATTATACTGTCTTTGTAGACCAACCCTGGAATGGTCCCCAGCCATGGATTTGGTCCCAGATCTTATTTCTTTGACAACCCTCGAAGATACGACAGTGATGATGACCTTGCCTGGAACATTACCCCTCAGGGACTTCAGGGAAGGTAAGACCCTAGTTCATGCTGGAGGGGCGTGGTTAGGAGGCTGAGGGCCGAGCCAATGAAATGGATTCAAACTAAACGGAAATGCCTGCATCAAACCCCGGAGCTGGAGGTAGGGTGAGGCCAACAGAAAAAGTAGGGGAAGCATCTGAGTAGTAAGACTAACTGCAGCCAGAGTCGAGACCCACCTCCTGAGATCATGCGCTTCGCGACCTCTGCCAAGGCCATGGTCGTGGTCTGCAAACAGGAGGTGGGGTAGCTACTGGATTCCCTTCCCACTCTTCAGCCCAGGGACGCTTCAGCCACACTCCACTGCTCAGTGATCATCCTGTCCCTTCTTTCAACCTGTGAATCTGGGACCCTCAAGGCCAGCAGGGGCGAGAGGGGCAGAAAGGGATGACCTAGTGCTTGCCAGGCTCCTCTCTTCACTCTGCCATCCTCCCAGGACCCCTGGACTGTTCCTGTGAAAGGGTAGCTTCAGGCTGTTTTTTAGAAGTGAAAGCTTATCTTATGAAACCCTTTGTGAATTTAAAGACCTACCCTTACATATTAAGGTAAATTCTTTTTCCCCCTGGGGCAAAATGATAAAGATATGCTTGCTTTTCTGCTCTTTACTACTACAGTAAAATCCTTAGAAAACCTTAAAAGGGGTCTGAAAGGAGTCCTTGTTATAGGGTCAGAAAAAGCTGGGAGAATACCTGCTTTCTCAGTGGATCAGGGAGCAGAGAAATCCTGGTCAGATGATAGAATAAAATATAGTGCTGGGGGGAAAAGAGAGAACAGTCCACCCAGCCAGCAGGTGTAAAGAACACAGATAATTGGGAAAGTAGTCAGTGAACTCCAGGCCTTTGAGGTCAAAAGGTGTCCCATCTCTCTTCCCTAAAACTGTTCTCTTCTCCAGTCCCCACGGCATTGCCTGTTCGCTATGTATGTCCCTCTGTAACCTGCTGGAGCAGCCCTAACCTCTCACGTGCCGGAAGAGACACAGCTAAGGGTGCCCTCACTGCCTCTGTGGAAGAAGAAAAGATCCCCTTTCCATTACACAGGAAAATAATGATAAAACAACAATAATGTACATTATTGAGAGCTAATTATATAGTAATATTCTGTTATAAACATTTTACAGGTATTAACTCACAAAAGCCCAACAAGGTAGTTACCAATATTACTCCCATTCTAACATAATAAAATTGAGGTACAGGAAAAAAAAATTTTTTTAAATCAAGGCACAGAAGTTATTTGTCCAAAGACACACAGGTAGGATGGCCCTAGAGTCTGACGTACAGAGTGAAGTAAGTGAGAAAGAGAAAAACAAATACCGTATGCTAACACATATATATGGAATCTAAGGGGGAAAAAAAAGGTCATGAAGAACCTAGGGGCAAGATGGGAATAAAGACACCTACTAGAGCATGGACTTGAGGACACGGGGAGGGGGAAGGGTAAGCTGGGACAAAGTGAGAGACTGGCACGGACATATATACACTACCAAACGTAAAATAGATAGCTAGTGGGAAGCAGCCGCATAGCACGGGGAGATCAGCTCGGTGCTTTGTGACCACCTAGAGGGGTGGGATAGGGAGGGAGGCACAAGAGGGAAGAGATATGGGAACATATGTATAACTGATTCACTTTGTTAAAAAGCAGAAACTAACACACCACTGCAAAGCAATTATACTCCAGTAAGGATGTTAAAAAAAAACAGAAACACAGGTAGTGAGCTATACTCTCCATTAGGATTCAGATACAATTTGTTGCTAAAGCGTCTTGTTATACACAGTGATTGGCTGCAGTATCACTACACTTCTGGGCTGTACAGCGTTCAGGTGTTGTGGGTGGTCTTCTAGCCACTGTGCACAGCGCTGTTGAGTGGGAAAACGGGCTTCAAGAAGCTTTCAACAGCTTCGGGATTGTCTGGTTTATACAAAACCCTAGTTCTGTCCACCTAAAATTGGCATGTCGTCCACAGTCAGCATAATGTTTCACGCCACTGAAATCTCTCTCTCTCTTTTCAAGTTTTGCTCCAGACTGCTATGACTGGGGACAACAAACTAACAGCTTCCTGGCTCAAGTAGGGACTTTACAACCAGACTCAATTTTGGATCCTGACAAACCAAGCCATGGATAGCAGTTAACAGTTGTATGGACGATGCCTGTTGAAAATCTTCAGAAAGACTAATTTAATGACAGCTGAATTTTTAGGGCACGTTTCCTTAAGAAATAGGACTTGATTTTTCTTTGTTACAGGTTTCTGATGGCTCCATAGGACTAAGCAATAATTTAGATTGATAAAAACCTTATTTTAGTACTAAAAAGTGAGCCTGGCTGCCTGTTTCAGTGAGTATAATTTAAACTTCAAAAAAAATCTGTACTTTTATAAAGATGTATTTTATATAACTTAATGCTAAAATATACTAGGATTTTTTGAGAATGTTACTGCAATATATGTTGTAATTTGCACAGACTTTTATGCATAATTCACTTTAGAAGTATACAGTATATGGTCTGATGGT
Source organism: Neophocaena asiaeorientalis asiaeorientalis (assembly GCF_003031525.2). Classification (NCBI taxonomy): domain Eukaryota; kingdom Metazoa; phylum Chordata; class Mammalia; order Artiodactyla; family Phocoenidae; genus Neophocaena; species Neophocaena asiaeorientalis. The sequence goes on along the minus strand of NW_020174933.1, from coordinate 3,213,071 downwards.
TTTTTGTTTTGTTGTTTTGTTTTAAAGGCTTTTGGACTAAAGTATTCCTCATATCCTTACCTCTTCAGATCGCTCAGATTCTGGTAGACTCTAAGTACAGTTGACATCTAGAAAGCCGATTGCAGCTCCAGTGTTGAAAGTTACAATGTAGCAGAACATCAACAGACTGCATAGTACGTAAATTGGCTCCTTAAGAGTTGTTGGAGGCATAGATGGTTGGTTCCTCAGAGAATCTCCTAAATTTTGCCAAAATTTAGTCCTCCTTTCAACAGGGCACTAATGTATACCATCAGTGATAAGTTGATAAAGTTAATAAAAACACTGATAGAATTGACTTACACTATTAAACTTCCTCTGCTGTATTCAGAGATTTTTGCAGTTTGTTAGCCCAGTGAATCTAATACCCATTACCTCAGGACTTCAAGACTGCACCTTTCCCAGCTCACTGAACATTCATTACTGAACAACGAAGAGGTTCTCAAAAGGGGTTTAATAACAGGTAACCCTGAGTCCTTGAGCCAAAAGACTATGTGGAATCCTAACAGTTTTCTTACAGTTTCCAACCATATTTAAAATAATACTTTTTAAGTAGCTCTGAAAGCAGCCCACTGGAAGCTGCATGTTTAAAATGGTAGTAGCACTGCCGTATCCTATAGCATGAGTCCTGCCTCTCGGCCATGTAAAAGGGCATTCCAGACAGCTGCTTGTAAGTAGTATTTCATTTAAGTGAAACATGTCATGAAATACTAGTTCCCCAACCATAAATGCCATTCTAAAATCTCCAAGTCTATATATATACATATGTATGTGGCCTGCAGTTGTAAAACTGCCTATAATAGGAGACTGTACATGGCTCTGTCAGGGAGGCTGGAGTACTAGAGGAAGTATTGTTACCAGAGAGAAAGTATCTTTCTGCTCTGCCTAGGAAATCTCACATCTGGGGACAGAGGGAGGGGCAGATGAAAAGGAACTTATATTAGCAAGCTCTGCCCACGTGATGAAACCCATTTCTGATGTCTTCCTTCCCAGTTTGGCCTTCAGGAATAACTTGTCTCTGGGCACTGATTTCACAGTGATCAAGTCTGCTTCTCTTATCTTGATGGTATTTAAAAATCAGGATCTCAAGTTTTCAGTGGGTCATGATTGGGTTTTTCATGTGTACCAACACCTTCACCCTGCATAATCACACACAGCAACATTCTTGCTTTTCAGTATATGGAAGAATTTGGGTCACATACTTAAAACAGTTTCTGCCAGGGAAAATTCTACACTGAAGCAAAATTTGCACTGATTATTCAGGTTACCTTAAAATATTATAAGTTGTTATTCTAAATAGCTTTAAGAACACCCTACTTGTCATACTATCTTTGTTAGTGATACTTAGAAGAATTTAAAGGCAGACTCAGCAAATGCTTAAAAATCCTTTAAATCATGCTTTCAGGAAGTACTGCAGTTCTTCAATATTAGGTCAAAACATCATGCAATTATTATACTCATCCTATGACATACAAATATCTTATTATTATTATTGGCAAGAAAATTGAAATACTCAGCATTAACTGATAAAAGCCGTAATCTATTTTTATGATTAAGCTGCTAGTATTATTTGAACTATTATTTTTTTATCAGAAACGGTAAAAATGTTTTAAGTGCCTATTTTTCTCTTCTTCCCTTTTTGAAAAGTAATGCCTTAAAGTACAAGTAATGTAAACACATCTAGAATATGAAAAACTATGATTGTAACAAACTCTCATAGTAAATGAGCACGCATATTCTGAAACGTGGTGTGTATGGTGTGGAAAGGAAAATTAAAATTTCCTTTAACGTCCTAATTTACTTGTCTTGCCAAGTACACTAACAAAGGTACTCCTGGGTGAAGTACTAAAGGCCAAGAGAAGGCAAGGAATGTGATTACTGGTTCTAAAATGCCCAGCTGTCCTCTTGTTCTAAGGCAACATGACGAAATTAAAACTCCCATAATTTGAACGTTAAAGAAGTATGGGGACTATGGCAGTATCACTGACAGTTTTGTGCCATCACTTAGCTAAGTCCGATTCAACACTAAAAGGCTGCATGTGAATGTCCCTGTGCATCCACTGGAAATATGCGTAACAGAGTTAATTATGGAGTTAATTTTCTAAAGAATTCCAGCTGATTTGTGTACAGGCAGACCTTGGAGATAACTGCAGTTTGGTTCCAGATCACTGCAATAAAGCAAAACACTGCAATGAACTGAATCACATGACTTGTTCTGGTTTCCCAGTGCACGTAAGTTATGTTTACGCTACACTGTAGCCTGTGAAGTGTGCAGTAGCATTGTATCTTACAAAGCAATGTACATACCTTAATTTAAAACTATTGCTAAAAAGTGTTAACCATTAGCTGAGCCTTCAAGTCATAGAAGTAACATCAAAGATCATGGATCCCCTTAACAAATATAGTAATAATGAAAAAAGTTTGAAATAGTGGGAGAATTACCAAAATGTGCCAGAGTCACAAAGTGAGCACATGCTGTTGAAAAAACGGTGCCGATAGACTTGTGCAATGCAGGGTTGCCTCAGACCTTCAACTTGTAGAAGATGCAGCATCTGAGGTGCAGTAAAGTAAAGCACAGTAAAATGAGGTCTGCCTGTAAGATGTCCTTCAGTGGCTCTTTTTCCTTTCTGCAATTAACCCATTTAATTGGGCTGATGATTAAAACCCCCGGAGTGTAACACACAGAGCTGTGGGCTCTAAGAGGTTTTGATTCTTAACGTATACACACACCAGTCACATTTAGCTATGCCGGTTCCGTCTTGAATGTGTCGGGCACACTGCTAGTGACTGCTGGTTATTGTGTCTAGCTGCTTACATCAGGCACACTTGCTAATGCATCCCCCAATTTTCTCTCTTACCAAAATCCAGAAGAACTGCTCTTTGTTGGCCTTGAACAATTAACCCCTATTAAGAGGAAAGGAATGTGTTAGTAAATCCTAGAGTGTGAGAAGTGCTTTGAGAAAAAGGTCCTCATTTACATTTACATAGTATTACAAGAATATTGCTTTTACTTTTTAACCATAAAGATGAACTTATATTAGAACTAAATGGGCCTAAATATTTGAAACTATCAAGATTTCCAAATAAAGAAACTTTGTCTTTTTTAAAAAAAAACAACTTGCTCTCGTGTCTTTAGATTACTGCATGATAAAGTATAGGGCTGATCAAAGACACATCTAATATGCATTTCTAATTTTTATTCCATATAGGTGAGAATTTTTTTTAATTGGAAGCATTTCTAACTATGCATAATGCTACTTAAGACTTCATAGTCCAGATGGAGGAGCTTTTGGAAAGGATCAAGCTAAATAGTGGAGTTCTTCTCAAAGACTATAAACAAACTGATTAAAGTGAGGAAACATTTTTTTAAAGGGACCATGAGGATAAGGAAGTGGAATTCAGTCAGTGTTTATTGAGCACCTACTATGTGCTAGACCCTGGGCTCAGTACTTGTGTCTGTGGGCCCAGTCTGTGGACACACCACCACCCTTACGTTAACCCTACTCTTGGCGCTTAGCAGGTATGTATTTATGAAGAGCCCTTGCACCAAAGGGTCAAAATACCTTAAAAGTCAGCTGATGTTCGTGTGCCTCCAACCTAGATCTCTGGGTTCATTCCCCGTACCTGTCACTCAGCTCCTCTGGGCCTGGGCACTGATGTGGGTTCATTCAGTGTGGGGTTCTGAGACTTGGCTGTCAGGTCATCAAGCAGGGGTTTCAAAGTCCTCAGATCCAAACCTGTTGACTCAGCAGCTCCTAATGGTATCTACCTGGTTCCTCTAAAGCTGGATTCGTACCTCTATCTCTATCCCTTGACCTGTCGCTGGGACCTACCCCGTTTACCTAGAGACTAATCATACCTTGCCAGCATTCATTCTTTAGCCTCCAAACCTGATCTGTCCTTTTGGAGCTTGGTGCCCTACCACTCAGAATATTAGAGTCTTTTATCTCCAGAATATGTTTTCTGTCTCTGAACTTTAAGAGCCTAGTCAGAACTAGAGATGAGCTGCCTGCTCTCTTCAGCTGGATCCATGACCTGTTTCTTTTCAGCCTGTATGAGCTTCAAAATCTCTCTTTTCTCTGCTGATCCCTGTCACTCTGACCTTTCTTGACTCTGACCCTCAATTTCCCATGACCCTCGCTAACCTCCAACAGTCCCTCCCGTTTCTTTGCAGTCCCAAGTCATACGTGCTCCTTGAAGGCACTGATTGAGGTATAGAAAGGGTGAGTTTAGGATAACCAAATAATGCTTTACCAGCGCCATTCAATTTGTGCTACTGTATATCCTTGGTGTGCTATTCCCTTGGTGCGTTCACTAGCCTAGAGTCTGGGCTTCAGGTCTGAAGACTGAAAACCTGTTAAAGGACAGCAGAACACTTACCCATTTGGAGATATATTCTGTGAAGGAAATCCGCACGGAAAAGTTAAATGATATCAGAACGATGCATGGTGAACGCAGACTCTGCCCTGACCAAGGGGTGGTAGGTAGATGATTTTAATCAGCCTGTGACAACTTGATGGCACTGTCAAGCAAATAAGATTCATTCACATCGAGGGGACCTTCTCCACTAGACAGGTTTCTGTGTTACCTATTCCTCTTCGACTGATACACAGTTGATTACTGAACATCGTGAAGGTTAGGGGGGCTGACCCCCAGGCAGTCAGAAATCCACATGTAACTTTGTAATCAGCTCTCCATATCTCTGGTTCTAAATCTGCAGATTCAACCAACCACGCATCACGTAGTACTGTAATATGTATATATTGAAGAAAATCTGCATGTTAAGTAGACCTGTGCAGATCAAACCCATGTTGTTCAAGGGTCAACTGTATTCTTCCTCTGGGTGCATTCTCGCTGTCAACTAGATATAACCTAGTGAGGTTACAGAATTCATAAGTTACACGATGGCAGGGATATGTCTGTTTCGTTCACTGCTATATGCCCAGCTCCTAGAACAGTGAGTGAATATTCAAATCCCGTTTCTTCTGGTATATATCACCGGGGCTTTTTTAAGGTGACTTCCTGCACTTGCACTTTTATCCACTGCATATTAATTTTAGAAGATTAATACTCATTTAAGGGCCCCTCCCTGTTTTGTTATGAATCTTTGACAGACATCCAACTTTTGGACAAAGAATGCATAATGGAGTAAAAAAGGAAATAAGGATTGTATAGCAAGACAGCTTCTAAGAATGATTTGAGAACTAAGTCTTAAAACGGAAGCACTGAGATGAAATTCTGTCTACACAGGCACCTCACGTTCTGTCTCTTTGCTCTCACCTGTTTGGGCGCTGGCAAGTAGAATACTGAAATGATTAACACAACAGATGATAAAAAGTAGATTTTTATCAGGTGAAGTATCAAATTAAAAGAACAGTGACACATTATGTTGCTAAAAGGGCAACCCTCCAGAGAAAACACTGAGGTGGGCAGAGTTTTTAGCATGATTCTTATGTTAAAGGACTTTTTTTTTTTTTAAAGCTCCTACGGAACAAACAAGAACAGCTAAAAAAATCATTTAAAAATTTTGAAAGGGGACAGGGGAGATAAGAGGGGGCCAATGTACCAGGTATTAAAACATAGGCCCTGAGTAGTTAAAACAATGTGGTACAGGTACAGGAGTGAAGAGATCCATGAAATAGAGAACCCAGGATTTTAGATGAGATACACATAGCATCTCAAACTAGTGAGGAAAAAAGATGAGCTGTTCGATAAATGGTACTGGATTAACTGGGTAATCGTCTGGGAAAAAATTAGGTTGGATCCTTGCACTTTATGCCAGGATACACTCCAAGGAGTCAAAATTTAGATCTAAAAAAATAAAATCATAAAAGTTTTAGAAGAAAATACAGGTGAATTATTGCTGTGAAGAGGGCCTTCTTAATTATCAAAAAGTCCGGAAGCCACTAAAACAATAAATTAGACTGCATAAAGACAAATCTCCATGGCTAAACCACCATGAGCAAAGTCAAAAGACAGAATGGAAAAAAAAAAAAAAGTACAGCTTATTACAGTCAAAGTATGAACATCTCTAATAAATAAAGCACTCCTATAAATTGATAAGATCAACAGTGCAGTAGAAAGATGGGTAAAAGTTATGAACACAAAAGGAAATATGGCTCTTGAACATATTAAAGGTAGTCAGCCTTACTCATGATAGGAAAAATACAAGCTAAAATACACAGATACATAATTTTGCACCTTATCAGGAGAGCAAGAATCCAGGTTTTTAATAACACTGGTATTGGTGGAGGAGCAGATACTGCCTTCAACTGAAGGTGGGCATGTGAATTGGCAGCCGTCCCCTGTGGAGAGCAATATTCTAATATCTTTCAAAATTATGATTGCACATGGTCTTTGACCCAAAAATTCCATTTGGGGGAATTTAGACTTACAAGTACATATTTACATATGTGTAAAATGGCATAAATACAATGTCTGGAAACAATCCAAATGCCCATTAATAGGAGATTAGCTAATTAAACGATTGCATAGTCATATAATGGGATACCAAGCAGTTACTAAAAAAAAAAAAAGTGATTAAGCTATCTACTGACATGGGAAGACTGCCAAGAAAACCTAAGTGGGGGGAATAAAAAGCAAACAGTACGTATATGATGCCACTCTTTGGGTAAAAATGAGAGAAAAAATAAGACTTTTTGTATTTGTTGGTATATGCCTTAAAGATGTATGGATGGAAACATAAGAAGCCAAGCACAGAGGTTACTGATGGTGAGGGCAGGGGAAGGATGCCCAGTACGGAAAGTTGGGCCCAAGAAAGACAACGTTCCACTGTAGAGCTTTGTATATTTTTTGGTTTTTGAACCATGTGAATGTTATTACCTTTTCAAAAAATAAAGTAAGTATATTTAAAAAGCTTTATGACTCAATACCAATCAAAAGATGCCAGAAGTCCCCAGTGTTTCGTTGAATGGTAATAAGCCAATTTATAAACTGACACAAATACACCAACTTCTGAGCCGAGACTCTACAACCTAGAATTTCTGACTATGGATAAGTTACTTAGCCTCTCTTATCCTCAGTTTTCGTATTTAAAAACAGAGAAGTAATTGTACTTACCTGCTAGCGTTACTGAGAAGATAAATCCATGCAAAGCCCTTCAACAGTGGCTGCCAATGAGTGCAATTATGATTTTAAAAAGAAACAACCACAGACTACTTAGTTTTTCCCTTCACCCAAATTATAACCAAGTTTTCATCTCAAAAAAGGAAACATTTAAAAGGGGGTTAAAAAAAGAACAAGATAGGAAGATGGCAGAAACATTTAATTCACATTTTCTATAATCTGGTGGGTACAACAGCCAATTATTTGGAATTCTGTTCAAAATCAAAGCTGCGCCTGTAGATGTTACTTAGAGTACACGTAAATTTGGTGTGTGTCTATGCTGTTTTGTTTTACCAAATAATTTCCATGGTACCATGCACCCAGTCTGTATTTTGGTGAATAGCTATGGTTTCTGCAGGTACTTCAGTTTGCAAACTGCTGAGAGGTTTACTGTGAACTGTTCCCAAATTTCCAGATGAAGGCAATGCTGACGGAGATCAAAACAGCTGTCCTTTTTTACATACAGTGGCACCTAGATAAAGCTGTAAAACATGGCACAGTGTTTCATATATGTACAGAGATTATAAGTACTGAGTAACTCACAATGTTAAAATGTCAAAATAAAACGCTGGGTTTATCAGATTTCAAAACTGTAAAAACTATTACTAATATTGTCTGATCCTCCTCATAATCTAAGAATCAACAGAAGAGAAACATTTAAATTTACCAGTTTTAATATACAGTATTTCTAACTTACATAGATGCCACTTAAGAAAAAAAATAAACTCATGCCATTGAAGGAAGGAATATTTTCCTTTTCTTCCTTTTCATTACTTTATCAGCTGGTACAATCATTTCTGTCAAGTTACATTATCAAGTGTTGGACTTTTAAATTAGGTGATGAGATAAAGACAAAATGCCAAGAGGTATTATTGCCAGGCAAGCATTTTCACAATGCAGTCGGTACTCTAGTATCACTTGACAACAAAAAGGTATGTGAGTTGGAAAAAAGTTTATATCACAAGGACCATAAAACATCACCAGGCTTGCAAAACAAAGATTCCTATCACATACACATTCATTTGAAAAGCACACACATACACAAAAATGTAGGCTGCCTGCCACAATCTAATTTATGGTAAAATAAAGTTAATCAAATAGATTTCAGCTTAAGAATACTTCATTTGTTTATTTTCTTGGTAGTGAAAGATCTGTTAAAACCTTTAAAAGAACTTTTTACCCTAACTAGATCTTTTAATTCCTAGAACTCACTCTAATACACAATTGTAACTAATCTGGAAACAAATCACAGTAAAGGAAAGAAGCAAGAAATGGAAATGACCAAAGATCTTTTCCAGGAAACAGAGCTTAAATAATAGCCTTTATCTTTAACTGAGGGAACGATGAAGTGACACTACCAAAAAGATTTTTAAACTTACAGTAATAATAGACAAAGTGCAAAACATTCACATTTTCTTAGACTCTGAAAAACACTAAGTATAATTCTTATTAATTTACCGGCAAGATTACTTAGATATTCACTTTTTAGATAAATTTACCTGAAGGTCCCCCTCTCCCACCAGACAATAACTTGCATCCCTAAAAATGAAAAGAAAAAGTAGAGGAGCCTCCAACCAAGTCAGCCTGTTTTATTCAACTTAAAAAAAATGCCACCACTGTCAACAACAACATGAAAACTCCAGGTCTATAAAGGTTAGAAATGGGATAAGAAAATAATTAAATAGTGAGATCTTACTCCCTCAAACCATAGCCCTCCAAGGGACGGCTAAGTATTTTTAAAAGGGATAAGCCAACTAAATACAAGTTAAAATATGTCACTAAAAATCATCAGTGAACACATTCAGACTTTGGCAGGATAATATATGGGTTTAAGAGCACTTATTTACTTCATGAAAGACTGATACCCGCGTGACTTCTACACAGATGCAACCTTCCGAATTAATCACATTATATATACTAACACCTTTTAAAATAATATTTTAAATATTAAGGATATTTAAATCCTAGGTTTAAAAAATGACAGTTTAGGACTTATGAAGTCATCTGTTGGTACAAGTCACATGAAGTACTATTTATATACAAAGAACTAAAAAAGAAAAGGTGGGGAAAGGGGAAGCTTAGAGAAGGTATGAATTAATTTATCTACTGAAATACCCTACCAAAGAAAATCAGATTGAAAGAGCATTGCATAGACTGTATTCTGAAATAAAGTCCTTTAAAAATGCTTACTTTAAAATAGTAAGTTTTGTGTATATAATGTTTTCATTTGGTGTTATAAATCCATACAATTCCATTCAAATTTTATCAAGATGGAAACTGTTAAATAAGTATTTATGTGATTTTTTTTGGTTTATTAAACAAAAATTTCTAAAATTGGAGTGGGGCAAAGAAACACACAATCAACAGAAACTGATTTACAGGTTCTAAGTAAAGAATCCTCTTGAGCCAGCCCACCGCAGGCGCATGAAATCTGGCTGGGTAGCATGGGGATATTACTTATTCACCTTTGCTGAAGCAGGTCCTTTAGACCAAAGCAAAACACAACCACCACCACCTAAAATCTTCAATAAAAACCAATGAAACCGAAGCCTTGGGGATTCTAAGTTATAACTATACATTGAAAGGGTCATTGATCACGCTGACACTTCCATATTACAGAAGGTTACACAGAGCTAGGCAAGGCTAAAAATACATTTAAAAATAACTGACGAATTTTTGTCACTGATACCTGCCCTAAGCAACATTTGCTCCCTAGCTCTCCTTTTCCATAATAGACTAGTTAACAGTATTATTCAGATGGAGACATAGTCATTTAAGTTTGACAGCTGGAAATAAAGAACAGAATAAGCACAAAGCCAATTCTAAACAAATGGAATAGCAGAATATTCAACAGACGGAAACACGTGGAATTAAATACAGAATTAGTATAGTTTACATGTTTTAAAAGTATATACTTCCTTTACAAATACCTCTAATTGATAGTCTATTAAGAAGTATAAATATTCAAGTGAACATTTGAATTTTCTCTTTAAGAGTTCAGAATTCTTGAAGTCTGAAGATTAGTCTCCTTCTGCTGAAATGTCCAAGACTAAAAAGGCTTCGCACAGTCACTTTATGTCTCTAATTAGACATATAGAAGCCTCTATTACCTACTGTGTTGTAATAAGACTTTGAAATTCTGTAACTCTTTTATACTTGTAGAAAGCCTACAAGAGAAAAAAGGAAGCATATTAGCACAGCTAATATGATGTGTACACATTTCAAGTTATTGATGCTGTTATATGGGCTACAATTTGAAAGCAAAATCGAAAATAAAATGACGTAAACAACACTGAGCAGTGAAGCTTCCATTTTTAAATGCGTATGCTATTATTATTAAAGGGGCAAAGGAAGCCAGTTACTTCGTATTATCAACAGATTCTAGATTAATGACGGGAACAGTGGTATGATAATTCATGACAATAAAGAATCTCAAATCATTTACATCAGCCTTATAAATTCATTTTGCACACTACTCTCCAAATCCGCTTCTTTTTTGTTGTTCCCCAAACACGGATTTGTTTTAGCACAAAGGTACAGGTTCTATTTATTCTATTGATGAATCCCTGTGCCCTCCATCCACCCATATTTATAGTGTTCAATAAATTATTATTGAGTGAATAAATGAATGAAATGCTTCTGAGCCCAGACCCAGAAGTAAAACTCTAGAATGGAAATCATAAAAAAAAAATTCTGTAAGCTCAATTATCCTTAGGTACAATTCAGGGTTGACACAATAAAAAGCTAATGTTTTTCTTTCTATAGCTTAAGATAATGTAGAATGCAGTACTGAGCTCATTTCTTTAAGAACTTAATAAATAATAGCTTTTCTTATATTGAGAGCTTAAAGTATGGTAGGCAACGTTCTAAGCTCATCACAGATATAATCTCATTAATTGTTTAAAAAAATTCCACAAGGTAGATAAAATTAACCCTGATTTTACATTTTAGGAAAACTGAGCCTCAAATAAATCAAGTAATTTTCCCAGGGCTGCTCAGCTAGTAGAGTAGGTGGGTTCTAACCAGTTCATCAGATCCCAAGACCATATGTCCTCTCAAAAAAAAATCTATGTCCGTATGGTCTCAAAAACATTTTCTTTATATTCTTACAAGCTGTAGGATTAACAGAAAATGAATTCTTACTCTAATCCTCAGAATATTAGAGGACTGAAACAGTGTTTACTTATTACGAAAAAACATTATGATTATTAAACAAAATAAATGTGTAAAATCATATGCTGTACCTCAAAGTACCTGTGATCTTTAGTTGCAACGTGCAGAATCTTTTTTTTTTTTTTCTTTTTTAGTTGCAGCATGTAGTATCTAGTTCCCTGACCAGGGATCGAACCTGGGCCCCTTGCATTGGGAGCACAGAGTCTTAGCCACTGGACCACCAGGGAAGTCCCCCCCCCAAAGTACCTGTTTTTAAAAAAACCTATCAAAATACATATGAAGATACGGTAGAAACCAAGGTCCATATAACTAAAGAAAAGAGAGCTTAGTAAAGAGCAGCAGCTGAAAAAAACAATGAAAAACGTATGCTCAAAGTCTGATTTAGATACAGAATGGAGATTGTCAGAAAACTCAAAGGTTATCATACAAATTAACTGTAGGTTACCTTTTACGTGGGGAGTACAAACTCGCCAGCACTATATGGGACCAGAATCTCTGTAAAGATGCATTCCAGACCTCACAATTTATTACACAAGAGAGACTTTCCACATTCCCTATTATTATTCTAAGACAGACACAGGAAGGCACAGAGTGTACCTGCATTTACCTACTGCTTTACCGATACTTTTAGAGGGATACTAAAATATATTTTAATAGCCAACAGGTATATTAATTTGTTCCCTGGAAAATAAGCCCTTTGATATAAATGTTGAAACCATCAAAAAATGGCTGTTAGTGTAGGAAAGACATTTGCAGAGTATTCAAGATAAAGAAACCACATTTCCCAGCCTTCCTTGGCCAGAACCAAAGACAATGCTCACTGTATGTCTCTGCCCACTAGCATCACATGACAAAGCAATGCTGTCCTAGCTGCCCTAATTGAGGCAGAATTGTATTACATAGGTTGTCAGACCAAGAAAACTACCAATTCACTTAACAAGAACAAATGCACAAACCCTCCCAAAGTGTAACACAATAATTTTTTGTGTTAGTGCAGCCAAAATCATTTATTATTTAAACGGACTGATAATCAGGTGGAAGATACAATGAACATCTCATTAACAATTATTAAGAACTGTAATATTTTTTAAGGAAAAAGTAAGAAATGTATAGAATACATATGAAGGAAACAGTTAAATTCGACTAAGAAATAACAGAATGACTAAATTGTGGTATGTCCATGTAATAGAATATTGGCCTATATTAAAAATAGTGCTTATGTATTTAAAAGTTGCTAAAAGAGTAAATCTCAAAAGTTCTCATCACAAGAAAAACTCTGTACGTGTGGTGATGGATGCTACCTAGACTTACTGTGGTGATCATTTTGCAACATATACAAATAGTGAGTCATTATGTTGGACACCTGAAACTAATACAATGCTGTATGTCAATTATACCTCAATAAAAACGAAAAAAATAACACAAAAAAATTTTAATAATATTGGGAAATGATTAAATGTAATGCCAAGTAAAACAGGATAAGAAAGCATACAAAATGTATGGTTTCAACTCTGTAAATATGTACACACACACACACGTACGTAAATTTTTTACGTATAAGTAGTGGGAAAATACACATTAAAAATAGGCCAAGGGCTTCCCTGGTGGCGCAGTGGTTGAGAATCTGCCTGCTAATGCAGGGGACACAGGTTTGAGCCCTGGTCTGGGAGGATCCCACATGCCGCAGAGCAACTAGGTCCATGAGCCACAGCTACTGAGCCTGCACGTCTGGAGCCTGTGCTCCGCAACAACAGAGGCCGCGATAGCGAGAAGCCCGCGCACCGTGATGAAGGGTGGCCCCCGCTTGCCACAAACTAGAGAAAGCCCTTGCACAGAAACAAAGACCCAACACAGCCATAAATTAATTAATTAATTAATAAAAAAAAAATACGCCAAATGTTGAAATCGTCCTAGGTGGTAGGGTTATGAGTGATTTTAAAATTTATTTTCTAAATAACACTTTCACATGTTTTTCCAGATTTTCTATAATGACTATGAATTACTTTAATATTAGGGGGAAAGAAAGATGAATATTTTAAAAGAAATTTGAAAAGCAGATGGCTGCCATTTGTTTTCCGTGGGGAGGAAAAGGGAGATTAAATTAGGCTGTACCTTGTTTGTGTAACCATCCCACCCTGAGTGTCATTACCCTTAAGAAAAGAAAGGTTTCCCACATCTAGTCTAGCCATAAAAACAATAAGACAATTTTTTAAGTACTGAAAATACTGGGGCACTAAACATCCAATGGTGTTTGTAAATCACCATCCCCACGCCCACCACTGCCATGGACTTCAGGTAGCGTCTTGTGATTTAAAAGTGTCACACAGGACCTCGTTTTATCCTCATGTTAACTCTGTGAGAAAGGTTTTTACTCCTCTTCATTATACAGAGAAAGGAAACAAACTGGGAGAAAGGAGTGATGTACCTGAGCTCATGCGGCCAGTAAATGGCAGGGCCAGGATTGCAGAACGCTAGGACCTGATTCTGAGTCCAGTACTCTCTAGGGAGCAATAAAAGGTACTAGCAGGCTCTAGTTAGAGAACTTAGCTGGAAGGGTTGCATTTGTGAATAATTCCTTGTGAGAGGCAGAGAAATTTTGAGGAAGTTAACATCTGCTTCTTTCTCAATTTAATTTTATTTAGATTTAAATACGTTTTAAGAAGGAGAGTCCCAGATATAGAGAACTAGTGGTTACCACTGGGGAGAGGCAAAATAGGGGTAAGGGGGTTAAGAGGTACAAACTACTATGTATAAAATAAGCTACAAGGATACATTGTACAACACAGGGGATATAGCCAACATTTTATAATAACTATAAAAGGAGTATAACCTTTAAAAACTGAATCACTATACTGTACACCTGTAACATAATACTGTACATCAACTATTCTTCAGTTCAAAGTGTTTAAATTGATTAAAATATTTTTTCATTTAAATTTCAAATAATTTAATTTTAATTCAGCTTCTCCTATTTTATCTTACTACAAAGCCTCATAAGTGGGTGGACTGAATTTTTCACGAAACACCAATTACTAGTGGTCATGCTATGTTTATCTTGTGTTTGAAATCTCAACCTACATGGTCATCTTTAAATACAGGGGAACAACAGGTGAAATCTTTGCTATTAAGATGGGGAAGGGGCAATTAATTTATTTTTAATTTAACTGCCTCTTTTTAACTTAAAAATGCATGTTAAGAAAACATTATAATCTCTGTATTACTTTGTTCTTTCTTTTTTTAATTCTTCCTTGATTTGACTTTGCCTTTTTTCCCAGGGCAGTATAGTATTGTTTTCTCTGACTTTCTATGATTCTTTTCCTTCTCTCCTGTATTCTTCACTTAGTTGGTACTGCATGTATCTCTGTAGGCAAATTCAAATTATTTTTGAAACCATCTGTGGTATAAACAAAAAGCAAACTGTATGTATGTACACAGGAAACAATGGGGGAAGCATGAGTGAAAGAAAAATGCCTCCTCAGATTAAGACACAGAGCAGCTGAAAGGTTTAATGTCTTTTTCTTTCCTCACCTTCTGAGCCAAACTCTCCTTACTCCTGCTATTGTACTTGAATGAGTTAAAACCAGCTAAAGAGAATTTTATTAGGAGAATATTTCCCCACAAAATTGAGAAGGCAAACTGGGAAATGCCGGCAATTTGAAACTATTACTTTTTCCTGCAACCTGTAGAGAAACTGGCTTGTGAGTGCAGGTACGATGCTATATGACAATAATGCTCCCTCTTTGTCAACAAAACAAAGCAAAACAGACTACTTTAGCAAAGAAGATGATCTTTGCAGTTTGTTGAAACCAGCAGGGGAATCAAAAGTCTTCACTATGAAAACAGTTCTTACCTTCCAAAAGCATTTAAAAGAGCAACTATTTCCTGTCGAGTGAGTTGGAAGCCTTTAGATGGGCTGTTCTCTGGAAGCTTTTGGATTTCTTTTTCTGAGAATAATATCTTCAGGGCAGTTCCTAAACCCTGAGTCTAAAGAAAATAGTGATAAACTTTTAATTAAATTCATATAATAATAACTGCTATAAAGGTTTAAAGGAATACTCAGTCACTGTGATGAGAAGTCAGGAAATTCACATGAACTGAACTTTTCACCAAGATGTTCAACTAGGTAAAACACAGTTTCTACTTCCTCACAGATTATGCATATGATAAATTTATCTAAGCTGTTAAGGAAATCTGAATAGTTTAACACTTTTTGGATACATATCCTACTATTCCAAATTACTAAAATGCCTTTTTTTAACGTAGAAAATATCACATTAGGATTACAGCGTTCAGTATGTAACTCTGAAAGCATTCTTTATAGCCCCTAACAATTCAAAACTTAGAAATAAGTATCAGTTTATAGGTATAGTGATACCTACACTTAATAATTTCTCAATTATTAGCAACAGAGTAAAAGAAAAATCTGATTTCAGTGTAGCCTCCATTAAAAAAATTCTGTCTCTTGACTTTCTATGACTTAATATCATCTTCGTAAAAGATAAAACAGTCACACAATCCTTTTTACACTGAAATATTTAGGTAAATGGGCCTGCTGGGCAGAACTTTCCCATTTTGTGACTAGGGGGCCTCCTTCTTTTGATCATTGATACAAACTCAGTGACCAAAATTTGATAATTAAATTTCTTATATAATTATATTTTACCTTTTATATAGGTATATAAAATACCAATATACTTTATTTATAACCAACTCCAAAAATGAATCTGAGATTGTACCAACAGAAACAGATACAATAAAACTAAAATCATTAACCTACAATAGGAAAAACATCTTAATACATACACATATAACACACAGAGTCTAATATTGTTTTTATAAATAAAACAGAAAAACCACACTTTGGATTTCTAATTCAGTGAACAATGAGGACATTTTAGTAAAAACTTTCAACTTCTCAGTGGAGAAATTTAAGGTTAGTAATAGTTTCAAAACAGAAGACAACACACAAACCTGTAATTTCCCCCATAACCTGCATTTGTCACATCCAACACAGTCCATTATACGGGAGATATTCTTGAAATGTAACCGGAATTCCTCCTAACAAGCAGAACACATGTTCATTCTAATCAGACATTTAAAATTAAACTGCATTTGTCTGAATTATAATAAAAGTTTCAAAGCTTATTAATGAATGAGTTGTTTTTTTCAACAATGAAGTATTTGAATTTGTATAGCACAACACGGCACATAAAAACAGCTAACATTAATGGCAGTTTATAAAATTCATTCTATATATTAATTCAACAAACTTTTGATTGAGGGGCCACTCCACGCAAAGCACCAACATGTACCCTACAGGGGACACCAAAGTAAATAATACACGGTTTTTACTTTGAAGGAGCTTAACTGCTGCTTCCATTTGATATCTGTGTACAACCAGTGGTAAATACATCTATATTATGTTTCATTTATTTTTGATACATTGTTTTGTGTGAGTCTAAATCAGAAAGCTAGTCCTAGAACAATAATCAGTGTCCGTATCTCTCCTTAGGACCACACCATGTTTATAACATGTATTCCCCATCAGCACCGATGATCACAGGGCTATACAAGGGGTCTGTGATCTCACAGTCCCCCACATTTGCTAATGCAGCTTCTCCAGGGACGCTTGCTTACTGGATCCTTGAGTTTTGCTGTATTCGTTTCCCACACAGTTAGATGCCTGTGAGCATCTGTGCATGGGTTTCTGTGACTCTAAGGTCAGTCTCACCTTCTCTGAGGACAAAACTAGCTGAGAGGAAGTTTCCTCATCTTTTTCACAGGGTAAACATAGAAAATAAAAATCATTTTATTGCACTGAGGTAAACATTTTATTGCAAAGAGCTGGAGTGAGTCACCCGAAAACTTGAAGCGTTTGGAGGAATCAATACCTTGGCCAAAAGAAAGACAACATAAATAGAACAGAAAAACTCCTTTGCTCTCCATTCTCATGTAATTCATGTTCTTTGGAGCAGATGGAAAAATGGACTTATATTCCCCTTTCTACACCTTTGAAAAATGGGAAACCAAATTTCCAGCATTTTATAACTTGAAAGCTAGCTGTGAAACCCTACTCTGCTCTCAGTCTTACCTTCCTCATCTATAAAAAGATACGTAATTATAGTTGTCTTGATCGGAAGTATAATATTTGTATAAACACTAAGAAAATAGGAAGCATTACAAAAATGAATTAGCATTATGTTAAATACTGAAATACTAATATACCTCTAAAACAACCATAAAACAAAACGACCTTCCAAACTAAAATATAGTTGTGGCTAAATTACTTCATTTCAGAAATACCAGGGAACTCTTACTAATGTATTCATTCTTGTAGCATATCCACATCTAAAACATCTCGGGGCCAAATGTGTTTCAGAATTCAGAATTTTTGAGATTTTAGAAATGTAGTACACACACTATATATTATGTAACACCCCACCAGAGTGTATGGCAACACCCTGTAATCAAATACATGATTGTTTTTGCAACAAAATGTAAGAATATTCATACCAAGCAGAATTTTTTTAAAAACACTACAAATATCCTTACACCAGTTCAGGTTAGGTTTTGCTAACAAATTAATTTGTACCAAACATAAGAAAAACGTTCAAGTTTTTGGAGCTTTTTGGATTTCAGAATCGCATATAAAAAGTTGTGGAGCTGTGGTACAAGACTATTTGCCAGTCAATTTCAAATACTTTTATGAACACTGTAAGGGTACAATGTATTCCTTAATTACTGTAAGCAAATGAAAACCAAGTGCTTGTAACATCAAGTTGCATAATGTTCCTAAAATATAGTCTCCTTGTGACATCACAGGTCAACAGGTAATTTTTGTCTTATATGTTAGTCCATTAGGACAAAAACATAATAGTTTCAAAACTGTAACATTTTGTAAAGTAAACATTAGAAAATATACTATTTACTGCCTTCAAAGTGGCTAATAGTGCATGATTTTTTTTAAGACGCATCAAAACAGCAATAAGTAAATGAAAGAAAAGAAAGTAAGAAAACTTTCAAAATAAAGCCTTTTGAAAAGACATTTACAAAGGTGTCATTAGTCAGAGGTATGACTGAGGATTCACTAAGCAGCTGGGCAAACTAGAAAGGAGAAAGGAATTGAGAAAGAGCTTTTTGTATCATGTATAGTAAAATCCAATCAGACCAACAAGGTGGTGAACTGGGAAAGAAAGTTTAGATGAACAGGATTAAAATACAACCAGTAAACTGTTCCCCACCCGGTCCCCCAGTCAAGAACTTTTTACCTTTAACGATTTGGCCCCCTTTTTGTCACCTGCAAACATGGATTTCTCGTCAAAGTGCATGGGAAAGGACCTAATGAAATGAAAATATTATAAGCTACAGATGAAAAATTCAAGCTCTGGTAGAATTTTCTATCCCTACAAATATTTAAAATTCAGAATTTACTCGTGTAAGGTTTGGTAACATGGGAAGGTGGCAAAGAGTTTAAACTATTCAATCAAAGAGTAAAGCAAGATAAAGAGGGCTTTGTAATTTATGAGAGTGTAATGTTTTGAAGAAATTACGTGACAAAAATAACCTAAAAAATTAACTAAAAACAATTTTGTGTGAAAAAATGTACAAAACTCTTTAACATTTTAAAACATTTTTTAAAATTTAATGCATAATTTACCTTAGACATTTCTTAACCCAACTCTCCTCTGTGCTCATTTTTAACAATCAGTAAAGTGCAGTTTTATACACCCAGGATTTTTTTTAAAGGTTATATTGTAGAACGTAAGGCTAATGTCCTCTTAGGTAATCTATCCTTATGCTAGCACCTATTACCATCTGAATTTAAGTAGCAACTGGAAGAATACAATATTGGTAGAAAGAACATTAAAGTAGCATTAAATTTTGGTACTACATAAAATTTAAAGTTATATTTAAAAATACAGCCTAGAGGCTTCCCTGGTGGCGCAGTGGTTGAGAGTCCGCCTGCCATCCGGGTACCCAAAAAAAAAAAAAAAAAAAATACAGCCTATTCTCAAGTGTGAAAGTTTATGCAACAAAGCTTTATAGACGCTTTTCAGTCAACATTTTTAGAAATATTTTTAAAATGCTGCCATTCTATGGAACACTTTCTTCTCAGTTCTAATTCTCCCTTTTCCTAACTTTCAGGAGTCAGTTTTTGTTTTATCAATATTTCAAGAACTACCTCACTCAACTACAGAGTGGAGAATTTCAGATCACTGACAATTCAATTCTTACTTTGTATCTTGAAAGATATTCAGTAGAAGGGTTTTTGTGTCAGCATCCTCTTTTACATTTCCAGTGTAAAGATCGACAATTGAGCGCTCAAAGTAAGGGGCCACCTTTGATAAAGCTCGAAGCTCAATTAAATATAAAAAGTACAGATTCTTTAGCCTTCTTGGGCCTTCTCCCTTGGTTTCCACAGGGTCGAAGCGGCGTTTAAATTCTTTCATATTAGGTCCCCAGGTAGGTTTACCCCAGGTTTCTAAAGAGAAAGGGAAATATATTATACACTCTTAATAAACAGGATTTTTGCTCTATTGAGAATATGTATTTTCCCCAACAATTCTTATACTAATAGAAAAAATCTGATTACCTTCCAAAAGATAATTTGCGCATAGATGTAAATTGATACTAGCATGAAGTCCCGATATAAGCTTATAGAAGACTCTTTTCTCCAAACACAAACCTATTCAGAAAAATATTGAAAAAGAAATCACATCCATTTAGATAACAAAAATACTGAATCAAGAGGATTAAGGTACATGGGCTTATTTTTAAAGTTAACATTCGAGGACATTAAAAACAAATCAAGGACTAATATAAAATAATTAGATTGAGTTACTATCACTAGAAGATAAAATAAGATTCTGACTTCAGAATGGAGTTAACTGAATATGATAACTTAGTGCAGAATAAGATACAAATGTCTGGGCTACTGGAGGTCCAAACACTATGGATGCACTTGGAAAAGTCCTCATGTTACCCAGATGGCAACAGCACAGAGTTTTTGTGGTTTAGGCTAAACTAAAGCACATATAAAGTCACTGCTTTGGCGTAACAATCGCTGTTTCGTCTTTTCCCTTCCCTATAGATGTTCTTTATTTGAACCTACTTGTTAGTGGAGGAAGAAGAGACTGAATTCTGTTTCTTTCCTTCCTCCAGATTCTTTAGTGGTGCTTATTAATCCTTTGCCCTGGAATTCTCTAATTCTACTTAACTGTACGTTCCACAGGTAAGGAGCAAAAACTTGGAAAACAGACATCCAGGAGTTTCAGCCAATTAAAAAAAAAATGTGTGCTGATTATTTACTATGTGAGTAAAACCATATCAAGATGGAGTTCAGTAATGTGATGGAAATTTATTTTATGTAGCCTTCTTAAGCCACACAGGCTTTTGCTCAAAACAGAGGTCAAGATAATTTCGCCATCCTATCCAACCCCTGCCTCCATTTAAAAATATTTTCTATTATAAGAGTAATACACATTGTGAATGAACTTAATGCTATTAAATTCTGAAGTGCTTAAGGTAAATTTTATACTGTGTATATTTAACCACAACGAAAAAAGAGAAACATTTTTAGAAAATATTCTTCATAGAAAAATTTAAAAATAGATAAAAATGCAAAAAGTTTTAAGAATCTACGCTAGATGCAGAACAATTAGTTTTTCCCCTTTCCTACCACCCAACAGAGTTTGTTTTTGTCTTTTTTGCTTTTTGGTTTTTTTACTCTCCCTATGGGGAAAAATGGGCTTCAACAGTGGAAACTAAGAAACAATCTCATTTATATGCTGAAGGATTTTTTAAGAGTATGTATGTGGCTTACTTTGCATCCTTTCAGGATCTTTTAGATCTTCAACTTACTTTCCCTTTATGTTCTACCACAGATGGCTCTGAAGCAAGTAGCTTCTAATAGGAAAAAATAATTATTTTGAGATCTCATTCCCTAATTCAGAATTCTTCCTAGAACATTCTCATCACCACGGATAGAGACCAAAAGGTAGAAATTCAGTTCTATTTTGTGGCTTCTTCATAAAAGTATATGGCCAAATTTGAATGTTTATGGTAAACAAGGAATATAAACAATATGAACAACTTTGATAAAACATTAGGTATTAACTTCTCTAGTAAAACTTTTAATCAAATCTGTTATCAAGTACCAAAATGATCAGATTTGAAGTTCACTTCCTCTTCCTTCCAATCTACTTCTCTAAGCAGTAAAATATCTAAAGCCAAGGGAAGGGAAAACAGGCAAAGCAAAGCTCATGAAAATTCATATGCCTAAAAATGAGAAAATGAAAACTAGGAGGGAATTCTAATTTGCAAAGCCCACAAAGCCCCTTACCTAAAAGGGGATGGGTTGTAAGAGGGAGGGAAGGAGTAGATATGTACTTCTGTAAACTGTGAAAATTAGGTAACTTCAAGCAAAATCTTAATAATAAAAGATGAGCCAAGTGAATGCACCAAGAAGACACACAACACTCTTAGCAGAAAGTGCTGGAGAGGTGCTCCCTGCCTGCGGTCTGCTGCCAGCCCTAATGCCTGGCAAATCCAACTATTCAATTTAGAAAGTGGTTCTCCTCTTCCTCTTCTGGATTTAATTTCATTCAAATTCATTTTCATCAACTGAACTACAGGACACCAATATATAACTTTTTCTCTCACAAAAGGGCTAGATATATTGTTAACACTATTATTTGGCATTTGTAGACCGTTTAGTGATTTTCGAAGCAGTTTTCACAGGCATCATCTACACTCACAGTGTAGGTAAGCTGGGTGGCTAGTGCCACTCTCGTGCCCCAGATCAGGAAACTGAATTTCAGAAAAGTTGCCTACAAATAGGAGTTACCGCTGGACTGTGTATCAATATTCAGAGACTCTCATCAATAGGATACAAGGAGAGTGGTTGATATAGTATACCCTAGAATCTGATACTGCCCATAAATTTCATTCTCATCCTCCATTATCAATATGCAGAGTCTCTGACCACCTCTTTTAACCTAAATACTACTTTCCACAATTTGTGCTCGTAAAATAAAGTTAATTAAACAAAGATAACCATCTCTTCCCACATTGGCCATTTATCAATATAATTCCTAGCAGTATCTGCACATCAAAAATAGTTCATTGGGCTTCCCTGGTGGCGCAGTAGATAGGAATCTGCCTGCCAATGCGGGGGACACAGGTTCGATCCCTGGTCCAGGAAGAGCCCACATGTCATGGAACAACTAAGCCCGGGTGCCACAACTACTGAGCCTGAGCTCTAGAGCCCGCGAGCCACAACTACTGAGCCCACGTGCCTAGAGCCTGTGCTCCACAAGAGAAGCCACCGCAATGAGAAGCCCACGCTCCACAACTAGAGAAAGCCTGTGTGCAGCAACGAAGGCCCAACACAGCCAAAAAAAAAAAAAAAAATAGCTCATTAAAAAACAAAGAGAAATCACGTTCATAAGTTAACACGACTGATTAACAAAGATAAAATGGAATTAAGTGCTTAGTTTAACTCAGTAGAGTTCCTATAAGGTTATGGCTATGAAATATCCATTTTCCAGTGTCATTCAACTTGCTTATCTTTCATTAATACATTTGAACTTTTGGTTTCATAAATTAATGGCAATTTGGTAAATTTTTTAAAAGCAGCATATATCCAGTTATTAACCAAAGTTGTTAAAATCCTAGAATGTTTCAGCTTTCCATTAATAACGTTTCATAATTTCAACACTAGAAAATATAAGAATGTGAAGGTATGTGATATATTGGGATCTATATTACTTTATCCTTCAGTTAGACAAGTTTAGACTATATGTGTAAACATGTTTAAAACCTTCTGAATTAAAATTCATCTTCCCTTAATTTCATATATATAAAAAAGTACTTCCTTCCAAAAAGAATGCCTCTACTTAAAAAAACAGACTTGCACAGTGGTTACTAGAAAAGTAGTTTGGATGAGTATTACATACAGAATGGAAATAAGACTGGGAACCAGTTCTGGAACCCTGATGACCGCATCTGCCCTGTATATTTCCATAACACTGGTTTTTAGCTGACCAATATCCTCAAAATTTTCAAATAATTTTATCCTAAACTATAATAACCTAAAACATGTTATTTTCTTTCAAACACTGTCAAGATTTAATGAATCCTAAAACTTACAAATATATATTAAATAAATCAATTCATTTTTTGCAAGATGCCAATAAATTTAAAATGCAGACATTAAATTTACCTTCTAGCCACGTGTAGAATGATTCTCCTAAAAAACAAAACAAAAACAATCAAAATTATACACACACACAGAACTGGGTTAAAATGTTTAAATGGTCATTCATAAATAAGAATAAATTAAGTCTATAAAACGTTCCTCATGACAGATTAAGGAATATGTCCACTGCTCATGTGTAATGGAAAAACAAGCATATGGTTCTAGAAAATAAAGTCCAAAAGTTACTGAAGTAGTTTTGGGAAAAAGTTCTTATAAATGACATTTTGACTTGTAAAATTCTTTTTTTTTTTTTTTTTGACTTGTAAAATTTTTGAGAAAACTTCCAGTCAAAATATTATGTAAACCTTATTCACTTGAAGGCTTAAATATCCATAAGTATGAGGAGAAACAATCTTAAATTTGCTTTTGATAACCACAGCATTATTCAAAACTTCCAGAAAAAAGTGAGTATGAAAATTATTAATTCCATTTTTCCTGAGCAATAAACCTAAGTATATTTCCTCAATTATCTAAAACTACTAAGTTTTAAGAGATAATAAAAAAGTTCCCTAAATTTTCAAAATAATTCTTCAGAAAAGTTAACGACCAGAATATGAAGGGTCCTTCCCCTTGTGTACTATGCTAAAAGAACTATTTCTAGCCCAATATTGTTCTGAGTGAAAAGAAAAATGGCAGTCAGTAAAGATAAAAAAAGTTAATATAGTTCCTATACTCATCCTTATTTTAATTGTGAAAAGCAAAGCATGATGATAAAAACTCAACACATAGGTGAGTTGAGCAAGGAGTCCAGGGGATAAATTAGATGGTGGGGAATTACTTTGTCTCCTGAGAGTCTTCATCCTTAGCAAAACAACACAAACATCTTCCTAGAGAATCATTCATTCAACACACTCTTACTTAGATGATACTCTTACACAAAACATCATTCATTATCTCACTTGTTTACTCAAAAAGCCCCAGCTGCTAACAGGAAAAGTCTAGCTCCTAAGGTCCTCAATAATCTGGCCTCTACTCATCGAATTTTAAATTACCCCATATATGAAGTCTTTCCCACTCTCCCCAAACATGCCTTGTTTTTCCTTTCTCAACCCCTTGGTCCATGCTGTCATCCAAGTAGCACACACTATCCAATTCTTCAGGCTGTAAATCAGTCCATCATTCAACTCCATCTCAAATGCGACCTCCTCCAGTAAATTTTCCCAGTGAGGCAGGATCTGTTCTACCTCTGAAGAGCTACACCACCTACTGTTGTACTATGTACGTAATACTTCTTTATTATCACTTATGTACAGTGCTGATCATTCCCACTATACATATTTTTAGCTCCTAGAGGGAAGGCATGTTTTATACATCTTTCTATCCTTTACAATGCCCATCACAGTGCCCTTGACACATAGGGTAACTTTATTTTTTTTAATAAATACATTTATTTATTTATTTTTGACTGTGTTGGGTCTTTGTTGCTGTGCGCGGGCTTTCCCTAGTTGCGGCGAGCGGGGGCTACTCTTTGTTGCAGTACACGGGCTTCTCATTGCGGTGCCTGCTCTTGTTGTGGAGCACGGGCTCCAGGCACGCAGGCTTCAGTAGTTGTGCCTCGTGGGCTCTAGAGCACAGGCTCAATAGCTGTGGCGCACAGGCTTAGCTGCTCCACAGCACGTGGGATTTTCGCGGATCAGAGATCGAACCCATGTTCCCTGCACTGGCAGCCAGGTTCTTAACCACTGCGCCACCAGGGAAGTCCCTAACATAGGGTAACTTTAAATTATAAAAAACACTCTTCTTTTTTTGGTCACCATTGATTGGTAGCTATTTTCTGGAAAAAAAAAAAAATAGGATACTTTCTTTTGAATTAAAAACAGGAAAAAAATCAAATTTTGATCATTAAAGGCATTTCTTCTACATTTTAAGCAAACATGAGACTTTTAACTTACCATCATCTTCTCCTGAAAGAGAAAATAATAGACAGGATTTTAGAAAATGTCTTACACATTTCAGATTCCAATCCTATTTATTTATGGGATTAAAACTTACTATGTGTTAAACTATTAATTATACCATGAACCTTGCTCAGTGTATAGTTACCCTGTAAATAAGACTTCTTAATAAGAATATAGGCCAAAGAGTACAAGATTTTCACATATGTTTTATGCAATAATTAGTATCAGAGAGTAACTAAACAATCGTAAAGACCACTCGTTTCAATAATTAACAAATATACAGTCACTCCTTTAATCATAAGGCACACAACTCTCTGAACATGTGTTTCCAGACTGGAGTACTTTTCTTTTTTAAGCTACTGCTCCTCAGCACATAGTCACCTTAATAAAAGCACTTCCCAAACTCTAGTCAGTGAAAGCATCCCTGCAGGGGTTATGGGGCTGCCTAGATGTGGGGGAGAGGCCAGAAGGCTGGGCTTTCAGGCTCCACAGCAGCGCTGTCTTGATTAACTTTACATGTGGAATTCTGAGAGAAAATTTCATTTTTGGAAAAAAGCTGTTGGAAAGCTAGCTGTGGAAGCCAGGAATAGTGTGGAAGAAACACAGTTAAGAATATTAACCACCAAACCAGCTCTACAACAAATGCTAAAGGAACTTCTGTAAGTGGGAAACACAGAGAAGAAAAGGACCTACAAAAACAAACCCAAAACAGTTAAGAAAATGGTACTAAGAACATACATATTGATAATTACATTAAACGTGAATAGATTAAATGCTCCAACCAAATGACACGGGCTTGCTGAATGGATACAAAAACAAGACCCATATACATGCTGTCTACAAGGGACCCACTTCAGACCTAGGGACACATTAAGACTAAAAGTGAGGGGATACAAAAAGATATTCTATGCAAATGAAAATCAAAAGAAAGCTGGAGTAGCAATACTCATATAAAACAGACTTTAAAATAAAGAATGTTACAAGAGACAAGGAAGGACACTACATAATGTAGTGTTAATCCAAGAAGAAGATATAACAATTGTAAATATTTATGCACCCAACATCGGAGCACCGCAATACATAAGGCAACTGCTAACAGCTATAAAAGAGGAAATCGACAGTAACACAATAATAGTGGGGGACTTTAACACCTCACTTACACCAACGGACAGATAACACCTCACCTACACCAACGGACAGATCTTCCAAACGGAAAATTAATAAGGAAACACAAGCTTTAAATGACACAACAGACCAGATAGATTTAATTGATATTTATAGGACATTCCATCCAAAACAGCAGATTACACTTTCTTCTCAAGTGCGCATGGAACATTCTCCAGGAAAGATCACATCTTGGGTCACAAATCAAGTCTCAGTAAATTTAAGAAAACTGAAATCATATCAAGCATCTTTTCTGACCACAAAGCTATGAGATTAGAAATGAATTACAGGGAAAAAAACACAATCACATGGAGGCTAAACAATATGTTACTAAATAACCAAGAGATCACTGAAGAAATCAAAGAGGAAATCAAAATATACCTAGAGACAAACGACAATGAAAACACGATGATCTAAAACCTACGGGATGTGGCAAAAGCAGTTCTAAGAGGGAAGTTTATAGCTATACAAGCCTACCTCAAGAAACAAGAAAAATCTCCAATAAACAATCTAACCTTACACCTAAAGGAACTAGAGAAAAAAGAACAAACAAAACCCTAAGTTAACAGAAGGAAAAAAATCATAAAGATCAGAGCAGAAATCAATGAAATCGAAACAAAGAAAACAATAGCAAAGATCAATAAAACTAAAAGCTGGTTCTTTGAGAAGATAAACAAAATTAATAAACCATTAGCCAGCCTCATCAAGAAAAAGAGGGAGAGGACTCAAATCAAAATTAGAAATGAAAAAGGAGAAGTTACAACAGACACTGCAGAAATACAAAGCATCCTAAGAGACTACTACAAGCAACTCTATGCCAATAATATGGACAACCTGGAAGAAATGGACAAATTCTTAAAAAGGTATAACCTTCCAAGATGGAATCAGGAAGAAATAGAAAGTATGAACAGACCAACCACAAGTAATAAAATTGAAACTGTGATTAAAAATCTTCCAAGAAACAAAAATCCAGGAGAAGATGCCATCACAGGTGAATTCTATCAAAAATTTAGAGAAGAGCTAACACCCATCCTTCTCAATCTCTTCCAAAAAACTGCAGAGGAAGGAACACTCCCAAACTCATTCTATGAGGCCACCATCACCCTGACACAAAAATCAAACAAAGATACTACAAAAAAGGAAAATTACAGACCAATATAACTGATGAATATAGATGCAAAAATCCTCAACAAAAATAACACAATCCAACAATACATTAAAAGGATGTAGGTATCACCTCACACCAGTTAGAATGGGCATCATCAGAAAATCTACAAACAACAAATGCTGGAGAGGGTGTGGAGAAAAGGGAACCCTCTTGCACTGTTGGTGGAAATGTAAATTGATAACAGCCACTGTGGAGAACAGTATGGAGGTTCCTCAAAAAACTAAAAATAGAATTACCATATTACCCAGCAATCTCACTACTGGGCCTAAACCCAGAGAAAACCATAATTCAAAAAGAGACATACACCCCAATGTTCATTGCAGCACTATTTACAATAGCCAGGTCATGGAAGCAACCTAAATGCCCGTCGACAGACGAATGGATAAAGAAGATGTGGTACATATATACAAAGGAATATTACTCAGCCATAAAAAGGAACGAAATTGGGTCATTTGTAGAGACGTGGATGGATCTAGAGACTGTCATACAGAGTGAAGTAAGACAGAGAGAAAAAAAACAAGTATCGTATATTAACGCATATATGTGGAACCTAGAAAAATGGTACAGATGAACCAGTTTGCAGGGCAGAAAGTGAGACACAGATGTAGAGAACAAATGTATGGACACCAAGGGAGGAAAGCAGCAGGGGGTGGGGTGTGTGTGTGATGAATTGGGAGATTGGGACTGACATGTATACACTGATGTGCATAAAATGGATGACTAATAAGAACATGCTGTATAAAAAAGTAAAATTCAAAAAAAATATTAAACAGCTGTTACTCGACAATTGGCAGTTTCAGTGGAGAAAGCATATAAACAGCATTAGTGAGAACTGTTGCATTACTTCCTGGGGTACCCACTTATCACCCAGGACCCATTCTCTCCCTTACCTAGTCTTTTGTCTCCCTCTTCTACACTTGTTTTTTCTCTGCTCCTCTTTCCTCCCTCTATCCTTTTCTCTATGCACTTTCCTTCCTTTCTTCAGCTTTCCTACAGCCTCATGTCTCTAGTTTATCATAATATGGAAGTGAAGTATTTCTTAGGACTTGATGCTTTTATTAAATGAACAATTACATTTTCTGCTTTAAGAGTAAGTGATCCATATATACGGAATCTAAAAAAAAAAAACTGGTCCTGTCCTAGGGGCAGGACAGGAATAAAGATGCAGACGTAGAGAATGGACTTGAGGCTACAGGTAGGGAGAAGGGTAAGCTGGGACGAAGTGAGAGAGTAGCCTGGACATATATACACTGCCAAATGTAAAATAGCTAGCTAGTGGGAAGCAGCAGCATAGCACAGGGAGATCAGCTCCATGCTTTGTGACCACCTAAAGGGGTGGGATAGGGAGGGTGGGAGGGAGACACAAGAGGGAGGGGATATGGGGAGATATGTATACATATAGCTGATTCACTTTGTTATACAGCAGAAACTAACACAACACTATAAAGCAATTATACTCCAATAAAGATGTTTAAAAAAAAGGGCTTCCCTGGTGATGTAGTGGTTAGGAATCCGCCTGCCAGTGCAGGGGACACGGGTTCAAGCCCTGGTTGGTAAGATCCCACATGCCGCGGAGCAACAAAGCCCGTGCGCCACAACTGAGCCTGCGCTCTAGAACCCGCGAGCCACAACTACTGAAGCCTGCACACCTAGAGCCCGTGCTCCGCAACCAGAGGCCACCACAATGACAAGCCTGTGCATTGCAACGAACAGTAGCCCCCATTCGCCACAACTAGAGAAGGCCTGCGCACAGTAATGATGACCCAGCACAGCCAAAAAAAAAAGAGGGCTTCCCTGGTGGTGCAGTGGTTGAAGTCCGCCTGCCGATGCAGGGCACACGGGTTCGTGCCCCGGTCCGCGAAGATCCCACATGCTGCAGAGCAGCTGCGCCCGTGAGCCATGGCCGCTGGGCCTGCGCGTCTGGAGCCTGTGCTCCGCAACAGGAGAGGCCACAACAGTGAGAGGCCCGCGTACCGCCACCCCCCTCCCCCCAAAAAAAGAGTAAGTGATCATAGAAAAGGTCTGAAAGGATACCTTCCAAACTCTGTACTATGGAAAAGAAAAAGTGTGTGGAGGTAGGGGTGGGGGAAGCATTCCCTTTTTACTTTATGTAACTTTTGCATTGTTTCAATTTTTACAAAATCTTGTATAATAAAAACATTTAAGTTGAAAATGGAAAAGTTATGAGGTTAAAGTAGTAAAAGAGACAAAGGATAAGAAGCCATGCACACCTTCTTCACACTCCGATTATCTTGCCTAAGCAGTTTCAGGATGAATTTGGGAAAACTACTGGCCACACTGTGAGTGCACATCTGAGAGCAGTCCATTCATCAAACTTCCTAAGTCACTCTGGTTCTGAGAAATGCCTGAAGAGATGAATCTAGACCAGGAAATACAAGTTCCTAAATCAATCCTGGTCTAAAGAAAGCATTAGAATGGCACGTCAATCACAGGGCTGCTCCCAGGGTTTGAGTCCTCGCTGAGAACAGATTGAGGATACGCCTAATAATTTTATATTGAATAAACTCCAACTATGTGAGACAATGCTGTCCCACAGAACTATAACAACAGCCATATATGTAATTTAAATTTTTTTCTAATAAAAATTTGTAATGTTTTCTAATATCCACATTTTAAAAAGTAAAAGGTATACACGCACTGCAGTACATCAACAATTTGTTTTGTGATGCAAGAGTTAAAGTAGTTCTACCAAGACAATCAGGTTCCGTTCAATGGCAAAAATATTTTATACTGCGCTTCAGTTTTTAAATTGAAATGAACTAAAATGACGTAAATGTAGTTTCACACCCGCCACATTTCATGTGCTCAACAGCCTGATGTGGCAGAGTGGCCACCTAGCTTTCTGATGCTCCTCTGCAGCCTTCTGAATCAGAGTCATGCATTGATCAGCACTTGGGCATCACCTGGGAGTCTCACCCACGACTTACAGAATCAGAACCTGTATTCAACAAGGCTCCTAGGTGATCTGTATGCGTACTGAAGTCAGAGAAGCATGCTATGAGTCACTGGTTCTGAAAGCAGCTGCAAACTGGAATCATCTGGAGAGCTTAAAGAAGACCAACGCCTGGGTCCGAATTCCACAGACTGTGACAACTGGTATGGGACAGGGCCTGGGCATTCAGATTTTTACCAGTTCCCCAGGAACCTCTAATATATATGGATTACTCATATATTCTAATTTATTTTATATACAGCTCCTAGTTTAGGGCCTGGCACGTATCAGGCAGTCAATAAATGACAGTAATTGTATAAAATGTGGAAATCTTGAGACCTAACTATGAACTAATCTTATACTTTTGATCATTCAAATTAAGCAAAAATATAAATAGCTGAAAATTTTCTCAACATATAATTACAAAGGTATCGTGTAAACAATTTCTAAAAGCATGAAAATGTATCAAAAACCCACCTCGGCTGGGTGCCAGAGGATTTAAAGGACGATAAACAGATCGAGGCCTGAAAAAGAAAATACAAAACTCAAACGTAAAATGGTTTGACATTTTGATGTAATTTTTTCCAAGAGAAACAAGTATTCCCCTTCTTCCACCCTCCCTCTAGTCAATCCTCCTCTTTCCCCTACCCCCTCCAGTTACTTGAAACAGTTTTCTTCGTAGATGCTGTTCCACACTCTCCACGCAGAGGGCCCTTTATAGCCAGTGTAACGTTCAGGATTCAGCAAAAGGTCTACATACTGAGCAGCTGGAGATCTCTCATCTGAACAAGAAACAATTCATGAAACCATCCACATTTCACTATTTATCTAAAATTTACCATTACAAAGCAAACAGGACTATCCAAAGGTTAGAGAAATGCTACGCTTTCAAGTCATCTCCAACTTAAACGGTAGAGTGGTTAGCACACTTGTGACTGTCCTTGACCCAGGACTTAAAATAACTTGAACTTGAGAGAGGAAATATAACTGCTCCCTTTCTTTTGGACGCTCAATGCCCTCTTACGGAATGTAACAGGCTTTACCTTATTAGAGGCATTAATCATTTCTTAAGTTTTAACCACTAGGACTGAAAAGACCTAACAGAATCATAACCTGTTCTTAATATTTTATGTGATTGCCTCCCTATGTATATATCTACCTAAACACATACTTGAAACGTTTATTTTGTTTGCATATATTGTATCTAAAAAAAAAAGAAAAGATTTCCCTGATACTTTCTACTTGGACTTAGGAAGTAAATGGTGTAGTAACTTTGTGATTCAAATTCGATCATTCATAGAGTTACATAATGTTGTAGTAAAAAAAAAAGTTACAAATTTATTTTTACCAGTGTTAATATATTGGTTAACATATTAATTGGTTAACATATCGGTGAGTAGGCACAACTTCAAGAATTTATTAACACATTTAAAATTAAATAACCATTTTCTGTGTTGAAACTCAAATTAGTATTTACTAGATCCCCACTATTTGGACAACATTTTGATAGAGATCTCTGGGGGATACAAAAGATGAAGAAAAATGGTCTTAATGGTCACATTCTGGGTAGAAAAGAAGCACAAGCTTTGCGATCTACAGAAAAATTATAATGACGGTGCTTCACACATCTATGCTAATACCACCTATAAGCTGAGATGCTATGTATGTTGGCACGGATGGATTCTTTTATGTATATGTATGTTGGCATGGATGTATTCTTTTATGTATATGTGTCGTAATTTTTGGTGTCACGGTATTAAATCAATGGTATATGGACACCTGACTTGAAACAGGGACAAACATGGTCATTAAAATATGGGCCCTCTTGCTTTCATTACCTATCAGTCAAAAATATTCATTGGCCATTCAATGACCGTAGATTGAGATGATCCATAATCTTAAGGGAAAAAAAAGCAGCATCCTGATCCATACCTTTCAAAAACTACCTGATACTTTTGTGATGTATAAAGAGTATGAAGATAATCATAACTTATCATTACTAAATGAGTGGTGTCTAACTTACAATGAAAACATGATTTTGAAGAATACTGGCTCTATTTCCAGTACTAACATTATATAGATATTCCACTAAATAAGTTAAAGCACAGAAAACGCTAACTTACAGATGGATGAACAGAAACTGTTGAAGGACATTTATTGATCAGGACTTAAAACAATAATTTAAAAAATCTTAATTGAAAAATAAAAATTCAAATCATTTAGTTAATAAAATATGGATTTTACAGTAAAATTTTAAGTTTTACAATTCACTAATTTCTGTTATATATTTCAAATTTCTTTGAGCTGTTCTCAAGTTCCCTTGCAAAACTGACTCAGTTACATATATAAGCTTTAGAGATATTAATATCATAAATATATGCCCAGTGACATATACATGTATACGCGCATGTATAAAGAACGTATGTGCACACACATAAGCCTACACTACGTACAGTCATCTATGAACGTGAAGATTGAATTAGTATCAACCTCTTCGCCCAATTAAACAACCAACAAAGAAAAAAAAAAACCCTGGATTCAAATATTAAAGTATATGGATTTAAAATATACTCTAAGGGAGTAGAAAGTCACATGAGTAAAATCAATTATATCAGTTTTTAAAGTACTTAAGTAAACTTACGTTCTTAATGTTTTTAGTGTGTATTCCCTTAATTCCCAAATCAAAAGTTGTTTTAAAAAATTTAATACTTTTTCAAATCATGAAAAAGGTGTTTTGTTAACCCTACAGAAGGTATCAGCAAACTATGGCCCACAGGCCAAGTCTGGTCTGCTGTGTATTTTTGTAAAGAAAGTTTTATGGGAACACAAGTCATGTTCATTTGCTTATGTGCCACTTTCACATTATTATGGCAGAGTTGAGCAGTTGTAAGAGAGACCATATGGTTCACAAAGCCTAAAATATTTACTGTCTGCCCATTTACAGAAGAAAAAGTTTGTCAACCCCTGACCTATACTGACAAGAATTTCATGACATCCACAGTGAGGAACGTATGTGGGAGAAAGCATACACAGGCTGAGGTTCCCTATAAACACATCCATCCTTAGTCCCAGGGCCACCTGTGACATGATCATAATTAAATTGTTCCCAAACTATAACTTCTTTCCATTTGTACAGCTGTATCATACGTTCAGGTAATGCTCTTGGATCCCTATTAAGTCCTCCCCTCAAAAAGTTTTCTCTTTTTCCTCCCTCTACAAACCTGCTCCAAAGCTATTCTTTCTTTTTGACCATGCTAACCAATACCTAAGGATTCAAAGAATTACTACTGAATCAAAATACCTAATTCTGGGAATTCATCAACTCAAACCAATATTTTTTCCTCCTCCTCAAGTACACCTTTTTTCCCCAGTTGAATTTTCTTTTCACTGTCCTAATTTAGCGTTAGAGTTACGAGGCCACACTGCATGCTCTATGGTGCCAGGCATCCTTCCCACCTTCTAACCCATATATCTCTTAATACGTAATGGTTGCATAGGACAACTTGGCGTGTAAGCTTTTTGCTTACGGACACAGACAAAAAATATAAGGTTACAGACTCAGGATTGAGTCTTCAAGCCTCCATCTCCAACGCTACCCCAAACTGCCACTAACGCACTATTAAAACATAATTTCCTCAGTCAAGGAGAATCTATAGTTTATAAAGCATCCAAGTAATTCTGATACACAGGCAGATTTAGAAACCAGTGTTTTAAGCAATATTTTTAATGTATCAATGAACCTGTTTTAAGGGGAAAAATAAAAAGTAAAAATCTATCACACTGTTCAGGTTATTTATGAACTAACTACTTCATTGAGCAAATATTTACTGGGCATGAACCATGGCCAGGCGGCGTTCTAGGCACTAGGGATACAGTCGTGAAGAAAAAGACACGGTCCTTGCTCTCAAGTCGCTCACAATCTAGATGAAGACAGACAACATACAGATAAACTAAATAGTGTTTCTCACATAGTTCTTAGTACTCTGGGAGCAGGCAGCAGTGCAAAGAGATAGAAAGTGAAAGTGGTTACTCTTTTATGACAGCAGGCTTCTCTGAGGAGGTGACATTTGAGCAGAAACCTGAAGCAAAGGAAGCAGCAAGCCATGCATAAAAATATCAAAAAAAAAAGAATAGAGGTAGGGAGAGCGGCTTACCTTAAACCACTGAATTATTTAAAAACCTATTATTCGATCTATGAGGATCATCTTTCCTTTCAAATAATGATAAAACCAAAAACAAAACAGCAGAGAGCAAGGGTGTTTGACTATATTCCAATAACTGGGGTGAATATTCTTCAGACTTTTTGTTTTAATCCAATGATTTTATTTTATTTTTAAGTATTTATTTATTTATTTAGCTGCGTCGGGTCTTAGCTGCGGCATGCAGGATCTAGTTCCCTGACCAGTAATCGAACCCAGGCCCCCTGCACTGGGAGCACAGAGTCCTAGCCACTGGACCACCAGGGAAGTCCCTAATCTAACGATTTTAGATTACTGAAGTAACTAAACAATGACTCCAAAGCTACTCTGATAGTATTTTTTTTCAACTGTAGGTAAAAATCTTTGGGACGCACATGAACATTACTACCCAGGAGAATCGTGGTAATCCAACTAGTAGCATGGTTTCACGTGTTTAAGAATTACATAAAATATAAAAACAGGTGGCACAGCGGTTAGGAATCTGCCTGCCAGTGCAGGGGACACAGGTTTGAGCCCTGGTCCGGGAAGATCCTACATGCCGCGGAGCAACTAAGCCCGTGCGCCACAACTACTGAGCCTGCGCTCTAGAGCCCACGAGCCACAACTACTGAGCCCACGTGCCACAACTACTGAAGCCCATGCGCCTAGAACCCATGCTCCGCAACAAGAGAAGCCACCACAGTGAGAAGCCTGCATACCACAACAAAGAGTAGCCCCAGCTCGCCACAACTAGAGAAAGCCCACGCACAGCAATGAAGACCCAACACAGCCAAAAATTAATTAATTTAAAAAATATAAAAACAACTAGTTATTTTAATATGTAATCCTAAAATTTTTAAAGGATGATTTTATGGAAATTTTTATAGGACACCTCTTCCACTTTTACGATTTAAGAAGCTACTACTGAAAAATTAATTAACACTATTTATACTGATGACAGATAATAGAACACATCAATTTAATCATAGCAAGCAATCTCTACAATTGAGTAGTATTTTTTACTAAATACCTAAAGAGAAATATATACTCACAGAAATGATTTTTTAATCTGAAAACCTGTTAAATAAGCACTATCCAGAATATTTTAATAAAAGAATACATGAGAAGTTGGAAAGAAGTGACTATGAGTGTTAAACACTCAAATATAATTAGATTGACAACCAAAAAGCAAATGAGAGCAGTCAGTCACGTGAGTGCTTACCCAGGAACAACTGTTTGCTCTGATAAAACCGTTGCCAATTCCAAATATCATAATAGGGGTATTTATGAATTGCCCATTATCATATCAAAAAAACTTTGTTCAGATTTCTTAACAATTTCCTTGCTGAAACCATACAAAACATGGTAATAACACTCCCTCTCCCAGCATCTTCTCAATTTACCATACTATTGTAGAAGCGCCCTGTAATTTATTCCATTACAGACAGCATTAAAAACACAATTCTACATAAGAATCTTTAAAACAAGTCTTTAGAAAGCAAACCATGCCAGATGCTTTAAAAATTCAGAAGAACTTCTGCTGCCTGTTTTCAGTTATGCATGGTTGAACCCCAAATTCTTTTCTACCACCAGAAAATAACAATACCAAGGTAAAAGGTAAAGAGAGGTCAAATGAATGATTTAAGCCTACTCAACACAATTATTGGGAGTATTCTCCTATAGATAAAAAATTTTGAGTCACGTCAATTATTTTCTGTTAAAAGAAGTGGTAGTTACTACTGAACTGCCATTTATTCCATTCCAGGGGACTCTTGGAAAGAGGGCTGTGGGGAAGTCAAATTAGAGTCCTCCACGATGTTGGAAGGTGTCTTTATGTTAGTTTGTTGAGACCTCCAACTAATTCGAGTGTGAACGTTTCTATAACATGGTCACAGACCTATAACTAAGTGGCTTGAATTAGAGGTCCATAGGAGGTGGGGTGTCACAATGGAAAGAAGACAGGTTTGGGATTCAGTCAGATCTGGGATTAAATCCTGTCTCAGCCTCTTGCTACTGTGTGATCTTGGGCAAGTTACTTTGTCTTTTTGAGACAGTTTCCCCAGATATAAAATAATACACACCTATTAGGGTAGTTGTAAAGCTAAGAAATAATGTACTTAAGGCACTTAGCACGGGGCCTGGAACATCGGTTCTCAATAAACACCATTATGAATAATAAGATCCACATACAACATCCTGTGTCTTTAAGCTATAACTCTGACTGTAACTTCACTGATTTAAGGGTCTTAAAAGGGTTAAAGTTAAAATAATGTAATTACAATAGTTTCTTTTATTACCATCAAGTTCACAAAAGTGATCCTGTGAATCATCATATCTTGCCCAGTCAATGAAAGCTTCTCTGCTTTGATTACTATGGGAAGGAGGAATAAAAAAGAAAAAGGATTAAATCTGGAGTTGAAAACTTTAACACTGTATTCTAGTGTACTAAAAATAGATAATCTGAGATCACATCTTTATTAATTAGATGGTGTTACAAATTCAGTTAGCAGTCACATGAAGGAATGATTAAAACAAGTTATATGAAAGACATATTTATTTCTGTGAGTGATTTATATTTCTTAACTATATTAAAACTATTTTAGCCCTAGTTCAATGATAACTACTTTGACCAGAAAACTAACTTACAAATATATATAAGACGTAGTTAAACACGAAATTCAGGCTGGTCTTTTTAACTGACTTAGAAACTGTAGTTAACTATGTATTATTTTTTCCTAAAGTAGGAGTTAAATTTACTTTCATAATTCTTTTAATTTAAATTGCTTCTCTACTTATACAACCCAAAATACTAAAAAATGCATTTCTAGGATCTTCCATCCAATGTGCTATTCCCTAGAAACACCAATGTCACTTTCATCACAGTATATCATTCATTTTACACATTATGTCACATTTAACAAAATCTATGTTCAAGATTTCTTTTTTTTAATAAATAGATGTATTTATTTATTTTTGGCTGCATTGGGCCTTCATTGCTGTGCGCGGGCTTTCTCTAGTTGCGGCAAGCGGGGGCTACTCTTCGTTGTGGTGCCTGGGCTTCTCAATGCGGTGGCTTCTCTTGTTGCAGAGCACAGGCTCTAGGTGCGTGGGCTTCAGTAGTTGTGCCTTGTGGGCTCAGTAGTTGTGGCTCGTGGGTTCTAGAGTACAGGCTCAGTAGTTGTGCGCACGGGCTTAGCTGCTCCGCGGCATGTGGGATCTTCCTGGACCAGAGCTCAAACCCGTGTCCCCTGCATTGGCAGGCAGATGCTTAACCACTGCACTACCAGGGAAGTCCTATGATCAAGATTTCTGACCTGGAGGACTGATAAAGGAACAACTACACTCATTCAAATAAACTTTGACCTATATTCACTTTAACCTATATTCAGACCTTCTCTGTCTTAAATACATGATGGTAGCATATATACCATCTTTATTCCCTAAAGGAAAAAAAATGAGGCAGAAAAAAAAGATGTACCAAGTATAAATCAGGTATTCATAAATGTGGTACTGTCATAGCCAATAACTTACTTTGTATTTGAGAAGCTGCTGCATAGCATAACGACTACAGGAAGTATATAAGGCTGGCCGCACCACAACAACTTTACCAATAAAAATTTCCGATTCAATTTACCATGGGACTTTTTTTCTCCTATGGGAATATATAACTAACTTCATAAAAGTTAATGGAAAATTTTATATCATAGGTGACTCAGCTGAAATATATGATGCCATAAAACAAGAATGCCTAAGCTCTAGTTAGAGCTAAAATGATAACTACAGTTATGTTTAATCAGATAAGTCTTCTGCTGAAAATAGTAAAGAACAAAGCAATTTTGACATAAATGCCTATTTTCTTATGAGCAATATGACTAACTTAGAGGAACTTTCAGCACACTTATTTGATGAAGTTTTCTGGATTGTTTCATCTAACCCTTGCCTAAAGCCATGGTAGCAGAAAAGATATGGAATGTTAATCTAATGCTAATAGAGCTGGCCCAGTTTGGTTTATAAACAAGTTATAAGGAACCTTAGAGGTCATCTAGTCCAGCTTTTCTAAAAGTCAGTATGAAAAAAAAAAAAAAAAGTCAGTATGAAGATAGATGCCACGGTACTTAAAGAAGAATCTCTTGGGCTTAACCTAGGGTTTTCTGTCAAGACAGTGCCGTGAGTTAAAGTAGTCATCTTTGAAGTGGGAAACAGGGACAGGAAGGGGTGGGATGGAGGGATCACACTAGGGCATGAGAACTTTGGGGCGTGCAGACATAACCATCTTGACTGTGCTGATTTTTGTGAACGTACACATGTCAAAACATCACATTGTACATTTTGAATAGGTGCAGTTTACTGTGTGTCAATTACACTTCCATAAAGCTGTTTAAAAATTACACTACCGATTGTCGGAGAAGCTGTGGAATGAGGAACTCCTGTGCACTACTACTAGCAGCAATGTATTTTGGTACAGTCATTTTGGAAAACCATTTGGCAGTTCTTAATTCCACTCCTAGGTATATTCGCCACAGAAATGCATGCCAAATGTACCAGCAAATATCCACCTAAATATTTTGTGAAATGGCCAAGACATCCAGCATAATATTATTCAACATAATGTTAAATAAAATAAGCCAGATACAAAAGAATACACACTATATTATTCCATGTATATAAATGGGCAAAACTAATCTTTACTAACATAACTCAAAATCAGGATTAACTCTGGAAGGTGGTAATGGCTAGGAAAGTACATAATGTGATCTTCTGGGTAGCAAGTATATTGTTCTGGATGGTGAATAATAGAGCTGGTTTACTTTGTAAAATTAAATTGGCCTTTATACTTAAGATTTGTATACTTTATTATGTGTGTGTTAAACTTAAAAGTTTAAAAAATTAATAACTTCAGTTTAACAACAAAAATCCATAAGCAAAATTAAAAGACAAGCCCTAACAACCCATACAGGCAACAAAGAATTATTATCAGATTATATGAAGAATGCCTACAGAATGATTTTAAAATGCACCCCTTCTCCAACGGAGGAAAAGATAGCAAAGACTATTAACAGGCAATCTACCTCAAAATCTTATGATAACTTAAGGCCCAGTCCCTGGATCACTTCTCTATTTATATTCTCTCCTTGGTAATCTCACTCAGGTTTATGGTTTTTAAATATCACACATTCACTGAATGACTCCCACATTTTATCTATAGCCCAGACCCCTCCCCTGAAATTGAGACTTGTATATCCAACTGCCTGCTGGACATTTCACAGGCAGCTCAAACTTAACAAGTCCAAGGCCGAACTAAAATTTCCCATCAAACTTGCTCCTCTGGTAGGTGCCCCCAGTTCAATAAATGGCAGCTCCTTTTTTTTTTACAACCAAATCTTGTAATCATTCTTAGCTCCTCTCTGTTTTCATACCCTACATCCAATCCTTCAGCAAATACTCTCAGCTCTACCTCCAAAATCTATCCAGAATCTGACCACCTCTCATCATTTTCACTGCCATCACCCCAGCCTAAACTAAACCACCGTCATGTCTTACAAGGATTACTACAATAACCACATAAAGCAGGCTTCCACGACATAACACCTGGCTCCCCACACACTCTCAAAATCCTCCAGTGACTTTTCATTCCACTCAGTTTTAAAAGCAATATTCATAATAAGTGTCTTCAAGATGCTACAAGATCTCCACCTCACCTTACTCCTGCCCCCTCCCATCCCTAGCATCTTCTGATTTTGTCTTCCATTCCTTTGTCCTTGTTCACTATACTCCAGCCACACTGGCCTTGTGCTTCCTCAAGCAGTCTAGGCAAGCTCTGGCCTCAGGGCCTTTTACTAACCATTATGCATGCCTGGAATACTGTTCCCCACCTGCTACATGCCCAGGCAGCCATATTAAGACTCAGGCCTTCATGAGCGCTTTGCCTGTTATCACTCTGGCCTTCTTGGACCAACAATTTAAAACAGTGCAACCACCTTCACCCCTAGCCCTCTCTCTCACTCTTCCCTGCATCATTTTTCTGCCCGGCACTCATCATCATTTTATTACTTAGCACTAACTTTACCTGTTTCTTGCACATCTCTGCCTAGGATTAAGCTGCAGGAGCGCTGGAATTTGTTTCCCACTTACACCGCTATAATCCTAGAATAGCACCTGGCATATTGTAGGCATTCGTTTGTTGAATGAATAAGAAACCGGAATGCCGAATAAACAAGAGGAAACAATGCCCAAACTCACTAATAATCAACAAAATATAATTAAGGAAAAATGAGATGCTATTCCACACTTATCAAACATTACCAATTGTTGGCAAGGATGTGGAGAACAAAGCAAGTTCTCAGTGCTGGAGGCCATACCTAGCCACACAAGTGTTTTAGAAAAGCCACCAGGCTATATGAAGAACAGCTGCAAGAGGGCAAGCTTAGGGTTCAGCAATTTTATTTCCAGTGTATACAAAAAACATTAGCAAGGATGCTCAAGGTGGCATAATTTGTAGAAGTAAAAAATTTGAAACAACCTAAATGGCCATCAGTAGGGGAATAGATAAGCAAAATATGGCATATTTATATGATGAAAACCATTTATCAGCTAAAAAAACATAGAGATTTGTCTCATTCTAACACGGATGTATCTAGAAAGCAAAATGTGCAGTGCAAAGAGTTGCAGAATGTTAATGATCACATTAATCATTTACATAAAGGAAAAATAAAATCATATACACAATCTATATATATAAATTAAAAACAAAAACATGGACTTGGATACATACCGAATTCAGCTATCTCTAAGGAAAGAGGGAAGAAAACAGGATTGGGGAATAAACATGGGGGATTTCAAATTCATCTTTGGCATTTCTCTTTTCTCATAAACATGGTAGAAAATGTTAACATTTATTCATTTGGAGTAGAGGATATATGGGTGTTTATTATATTATCCTTTCTACTTTTATATATTAGAATTTTTCATCAATAAATAAGATACATAAAACTACTAACTTTATTGTCTTTAACAATTATAGTACATAATTACAAATCTTAACAGGGAAATTAAAAAGAATTTCTGTAATAGTCCCTTCCCCACTCACAACTACAGATCTGCTCATTTTACACTGCATAATCTGAGACCACTTACAAATTACTCATGTTGGCCTTCAAAAGCAGGTTTGTACTTAGAGCAAATAAAGTCAACAGAAAAAAAAAAATCTATGAAACATTAACAGTTATGTTAATAGAAACCTTTACCGTTCAAAATGTAACATATAGATTGAATTACTATTTTAAAAAGACTAAGAGATTCAAGTTCCTTTTCCCATAATAATCAGGAAGAATGGACCCATAAACCCTGCTAAATGAGAAATCACCTAAATTTTTCCTTTTTAATAGTCATTATTGATGACTTAGAAATTTCAGAATAAGCTAAGAGGAAGCAAAGCTATCATGAAATTTAGGATAAAGAGTAACTTTTTCCTTTCAAAGATTAGTTGAAACTTTAATGTTTAATCTAAATCACAAGAAAAACCAAAGATTTCTATCATAAATAAATTAAACAAGGGAATATTTTCTTAATACTACTAAAATGAAATTTACCTTAATGTGCTGTTAATTGCTCCCAGTTTACTAGCTTGTTCACAATCTTCTAATTCTTTGGTATTGTTTGCCACTTTCAAGTACTGAAAAGAAATTCATAATATGTAAGTTTAGTATCAATTACTACCTTTGTCTTTATCTCAGGTTCCATTGGCAGAAGAGTCAGTTTGTCAATGATGATGTATACTAAATATAGATACATCCTATTATCAGAATCCCTAACACATGGAAGAAATGCAAATGAGTCACAAATTTCCACCTAATAAATAAGCAAAGACATTAAAAATGTAGCAATTTGCATTGGTATGTTGGTGATGATGTGAACTGAGAAGACCCTCTTGGGAAAGTAATTTAACAATATTTATGGAGAGCTGTAAATATGAATAAACCCTTGAGCCAGCAGTCCCACTGCTGAATCCATATCCAGAGCAACATTTAAAAACAAAAACCAAAACCACTTTAGAAAGTTATTTGGTACTCTCCTGTAATGTTGAGATAGGCATCCCCTTTGGCCCAGCAATCTTACTTCTAAATATAGACCTAGAGAAACTCTTACATACGTGCACAATTCGAGGAAAGACAAAGGTGCCAGTGCGTCATTGTTTGTGACAGCAAAAACCTGAGAACTGAAATGTCCATCAACAGAGGAATGGCTATTCACACAATTACAGAAATATCTATACAACTGAATATTTTGCAGCTATTAAAATTAACAAAATCTACATATATTAGCAGAGACAAAATTTCAAAAGGACGATACCACGTAAAAATGTAAAGTAAAAAAAAATGTTTTTAACTTGAAGAAATACAAAATATAATATTAAAAATTGTTTTAAATTTTGTATAACAGACCTATATATTACTTGGGGATACATGTATAATACAATATAAAAAGAAAAAGTATCACAGAAGGATAGACATCAACTTCAGCAAAGTGGCTAGCTCTAGGGAGGAAGGAAATATAATGGGATTGGGAAGGAGTTCAGAAGGGATTTCAATTGT
Source organism: Neophocaena asiaeorientalis asiaeorientalis (assembly GCF_003031525.2). Taxonomy (NCBI): domain Eukaryota; kingdom Metazoa; phylum Chordata; class Mammalia; order Artiodactyla; family Phocoenidae; genus Neophocaena; species Neophocaena asiaeorientalis. The sequence continues at coordinate 3,169,526 of NW_020174933.1, read as the reverse complement.
CTTTATACTATTTATTGTAGATCTGAAACAAAAATAAATAAAAGAGGGAGTGTAAACCAAAGACTGCAAAGGTAGAGAACACAAGAAAATGGAGAGAGGATGCATAGGGAAGCAGAGAGAGAGGGTAGGATGATCTTTATTACATATGTATGATAGTGAAAAGCTAGAAACACACTGTTATTTAAAAACATATGAATGGCCAAGTAGATTATGACATACCCCATAAGAGGAAAAGGATAACCTTTTAATGCCATTGAAAAGTACTATGCTCAAAATATCTTGATAATTGTTTACTCTTATACAATATAATCCTGAATATGACTGAAATAGTTGAAAACAGCTGAAACAGAAGAGTAAAAATACATGCCTGACAAAATGCCTGTTGATTAGGTAAACTGACACTGACTACAGTACTTTATAGTTATTCTAGAAGTTCTAAAAACAACTAAAGTATTTCAAAAGAAGCTACATAGTTTAATTGTAAAGAATACACTACACCTCACTGCTTGCTACAAAATTAAGGATTTGGGATTCTCAGACAAAAATGTGTCCATTCCTAACTAACCATATCATGGTTCTCTTCAGCAACTACAACAAGAAGTAAGGGGCAAGTTTCACTATGTAAAGCAGAAGTATTTAATGAAGAAAAGTGACTCACCTTATTAGAACTCCCAGCTTTAATTCCAACTGGAATTTTACTCTTAAAAGAAGAACAAAAACAAAAATTTAGAAAATGATATTTTCATTTTTTGAGATTTCTTCATGAATTATTAATGCCACTGTTCTAATTCAAAGGCTATTTTATTTTAGTCCATGAGGAGAAAATATACATTCATTCAAATTCTGTTTTCATACTACCTCCTGAGATGAAAGGTAAACAACTATCCCAATTTACAGGCTTGTAAATCACAGTATAGAAAACTGAAACAAAGAGTGTCAAAATCAGCTCTAATAACTCTCAATGCAGTAATTAATAGGTTACATAATTTTTAGGTTTAAAAAAAAACCTAGCAAAATCACTTTTTCCATAAATTTTCTTTCCACAGAAACAACTTTTTAAAAATTAAAAATTATTTGAAATATATTATGCTTAATTTAAATTTCTGCTCTAAGTAGACATCTGAAATTTACATACTTTTGAATTAATACTAGAAAGCAAGAGTAAGTTCTTTGCCAGACCTGTGGTTGCCAAGGGGAAGGGGGGGTGGGGGAGGGATGGACTGGGAGTTTGGGATTAGCAGATGCAAATGATTATATATAGGATGGATAAACAACAAGGTCCTACTGTACAGCACAGGGAACTATATTCAATATCCTGCGAAAAAACAAAATGGGGGCTTCCCTGGTGGCGCAGTGGTTGAGAGTCCGCCTGCCAATGCAGGGGACACGGGTTCGTGCCCCGGTCCGGGAAGATCCCACATGCCGCGGAGCGGCTGGGCCCGTGAGCCACGGCCGCTGAGCCTGCGCGTCCGGAGCCTGTGCTCCGCAACGGGAGAGGCCACAGCAGGGAGAGGCCCGCGTACCACAAAAACAAATAGAAAATAAGATAAAATAAACAAAGTGGAAAAGAATATGAAAAAGTATATATACGTATAACTGAGTCACTTTGCTGTGCAGCAGAAATTAACAACATTGTAGATCAGCCACACTTCAATAAGATTTTTAAAAAAAGTTTCCTTGGCTCATATGATTAACCTAGGGCTTACCAATCTAGGTAATCTAGGGTTTACCAATGTAAGAAATTCACGTAGGTCTTTCTTTTCTGTAAAACCAATAATTAGTTTCAGGCTTAAATAAATCTATGAATTATTACAGCTGGTTTATCAAACACAATCGAGCAAAAATCATATCTGAAAGAGGCAATCCCAGGTTGATCCTCTGATCAACCCAGGGAACTGATTTCCAACATCTGAATCTATGGGCTATCAAATTAATTGCAAATTACCCATTAAAACTTTTTCATGTTTCATAGATAAAGTTTAGTCAAATATTCAGAATAAATATTTTTCTGTCAGGTTGAAGAATGTAAATAATAATGATAAGAAATTTCCCCCAATAACATATAGCTAAAACGTTACTTGCTGCCAATATTTTATCATCTCAGTGTTTTTTAGCACCACTAACAGAAGGCAGAAGAGAGAAAAGTATAAAACTCAAGTCAAATGTAGCAGTTATAGTTATCAGACCCTGAACTTAAAATATGGAATACTTATTAAAATGCCCTCTCATTACTGTTGTCCTCTAACAAGTATAATATGCTAAAACTAAAGTACTAGCAGCTTTTTAAAAGGTTTGATGCTGAATGCAGTAACCTGACTTAAGTAAATCTTAATACAGGCTATTGAGAAATATGGGGATAGGCACCACAGATGATCATCATGAATAACATAAAAATCACAAAAAAGAATTATTAAAAGTAATGATAGGGGACTTTCCTGGCGGTCCAATAGTTAAGAATCTGCCTTGCAATGCAGGGGATGCCGGTTCGATCCCTGGTTGGGGAACTAAGATCCCACACGCCACAGGGCAACTAAGCCTGTGTGCCACAGCTACGCAGCCTGCGCTCTAGAGCCCGCAAGCCACAGTTACTGAGCCTGCATGCCCCAACTAAGACCCGACGCAGCCAAGTAAATAAATATTTTTAAAAAAGTAATGATAAATGTAAAGTTAATAACTAAAATCAAACATGAAATAAACTAGTTGTTGCCACTAACAATATGAAGCAATCTGCAAATTATAAAATTAAGTGAGCCTCACGATTAAATTAGACTTCAAGTTATAGAATGCAAATTGTAACTCTGTATCATGACAAGTTTGGGTTCAATATGAAACGCCTACTGAATTTTCCCCAGAGAGAGAAATACAAATATCCTCACATTAGTTCAAAGAACCAACATAAAGGGATAGTTTTCATCTCTGGAAAGAAAGGAAAGAGAACGACACTGGGAAGGGAATAGACAGAAATTTTTAAATACTTATGTTAGATTTCTTATGTTGGGGATTCACATGCAAATAAACACCTTCATTTATTCTTATTAGAAATTTAAGACTACAGAGGATAATCCACTGTAGACAATAAATAACTGATTATTTTAACATAAAAACAACTTAGAGGGGCTTCCCTGGTGGTGCAGTAGTTGAGAGTCCGCCTGCCGATGCAGGGGACACAGGTTCGTGCCCCGGTCCGGGAAGATCCCACATGCCGCAGAGTGGATGGGCCCGTGAGCCATGGCCGCTGAACCTGCGCGTCCGGAGCCTGTGCTCCGCAACGGGAGAGGCCACAACAGTGAGAGGCCCGCGTACCGCAAAAAAAACAACTTAGAAACACATATTGTGCAAAACCAAGTAACTCTCACAACTGAGCAATAAAAAGGCAACTCAAATTCAAAAATGGGCAAAGGATCTGAATAGACATTTTTCTGACAAATATATACAAATGGCCAATAAGCACCTGAAAAGATGCTTGATATCAGGGAAATGCAAATCAAAACCAAAATGAGATGCCATTTGTAAGCATGGCTAAAATAAAAGACAAGACAGTGTAAGTGTTGACAAGTATGTAGAGAAACTGGAACCATGATACATACATTGCTAGAGGCAATGTAAAATTGTACAGCACAATGGTAAGAGTTTGGCAGTTCCTCAAGAGTTAAAGTTACTATATGATCTAGCAATTTCACTCCAAAGTATATTTGAGAATTGAAAACATATGTCCACACAAATATTTGTGCCTGGATATTTACTCATTATTCATAGTAGCCAAAAAGTAGAAACAACCCAAATGTCCATCAACTGATGAATAAACAAGATGAGGTATATCCATACAATGGAATATTATTCAGCAATAGAATGAAGTACTGATACATGCTACAACATGGATGGACCTTCAAGACATTATGCAAAGCAAAAGAAGTCAGTCACAAATGACCATATATTGTACGATTTTATTCACATGAAGTGTCCATAACAGGCAAATTCGTAGAGACAGAGAGTGGATTAGTGGTTTCCAGCAGGAGGAGGGAGTAGGAAACAGGGTGACTGCTAATGGGCAGGGGTTTCTATTTTGGGGTGATGAAAATGCATTACAACTAGATAGTGGTGATGGTTGCACAATTCTGTAATATACTAAAACACTGAATTGTGCACTTTAGAATGAGTGAATTTTACGGTATGTGAATGAAGTATGTCTCAATAAAGCTGTTATTAAAAAAATGATGGTAACGATATATATTGACATAAACATACAATAAATAAAAAGCTCTCACTTGCAGTAGAATGCCAACTAATAAATGTAGAAGAAATGGAATCAGAAAATCACTATTTGACAACTATCATATAATTAATTCAGGCAAGAATCATCAATGGATGCTAAAACTTATGATGGCAAAAATATGATAAAAAATGAGATATTTTCATAGTTCATAGTCTCAAAAAATTTTCCCACTTTACCATGAAGAAATATGGCAAACACCACCACAACCACATGATCAAGACGACATCACGTGCCTCCTGATATGGCATTGAGAAGGACACATCACTTCTATGGTGTACCTGCCCAAAGTGCATGACCTTAATCTAATAATTAGGAAAGACCAGGAAAACCCCAAATAAGGGGGATTCTACAAAATAACTGGTGTATTTTAAGGAAAGGAGGGAGGAAAAAAGGAAGGAAGGGCGGGAGGGAGTTCATTAAAGTCAAGACAACGAAAGACAAAGAAATACTGAGGGACTCTTCCAGATTAAAAGAAGACTAAAGAGATGTGACATCCAAATGCAAGGCACGATTCTGGATCAGAAGGTTTGTTGCTGCTGCTGCTGCTCTGAAAACACCTTATTAAGTCAACTGGCAATGGGTGCTTAAGGTCTACAGAGTAGACTTTGGTATTGCAGAAATGTTAATTTCCTGATTTTGCTAATTATGCTGTGGTTAATAATCTTGTTTCTAAAGAAATACACACTGGAGTATTTAGGGGTAAAAGATCATCATGTTGGTTACATACCTAAATGGTTCAAAAAATAATAATATTAATATATACATATAGAGGGAATAATAAAACAAACTTGATAAACATTAACATTTGGGGAATCTGGATAAAAAGTATATGGGAATCGTTTGTACTATTCTTGCAACTTTTCTGTATGTCTCAAATTATTTCAAACTAAAAAGTTAAAAACATTTTATTCTTAAAGGAAAACGTAAATTTTTTTTTTTTTAATTTTCCGTTTAGAAACAATATTGGTTCAGATGTTTTTTTCCTGTTTTTAAAGGCAAAAAACTAGACTTACTGGTTAGGTGAGAAAAGCAAAAAGTAAAATGGAAATAGCTAATTACTGTTGAAGAGGGATATAATTAATTATGCTAGATGTCAAAAAACGAAGTCTAAAATGTAGCTTTCCCTTACTAACAAGTACAGCCCTTCCCCCCCCAATGTAACAAGACCAACGCAAGATCTAACTCCAAGCCTTGAATTTCCCAAGTTTTTGCACTCTATTTCCCACTCTAAATTTGAAACTTAAGGTGCAGTAGCATTTTCTTTGCCCATGAAACAAGATGCAGATTCAGTGAAGCATGAAATAAGAGCCAACTGCAGATCCAGTCCTAGAACAGGCCTCCATTTTAGAATCAGACTATGTTTCCACATCCAGTCACCAACACCACTGGATACAAGACTGTCTACAAACCCATTTTGGTGGCAAGTACAGAATAAATCTTCTGTAACCTGGTTAAAAAGAAGAGAGCTGAGACCATATGAACTTGATGACAAGTCCAAATGCTTTGACATTAGCCTAAAATGCACAGTTCGTGCTTATCTAAAAGTCTAAGAGAAAGCATTTCTTCTCTCATTTTTTAAAAATTTGATTTTACCTCTGGACAAGGCTCTACATGACAGTCTTTTATTGAACAATGGCCATCTTCTGCCCAGAAAGGACACGGTCGCTTCAGGTTGACCTTGAGAGAAAGAATGAATGAGCATTAGTCAGTGTGTGTCACAGTCCTGCACTGCTAAGTATCACTGTGCTGGGCTCCAGGGACCCAGTGGTGAAGGAAAAGCATCCTATCCTGAGGCATCTATATAGCTCAGAAGTTAAAATGACTGAAGTCTTTCAGACACCCCAGGTATAATACTTATTTTTTAAAATAAATGACTGCTATTAGTCCTCGGACGCTTCAAAAGGGAATCAAGTCCAGGCACACCGCTCACCTGCAGAGCCTGGAAAGCATCTCGGGACACTCTAACGTCTCCTAGCCCCTACCATCACCTCACTGACTCAGTTCTCCCAGGCACCCACTCACCTAACAGATGTGCCCAGAGCACCCACCATGCATCAGGCACTGTGTAAGCTCTAGGGGAAAAAGAGGCAGAAAAAGCACTTTTCCCCTGCAACTTACAGTTTCCTGGAGGGAACAGGGATTATATATTTGCATGTTCATTTAATTACAAATTGTTGCAAGTGCTACAAAGGAAAATCAGAGTTCTGTGATGGAAAATAACGGGGCTGGTGGATGCAGGTCTCTGAGGAGGTAGTGTTTTAGCTGGTGGAAGCGTGTATGCGGAAAGGTGACAAGGCGCTGACTTAGTTTAGCTGACTTTTAGTAGGGAAGGCGGAGGGTGACAGGGAATGAGGGTAGAGATAGACAAGATCATGCAGGACATTTTACCACACTACAAACTCTGGATTTTCATATTCTAAACCTAACAGCAAGACAGTAATTCAATAGGACATCCACATGCATTGCCCAAGCCAAAAATAAAAGTTTTATTCTTGTTTCCTCCCTTTTTTATCCCCTGCAAACAATTCATTACTCACTTCTCACCACCTCTTCTGTCACCACCTGCCCCTGCCCCGACTACTGCGAGTCTCCCTACTCCTACCACCATCTATTCTCTACACAGTAGCTATAATCATCTCTTTGAACCAACTCAGAGCATACCAATCCCTGCTCAAAACCATCCCGTGGCTTCCTCTCACCTTTAGAGTAAATCCACAGGCACTCCATTGCCTGGTCCACCTGTCTGACCTATCTCCTCCCAAAGCCCTCCAGGCACAACGGCCTTGCTGGAGACACATCAGCTCCTTCCTGTCTCAGGGCTTTACGGTGGCTGTTCTCTGTGCCTGTGCTGGTGGCTCCTCCAGGTCTTTTATGGCTCAATCCCCTCACCTCCTCCAGGGCTCTCTCAAATATCACCTCAGCAGAGAGACATTTCTGACCAGACTCTCTCAAGTAGTGCTCGATACGCACCCCACACGCTGTTTCACATGCTTTTATAGCACTTATCACTACTTGAATATTATTTATTGTCTGCACCCCTGACTGTAAGGATGGGCATTTTGCCTGATTCATTATTTTATCACAGTGCCTAGCACACATAATAGACACCTCAGTAAATACATGCTAGGTGAAGTAAAGAATAAGCACATTACAAGGAAGAGGCAAAAAGAGGTAGAGACTGGCAACATGAGGAGAGAATGGTCAACTGTGCCTGCGGGGTCTCAGGAAGGCCTTCTTGGTAGCACGTAAAATGGGTATGACTAGAAGTTTCCTAGAGGAAGAGATTTCTAGGCACAGGGATCCGGATGCCTAAAGGCAAAGAAGCTTAAGATAGCCTGGCACGCTTGGGAATTGCAGGTTCCCCTGAGCTCCTGGCTTGTAAATCCACCTCCTCCCTGGCATCTCCACAGGACACACACAGGCACCTCAAACTTATTATCACCTCCCAAACAGTGCTCTACCCTCTAGTAATTCTTGCCATCTCAGTAAACAGCAACTCCATTATTCTAGTTCTTCAGGCCAAAATCATGGCATCATCCTTGACTCTTCTCTTTGTCACCCCACATACGATACCTCTGAAAATCAGCTCAGTTCAAAATCCAATTCAATGGCTGAGAACCCCTTCCGTGGGCTGGTTCCCTAGTTTCCTGCCCCTTCTGTTGTTCCTCAAATACATGAGGCACACCATGGTCTCGGGGCCTTTGCTCTTGCTGTTCCCTCTGCCTAGAATGTTCTTTCTCCAGATATCCACATGGCTTGCTTTCTCATTCCCTTTAGGTCTTCCTCAAATGTCACCTTCTCGGTTTGCTTAGGTTGCTAAATTTTAGGCTAATTTGTTACGTAGCAATAGATAACTAATACACAGTGTTAAGGAGTGGGTTGTGATAGACGCTGCAACACACTACTCAGGTCACCCTTCAGGAAGGAAAGGCTCAACCCCAGCCCTGGAAACACTGCAGCCAAAGAGAGCCACTTTGCCCAAGGTGGCACCACCCCTTCCTACAATGCCCTTCATTCAATGACTGGTGTAAGGATATAAAGGCCTAGACATCCCCCTGAAGTAGGGACAGCTCTGGGGGGTTATTCCATCTTAAGAACTACCCGCCCCAAAGGGTCACCTGAGGTTTCTCTGAGGCTGCATCACAGCTTTACTTCTCCCTTTGCCCAGTCCTGATGTTCTCCCTTCCTTTTCCTTCCCTATGTTGTTGGTTCCAGGAGTTGTCCCTAATTAACCTCTTGGACACTAATCACTGTCTCAGAGTCAGCTTCCCAGGGAACTTAACCTGTGACAACTTGTCCGGCTCCAGAAAAAAACTACATGTATTTTTATTGGGTTCACATTAAATTTATATATTAACTTGGGGGAGAATTAACATCTTTATGCTACGAAAGACATCTGTCCATTTGTTCGAGCCTAGTTTTATGTCTTTCAGGAGTGTTTAGAAGCGTTCTTCCTTTAGATTTTGCACATTTCTTGATACATTTATTCCTATATATTTTATCTTTTTGCTAATGGAAATGGGGATTTCTTCTCCATTATATCTTCTAACTTGTTATTATTTATGCAGATATTGATTTTTCAATATTAAATTTATAACCTGCTATCTTAATGCATTTTTTATTATTTGTGTTCATTTAATAATTTAGAGTTTTCTAGGTCTACTTTGTCATTTATAAATGGAGATAGCTTTATTTATTCTTTTAAAATTTTTATGCTTCTAGTTGCTTTTTCTTGTTTGACTATACTGGCCAATTTGGTCCAACAGTAAAGGAGACAGTAGGTACCCCCTCCTCATGGTTCCTGACCTAAGGGAGAATTGCTCTAGTGTTTCCCCAGAAGTAAGGTGCTGGCAGTGCTGATGTTAGGGTTGAAATTATCATGTTAAGGAAGTATCCGTCAATCTCACTTGGTCAACGTTTTAAAAAATCAGGAATGTGTACTGAATCTTATTGAAGACCTAAAAGCCTCATCTTTACATTCTTTTTTTTTTTTATAAATTTATTTATTTATGCTGTGTTGGGTCTTTGTTTCTGCGTGAGGGCTTCTTCCAGCTGCGGTGAGCGGGAGCCACTCCTCATCGCGCACCATCGCGGTGCGCGGGCCTCTCACTATCGCGGCCCCTCCTGCCGCGGAGCACAGGCTCCAGACGCGCAGGCTCAGCAGCTGTGGCTCACGGGCTCAGATGCTCCGCGGCATGTGGGATCCTCCCAGACCAGGGCTCGAACCCGTGTCCCCTGCATTAGCAGGCAGATTCTCAACCACTGCGCCACCAGGGAAGCCCTCATCTTTACATTCTTGGAATGAAATCCACTTGGCCATGATATATATATTTTACTTTTGGTAACATGCTCAAAACTTAGGCATCATCTTTGAGTTCACTTTTACCCTCACACCTTACATTCAATCCATCAGAAGAGCTTGCTGTGTTACCTTTCATATATGGCACTAATTCGATCATTTTCACCTTTTCCAACTCTACCAGCCTATTTCAAATCTGTATCATCTTTCAGCTGGACTACTGCAATAGCCTCAGAAGTGCTTTCTCTGTTTCCTGCCTCACACCCATACAGTCTCTTTTGTACAAATTCCTCCAATAGCTTCTTATCACACTTTGGATCCAAAAGCCTTACTGTGGTTTAAAAAAAAAAAAAAAAACCCAAAAACTACAGGGCCTTATTAAGTCATTGTTTAATTCTCAAATTTTGATTTAAATGCTTAGATGAAAGCATAGGGGTTTTCTTGTTTGTTTGTTTTTGGCCACCCCAAGTGGCTTGTGGGATCTTAGTTCCCCGACCAGGGATCAAACCCAGCCCTTGGCAGGGAGAGCGTGGAGTCCAAACCACTGGACCACCAGGGAATTCTTTTTTTTTTTTTTTAATCTGGCCTCTACCTACCTCTCCAACTCTCCCTCTCATTCACTTTCCTCCAGCTATACTGGTCTTCAAACACTCTGCGCCTTTATACCTGCAGTTCAACTCCCCTTCCCTGGAATGTTCTTTCTCCAGATTGTCACGGGTGACTCTTTCACATTAGGTAGCTCTTTGCTCAAATGGCACAGCAGGAATGTCTTCCTTTCCTGACCACCTTCTTTAAAATAGGGCTACCTACCTTCGCCATTCCCATTATCCTCTAACTCCAATTTTATTTTTCTCCATGTAATTTCCTATGATTATAAAGTAAATGCTATTTTATTGTTTCCTTGTTTATTGTCTGTCTCCCTAATCATATAAAAAGTTTCATAAGGTGAGAGGCTTTCTTTTATTCACTATTGTATCCACAGCACCTAGAATACACTCTGCTACAGAGTAATTATTCGATAAATACTTGGCAAATAAAGGAATGGAACGGATAGAAGAGAGAAAATATAAATACAAGCTACAGCAGCAAAGTGACCGGTTGATAGAGGTAGACTGTTACTTCTACCTGTATTTCCTTGCTTGCTGAATCATAAGCATGTATGTGTGTTTAAAATTAACCTCTTCTCTTATCTTTCCTCTTCCACCACTAATGTACTCCACGTCAAATTTCCTTTTTTTTTTTTTGAATTCACAGGTTGACAGAACTACAAGACGAGTAGATAGTACCCACATATCCTAGACTTGAAGATAACTGGATTAACTAGATCATTGCATTACCCTCCTTTGGGAAAGGGTACGAATATATTCCGGTTACATACACAGTAATTTCATTATGTTGGTTGGAACATTTTTTAAATTGCATGTATGACGAAGAATTGTATGTTGGCTAGCCAATGACCACATTGTTATTTTTGCCTACTCAACTTTCATTTTTCCTCCTTCTGTAACATCCCCTAATTTCTCTTGGAGAAACAATATGCAAATGCAAATAGGACTATTAACCAAATTGTCCTTTGGTCAAGTGGTGGGGTTATATGACCCTGCCTAGACCAATTTAGACCCTCTCTCCCAGAAACCTGACTCTTGTGTAATATTAAAATATGGGGAAATGGTTAATTTGATCCAAAATTTTGGCAGTATCATAAAGAGAATGGCCATTAGTTCCTGCTATAATTTCTGTCTTTTCTGAAATATGCTTCTTCAGCTTATTTTTCAATTTTGTGAGCTGCTCCACACCTCCACACCTTTTCTTAATAAAACTTCTCTTTCGTTTGTAAGCCAACAAAAGTACCCTACCTTAGGATACCTAAACCATTGTTTACTCTCTGGAAAATGTGGATAATGTTGACCTAACAGGATTTCAGTATAAAGATTCAATGAGATATTCATTCATTTATTCAAATATTTGAGTGCCTACTATTGACCAGATCTATGGGGATACAGAAACAGAAGATATAATCCCAAAAGGTAAGTGTGAAAGAGTGAGGGCCATGACATATTGAGTGGACATGTGATCTGGACGTTCTGTGAAGGGATGGTCTTTGATAGAAGGAACACTTCCTTCTCTGTATTAGACTGAACCATATGAAACTGGCAACATTCAACCATTCTGATCTCTAAAAGCAACAATTTCATATGGTTAAGCCTAGCAGTAGAAAGGAAGCAAGAGAAAGCAGTTACAAATGCAGACAGACTTAAGAGACATAGGAGTGGGAATCTGAAGAAGCTATTGGAACCTGTGTTGTTTGTACGTAAACTGTCTAGAATGTTAGACAATAGTTTGCTTAGATATAGATTTCTTTTTGAAGTAAGTTTATGGCAACTGTATTCCTAAAGGATTTTGTATAGAGGAGAAACATTCACTTTTTTGTATATTCTTGGGGCTGATGGGAAAAGGGGATGGGTTCCCAAATCTTTAGGTCTTGACTTTGTTATCTTTCTACACAACTTACATTATTTGGGAAGTTTTATTTTTTAACCTTCAAAAATATTTAAAGGACTGGGGACTTCCCTGGTGGCACAGTGGTTAAGAATCCACCTGCCAATGCAGGGGACATGGATTTGATCCCTGACCTGGGAAGATCCCACATGCCAAGGAGCAACTAAGCCCATGCGCCACAACTACTGAGCCTGTGCTCTAGAGCCCGTGAGCCACAACTACTGAGCCCGCAAGCCACAACTACTGAGCCCAAGTGCCACAACTAGTGAAGCCCTGCGTCTAGAGTCCATGCTCCGCAGAGAGAAGCCACCGCAATAAGAAGCCTGTGCACCGCAACGAAGAGTAGCCCCTGCTCACAGCAACTAGAGAAAGCCCGCACACAGCAACGAAGACCCAACACGGCCAAAAATAAATACATAAATAAATGTATAAAATATATTTAAAGGACTAAGATAACCTATACAGTAACAGGATAAAAAAGGAAATCATGCTTACTTTTTAAAATAAACTAAAAATGAAAATCAAAGAAATTATAAACCCAACCAAATACTGAGAGCAAGAACACAACAGCAGCTTTTAAACCACTGTTCTTTTGAATTTGTGTTATTGCTACTGCCTTTAAACTACCATTGGTTATTCTGAAACGGTCCAGCGTGGACTACTGTTAGACTTAAGAACCAATTCTGCAGTCTTACTATGGATGGTGTTCTGCTTCTATCCTCAGGCCGCTTTGCCACCTGTCACAGTGAGCTACCCAACAAATGCTGCTGTGGAACCGTGTACCACTAACAACGACAGCACACGACAATGCCATCAGCACAACTCAGAGCCTGGGTAGGTGTGTCTAGATAACAGAACCTAAGTTACAAGGGAGACTGATAAAATAAGTCCTGGGCATTTTCAACTTCTTTAGAGGAAGGAGTCTCTCCCTCAAAACCCAAATTGAACAATGAGAAATCTCCCAAACATAAGAAGGGAGTTCAGATTCTTAGGGTTCAAAAAGACTAATAGATTTTCACTGCAATACTTAATACATTCCAATGATAAAGGATACACACAGGGTGCTGAGTAGAAATGGGTCTCCAAAAGAGTCGCAAGAGTCGCACCTGCAGAGAGCTATATAAAAATCTTTAGTACCAACGGAATCTGAAATTATAACCATACCTTGTAATAACGGAAATAGTCTCGTTCTTGCAGCTTTTTTATTTTGGGGAAGATTTTGAAGGTGTTGAAGTTATCGATGCTATCAACATCACACAAGCAGTCATCCAGGACACCGGTGACCTAGGGGGAAACATGTATATAATTCAAAAGATGTAAACTACTGATGTTTCAATCTTAACAAATCTGTAGTATTACATAAAAAGCTAAATTATGCATTCAACTTAGTTAGTATTTGCTGATTAAGATATATAACATTTAAATCAGTCACTTTTTTTTTTTTTTTTTTTTTTTTTTTCTTTTTTGGGT
>NW_020174933.1:3143801-3155903 GCF_003031525.2 Neophocaena asiaeorientalis asiaeorientalis | reverse complement strand
AACATTTAAATCAGTCCCTTTTTTTTTTTTTTTTTTTTTTTTTGCTGTGTTGGGTCTGAGTTTCTGTGCGAGGGCTTTCTCTAGTTGTGGCAAGCAGGGGGCCACTCTTCATCGCGGTGCGCGGGCCTCTCACTATCACGGCCTCTCTCGTTGCGGAGCGCAGGCTCAGTAGTTGTGGCTCACGGGCCTAGTTGCTCCGCGGCATGTGGGATCCTCCCAGACCAGGGCTCGAACCCGTGTCCCCTGCATTAGCAGGCAGATTCTCAACCACTGCACCACCAGGGAAGCCCAATCAGTCACTTTTTTACAATGGTCAATTGATACAATGCAATAGAAGGATTAGATATACCCATTCTGAAGAACTAAACATTTTGTTCAGCGGTCAAAAAGAAAGCTATTGAATGCTTTCTCCCTTGACTAAACATATATAAAATCCAAACAGTCATTGGAATGCTAAGGCAACTTCTTCCAAGATTAACATAGAAATCACAGGCTATAATAATATTGCTGTAGTAACTCTTTCTTTTAGACTGCCATTTATGGAACACTTACGTGACAGGCATGATGCTAAGACCACTACATATGTTAACTCATTTATTCTTTAAATACCCTAAGAAATGGTATTATTATCCTCATTTTACATGTAAGGATATTAAGGCTTAGCAAGGTTAAAATAATTTTTCCAAAGTAGACATGAGACTTAAGTCACAAGTCTATTGCACTTTAAAAGCTATGCTTTTATCCACTACTCAAAGTATACATTAATCGAAGAGAAATTGATATTTACAAAGTGAGTTGAGTCTAAAAATTCCATAAAACATTCTTCAGCTAAATTTAAAAACGGGGCTCATTAATATGCACAACTTGGATGAATCTTTATGGAATTAAGCTGAGTGAAAAAGCACCAATCCCAAAAGGTTACATACCATATGATTTCATTCATGTAACATTTTTTTAATAACTATTTTATTTTATCTATTTTATTTTTGGCCATGTTGTGTCTTCGTTGCCATGCATGGGCTTCCTCTAGTTGCGTTGAGAGGGGGCTACTCTTCGTTGCGGTGCGCAGGCTTCTCACTGCGGCGGCTTCTCTCGTTGTGGAGCATGGGCTCTAGGCACGCGGGCTCAGGAGTTGTGGCTCGTGGGCTCTAGAGCGCAGGCTCAGTAGTTGTGGTGCATGGGCTTAATTGCTCCATGGCATGTGGGATCTTCCCAGACCAGGGCTTGAATAGATGTCCCCTGCATTGGCAGGAAGATTCTTAACCACTGAGCCATCAGGGAAGCCCGATAGAACATTTTTGAAATGACAAAAGTTTAGAAATGGAGAACAGCTTACTGGTTGCCAGCGCTTAGAGACTGGAGAAGGGGATGGGAGCTTGATGGGGGGAGTAAGGTAGGAAGGAGGTAGGTGTGGTTATAAAAGGGCAACAGAAAGGATCCTTGCAGTGATGAAATTTTTCAGTATCTTGACTGGTGGTGGACACACAAACCTATACATGTGATAAAAGAGTACAGAACTAATCCATAGGTACACAAATGAAACAAGTAAAACAGATACATATGATTGTATCAATGTCTATGTCCTATTTATAATATTATACTATATGTTTACAAAATGTTACCATTGGAAAAAACTAGATAAAGGGTAAATGACATTTTTACGTATTATTTCTCACAACTGCATGGAACCTACAATTATCGCAATTAAAATTTAAAAAAAATGGGACTCAGCCTGTTAAAGGTTATTCATGTGATCCACAAGAGGAATATATGCGAAGAACGATCAAAAAATGGAAACTTCCCAGTTGTTGCTGTCTCACGCTTTTTCCCTAGGAGTATAAATGTGTCACCAAACTCCCTACAACATGAAGAGTTAGAGCTATATTATCTTGAGATAAAGAAAAAGAATCATTATCAATAATTGTGGCTCTGAAGTTCTACTATGCTTTGCTATCCCACTTACTAAGATCCTGTCACTAACTCCACCAAATTTCATTCCATTGCTCTGAGCTTACTGCTTACAAAACTTCAAATTCTAGGCCCCTAAATAATAAAAGTGGGGAAAAGAGGAAACAAAATACACACCAAAAATCTTTCTAGGCTTTAAAAATATTATACCCACTGACTGCTCATTCTTACAAATTCTTCTTAAATTGTTAACTTTTAGTTAGTAAACCACAGTATTTTTAAAAATTTTCATTGCGTAGGGGCTGGAGTAAGGCATACAAAATTACCGTGAGCTTATTTCCAACTGCTAAAGGCTGCTACTAAGACAAACACTGTATATAACCAAATTTTAAAAAATAGAAATTAGACAGGAAGAAATAAAAGGCACCCAAGTTGAAGAGGAAGAAGTAAAATTTTCACTATTTGCAGATGATATGATATTATACACAGAAAATCCTAAAGAATTTTAGACTAAACACTGTTAGAATAAACAAGTTCCAGGATACAAAATCAATACAAAAATCACGTGTAGTGCTTCCATACACTAATAAACTATCAGAAAGAGAAGCTAAGAAACAATTCATTTACCGTTGCGACGAAAAGAATAAAATAACACCTAGGAAAAAATTTAACCAAGAGGTTTAAGACCTAGAAACTATGATTTATTATGGAAAATATTAAAGAAGACACAATAAACGGAAGGCTATTCCATACTCATGGATTAGAAGAATATTGTTAAAATGTCCATAGTACTCAAAGCAGTATAAAGGTTCAATACAATCCCTATCAAAATTCCAACAGCATTTTTCACAGAAATAGAAGAGTCCTAAAAATCTGTGTGGAATCATAAAAGACCCAGAACAGCCAAAGCAATCTTGAGAAAAAACAAAGCTGGAGGCATCATATGCCCCAATTTCAAACTATATTACAAACCTAGAAAAACAAAAACACACAGACCAACAAAACAGAATAAGAAGCCCAGAAAGAAACCCATAAATATACAATTAATTTATGACAACAGAGCCAAGAATACACAATGGGGAAAGGATAGTCTTTTCAATAAACAGTGTTGGGAAAACCAGACATACAGCCACATGCACAAGAATGAAAAGTGGACCATTATCTTACAGCATACACAAAAATTAACTCAAGTGGATTAAAGATTTGAACATAAGACCTGATACCCTAAAACTGCTACAAGAAAACACAAGTGTTAAGCTCCTTGACATCAGTCTTAGTGATGATTTTTTGGATTTGACACCAAAAGCAAAGGCAACAAAAGTAAAAACAAACTAGTGGGACTACATCAAACTAAAAAGCTTCTGCACAGGGCTTCCCTGGTGGCACAGTGGTTAAAAATCTGCCTGCCAATGCAGGGGACACGGGTTCAAGCCCTGGTCCAGGAAGATCCCACATGCCGTGGAGCAACTAGGCCCGTGAGCCACAACTACTGAGCCTGCGCGTCTGGAGCCTGTGCTCCGCAACAAGAGAGGCCGCGATAGTGAGAGGCCCGTGCACCGCGATGAAGAGTGGCCCCCACTTGCCACAACTAGAGAAAGCCCTCGCACAGAAACGAAGACCCAACACAGCCAAAAATAAATTAATTAATTAATTAAAAAAAAGAAAAACTTCAAAAAAAAAAGCTTCTGCACAGCAAAGCAAAACCACTAACAAAATGAAGAGACAACCTATGGAATGGAAGAAAATATTTGCAAATCATATGCAGTAAGGGGTTAATACCCAAAATATATAAAGAATTCACACAACTTAACAGCAAAGAATAATCTGATTAAAATATGAACAGAGAATCTGAATAGACCTTTTTCCAAAGAAGACATATGGATGGCCAACAGGTACACGAAAAGGTGCTCAGTATCACCAATCATCAGGGAAATGAAAATCAAAACCACACCTGTCAGCATGGCTATTATCAAAAAGACAAGAAGTAACAAGTGTTGGTGAGGATGTGGAGAAAAGAAAACCCTTGGGCACTGTTGGTGGGAATGTAAATTGGTGCAGCCACCGTGGAGAACTGTATGGAGGGCCCAGAAAAAAATTAAAAATGGAACTACCACAAGATCCAACAATTTCACTTCTTGGTATTTAACTGAAGAAAACAAATATACTAACTTGAAAAGATATATGTAGCTCCATGTTCACTGGAGCATTATTTACAATAACCAAGTACGGAAGCGATCCAAGTATCCATTGATGGATGAATAAAGAAAATGTGGTATATATACACAATATATCCATTCATGAAAATGAATAAAACCTGGCCATTTGCAACATGGATGGAACTTGAGGACATAATGCTTACTGAACTAAGGGAGAGAAAGATAAATACCAGTCTCACTTGCACGTGGAGTCTAAACAAAACACAACAACAACAAAAACCAAAAAGAAATCTAAGCGTATGCATACAGAGAACAGATTAGTGCTGTCAGAGGCGCTGGGGTAGGAGGTTCAGGGAAATGTGGGAAGGGGGTTAAAAAGTATAAGCTTCCAGCTATAAAGTCAGGGGGATGTAATGTACAGCACAGTGACTACAGTTAATAAGACTGTATTATATATTTGAAACTTCCTAACAAAGTAAATCTTAAAAGTTTTTATCACAAGAAAAAGATATTCTAATAATGTATGGTGATGGGTTTTAACTAGACTTATTCTGGTGATCATTTCACAATATATAGAGATACCAAATCATTATGTTGTACATCTAACATTGATACAGTATTATGTCAATCATATCTAAATAAAATTTATAAATAAATAGAAATGGAATACCACCAGTACCTTTGAAGTCCCTTTTTAATTATATCCATCTCCCTCCTCTTAGAGGTAAAAATTTTACTTTCGTTTCTTTTCTTTATAATTTCATCACATATGTATCCCTAAACAATGTACTTAGGTTATTCTTTCCTGTTTTTGAACTTTAACATGAACGTAATCTAATGTGTGACTTCTTCTGTGATGTGCTTCTTTTGCTAACATTTTACTTTGGCATTTATCCAAGATGATGAATTTTATAGTAGCTCATTTATTTTCACTGCTGTAAATGTTACATTATCTGAAAATGTCACAATTTATTTGTTCTATTGTTGATCTATTGTATACGGTAAGCAGAGAGATGGCCCCCCAGATGTCCATGCTCTAATTTCTGAAACCTGTGACTATGTTAAAAGGGACTTAGCAGATGTGATTAAGTTAAGGAATTTAAGATGGTGAGAGTACACTGGATTATTCAGGTGGAACCAATACAAAGTTCTTTATAAGAGGGAGACAGGTGTGTCAGAGGAAGATTGGAAAATTCTACAGTGCTGGCTTTGAAGATGGAGGAAGAGGCCACAAGCCAAGGAACACAGCAGCTTTTAGAAGCCTGGAAAAGGCAAGGAACAGTTCTCCCCTAGAGAAAGGGAGAAAGAAGACTTGTTCACACCTTTATCACACCTTTAAGACCAATTTTCAGACTTCTGGGCATAGAATTATAAGATAATAACTTTGTTATATTAAGCCACCAAGTTTGTAATTTGTTACAGCAGCAATAGGAAACTAATACAATTCATATTTAGGTTATTTCCAGAATCAGCTAAAGAACAATGTCATACAAACATTTTTGTACATATCTCCTGTTATGTGTGTGTAAGACTTCCTCCAGGTTATATGCTTAGGAGTAGAATTACTAGAAGTACGTGTTCAGTTTTACTAGGGAATGACAGGCTTATTTCCAAAACAGTTGTACCAGTTTACAACCCTACCAACAGCGGATGGGAGTTACTGTTGAATCATATCCTCACCAGTATTTTATATTAATCTGTTTTCATTTTTGCCAATCTAGTAAGCATGAAAGGGTCTCTGATTTTTTTTTGCACTAATGAGGTACAAAGTTCTAATGTTTTATAAAACATTTCTATTCTTGTGTAAAATGTCTGTTTATACCTTTTGTTCATTTTTCTATTGGGTTGTCTTTTTCATATTGACATGCAGTAAAAATACTGCTTTTTCCCTATTCTGTTTTAACCTTCTGGAACTCCAGTTATCATATCAGACCTTCTTACTCTATTCTTCACATCTCTTAAGCTCTCTTAAACATTTACCATCCTGTTATCTTTCTGGGGTTCATTCTGAATAACTTACTTGCACTTCTCTTCCATTCATTTATTCATTTATCCAACATATTTATTGAGAGCCTAACATAAGCCCTGCACTGTTCTAATTACTGGGAATGTAATATTAGAAGAAAGAATTCTCATAGAAGAGAAAAACAAATGAATGACCGAAGTATAGAGTCTGTCAGATAGTAATAAAGTGATATGGAGGAAAACTAGAGAATTGAGACAGGTGTTACAGAATCGGGGCTGCTAAATTTTTAAACAGGGATAATTATAGAAGGTCCAACTGAAATTTCAGCAAAACTTAGAAGGGAAGGAGCAAACCAATGCTTTTTTGGTGGGGGGGCGGTGGTGAGGGGGGCCAGGAGAGGAAGAAGCATTCCAGGCATTGGGAATACTAAATGCGAAGGCCCTGAGGCAGTAAGCTTGCCCATCGGCTCAGAGAAACAATAAGGAGGACTACATAGTAGGTAAAAGGAGAATTAGAGGACCTTTATTAAGATTGTGGCTTTTCTGAGTCTGGTGTTTTCTCACACCAACCAATTCTCCACCTCTCCAACATTAACTGGGTGCCCAATTCAATTCTGATATCACATGGAATTAGAGCAGACCCCAAAGATTAAGGGTGTAGACACACGGGACTGCCCAGACTTAAGATGCCAGCCCCAAGCCACCTGTAACTGACAGACCGGCTATAGAGAGGGGTTCCCACAACTTCCTTCTCAGGTTTGATAATTTGCTAGAATGGCCTATAGAACTCAGGAAAACACTTTACTTACGTTTACTGGTTTACTGCAAAGGGTACAACTCAGAAACAGCCAAACGGAAGAGATGCACAGGGCAAGGTACTGATTGGCGTATGGGGGGAGGGGGCAGCATGCAGAAGTTCTGTGCCTCTGCACTGCTCTCCCAGCAAGTCTATGCGTTCATCAACCTGGGAGCTCATCGAATCTCACTGTTCTATGAGTTTTTACAGAGCTCAATCTACAGCACCCCTTGCCCGAACCTGGAGATCAGTGGGTAGGGCCGAAAGTTCCAGTCCTCTAAGCACTTGGCCTTTCTGCACCAGGCTCATCCTGAAGCTCTCTAGGGGTTCCCACCTAAGTCACCTCATTAGCATAAACTCAGCTACGACTGAAAGGGGCACCCCTATTTCTCAGGAAATTCCAAGGCTTTTAGGAGCTTCGTGCCAGGAATAGGGGATAAAGAGCAAGTATGTTTTTGTACCATGCACAACACTGAGTGAGGCAGGAAGCCACTGGAAGAGCTTTAAGCAAAGCCTAAAAGGAACATGGAGTACAAGGCAAGGATGAAGGGTTTCTCTTTTATATTGTATGGTCAGGGAAGGCGACAATTTAGGTAAGTGGACATGGCAGATAAGGTGACGCTTTAGCAGAAACCTAAGAAAGTGAGCGAGTGAACCCCATGAATATATGAGAAGAGTGTTAGCTCGGCAGAGGAAACCGTTAGTCCAAGAGTCTCAATGCAAGAACACATTTGCCGTGTTTGAGGAACAGCTGGGAAGTCAGCTTGGCTGCAGCATAGGTTTAAGGGGGAGTAGACTGTAGGAAGAACAGATTTGAGGGGGAAAAAAAAATCAGGAATTTGGTTCCTGATACATCAAGTTCGTGATACCTATTAATTATCCAAGTGGAGAGGTTGAAAAGGTAGTTGGATGTATGGTTCTAGAGCTGAGAATCCTAGTCTGGAGATTCTGAAAGTCAGTTATATAGATGGTATTTAAAATCAAGAGACTAAATGAGATGACAAAGGTGGAGAGAAGAAAGACTACAAGATTTGAACCCTGAGGTTCAACATTAGCGGTTAGGGACAGAGGAGGAACAAGCAAAGGATTCTAAGAAAGACTGGCCTGCAGAATGACAGGGAAAAAAATCAGAAAAGTATACTATCCTGGAAACCAAAAAAAGAAAAAAAAAAACCAAGAAACATATTTCAAGGACAGTGAGTGGTGAGCTGTGAAAAAGTCTGCCGATTGTTTTTGTTTTTTTTGGGGGGGGCGGTGGCCTCTCCCACTGCGGAGCACAGGCTCCAGACATGCAGGCTCAGCGGCCATGGCTCACGGGGCCAGCCGCTCCACGGCATGTGGGATCCCCCCGGCCCGGGGCATGAACCCGCGTCCCCTGCATCAGCAGGCGGACCCCCCACCACTGTGCCACCAGGGAAACCCTGCCGATAGTTTTTAAACCTTAGCTTTTTAAACTACTGGCTTTAGCAGCAAGGAAGACATTAGTGACCTTGACAAGAGCAGTTTTAAAGAAGTGGTAGAGCCAAAAGTCAGGCTGGAATGGGCTGAATGATCAGAAGAGGAAAGATAAAGGTAACTCTTTTGAGGAGTTTTTCTATAGAGGGGAAAAGAAAAACTGAGCAGAGTCAGAAGAGATGGGTGGCTCAAGAGAGAAATTTAAAATAGAATTAACAGCATGTTTTATGATGACAGTAACAGTCCATTAGAGCAGGAAAAATCAATGATCCAGGAGAGAAAGGGAAGATTTGCTCAAGCCATGTCCTTGAATTGGAAAGAATGGGACTAAAATACAAGTAGACGGATTGACCTTTGATAAGAGCACAAACAGTTCATCCATGGTAATCTACAGGAAGTCAAATTATGTGTGTCAGAGACTAGTAGGTGGACAGATGTGGATTATTCTGATTACTCCAACTTTGTTAGTGAAGTATGAAGCTAAAAGTGATGGAAAAGGAGGTGTTGGAGGGTCAAGTAGAAAGAAAAGTACATTAAATGGATGTCTGATTCAATAATCATTTTTTTCTGCTAGGTATAATCAGCTATTTAATCCATCCATTGATTTCTTAATTTCATTTCTAGAACTTCTATTTCATTATGTTTTAATCTTTTGGGTAATTCTTTAAAATTTCTTGTTCTTTTTCATACTTTCAAGGCTTTTTATTTAAACACATTAAACAGTGATTTTAAATTATGTCTGATATTTTCAAAATCTAAGGTCATTATAGGTCTATTTCTATAATCTATATTTCTAACATCTCATTCATGGTGCCTTTGTGTGTTTTGACTATTAGCTTATTCTTCCTGACACTTTATCTTCAAGAATTCTTTAGGGCCTGGGTTGAAAATAAATCCCAGTATATTTGGATATTTGCTTTTACCAGTAAACTGGGAGCGTACCAACCTGAGGCTGCTACAAATTAAATTTCCCACTTAAAGCTTTTCCCAGTACAGGTGGCATGAATTTGCCCTGTATAAGGGCTGGTTCATGGTTACAAATTCTCAAGGCAGTTTTTTTTTCCCTTCCCCTAGCGAGTTTCTTCACTTTCCCCTTACTTGTGGTGGGTTTCATTTCTCATTTACCCTTGTATTGAAGATGTAGCTCTGTGGAGCCCAATCTTTATGGTGGGGCCTCCTTTTATTTCCCTCTCTTTGGGCAGACACACGCTTTATTTGTTCACTCCACTCCATGCAGTTGTTAAAGCAGAAGGCTCAAGGTGTTCAGAGTTCGGGGGAAGTCCTCAAGGTAATGGGACTGAAGCAGCACTGTTTGAGTCTCAAGGTTCTGGCTTTCCAACCTGGGGGGGTGTGGGGCGGCTTTATGTATTCCTTGATTTCCTGCCACCTCAGAAATGCATTTTAAAAAATTTAAAAATATATCTGACTGAAGTTATTTCTTTACAGGAAGATTAACTTGTTATATCACTTGTATGCACTATGTTTTTAGTTCCTATGTTTTGCCATAATACAAAGCACATTTGCATTTCATTTATAAAACATGGGGTGTGTGGTGTACAAATGCCTATCATTTCGTGTGCTTAAAAATAATTTTATGCTTTTAATGTAAGGAGATAATATTCAAAATATTCATCTCCTTAACTAAGTTCTTCTGAATAGAAGTACTTTTTAAAAAATCTAATTCTTCCCTTTATTCTTTACCATTTTTCTTCCAATTTAGTGTATGAAAGAGAAGAGAAAGAACTGGCTTGGTTCCATCTTTTTATTTTCCTGGGTCTCCCTCTGCTCTATTTCTATACCGCAAAGAAGCAAGCACGCTGAGATGCACTGGATAAACCAGAAAGAAGCCTACTGGGGCTCCAGTCTAATCGTGTTCACTTAACAAGTGTGATATTTATCAAGTAAGCTCTCTTAACATCAGTTACCTCAATGGGCCCACAGATATGTCAAATAAAATGAGATAATGTATATTTAAACATGTTACAGATTAAAGTACTATCTAAAATATGATCCAACACTATATTAGAAAGTACCACTGGAAACAAAAAACATATATTCATTTTTGAGGACTGTTTGGTACAATGCTACCTTGAATATGTGCAAATCTTTAACTATTGAACTATATATATTCATTTGGACATAATGAAACTTAAATTACATATATTCACTTGGATATAATAAAACTTAAAGTACACATGGAATTATAAAGCATTAATACACATAATTAGTGATAGGAACCGAAAACAAAACTTCTACATT
The DNA here is from genome assembly GCF_003031525.2 of Neophocaena asiaeorientalis asiaeorientalis. Lineage (NCBI taxonomy): Eukaryota > Metazoa > Chordata > Mammalia > Artiodactyla > Phocoenidae > Neophocaena > Neophocaena asiaeorientalis. Next base: position 3,145,364 of record NW_020174933.1, on the reverse strand, counting down.
GGTAATAAAGTATACAATTAATATATGCTATATAAAGAGAAAATGAGAAAAATTAAAATTTTTAAAAATAGCTAAATGTAAATTCTACTCAAAAAGAAACGACCCACTAATAACTAGAAAATAATTTTGCCAAAGACAATTCGGAAAATATACTTTTCGTAAGTCTGGTAGATATGCCCAGATGGCCACTATCTATTTCAGTGTTTCCAAGTGGGGTTAAAAGATAGTTACAAGGGTAACTGCATTAGTTACTTGCAAGGCTGGTTTAAAATGCTGATTCCTGGTTCACATCCAGATCCCTTAAATCAGAACATCTGGTAATGGACCCAGAGAATCTGCATTTTTAACATCCTCCCTCCCCACCCAAACCAAAAGTCTGCCCCTTTTATTTATTTATTTTTTGCCCCTTTTATTTTTGTCAAATCTTTCATTTAAAAAATATTCAGGGACCTCCCTGGAGGTCCAGTGGTTAAGACCTCACCTTCCAGGGCAGGGGGTGCGGGTTTGATCCCTGGTCGGGGAGCTAAGATCCCACACGCCTCGCAGCCGAAAAACCACAACATAAAACAGAAGCAACATTGTAAGAAATTCAATAAAGACTTAAAAAATGGTCCACATCCAAAAAAAAAAAATCTTAAAAAAAAACTTCAAACAGGGACAGAAACTGAATATTCGGGCATTCGGGATTCAGAACACCATAACACTATGACACTGTCTGAATAAAAAGTGAGAAAAACATGTTTACACGGTTACCCTCAGTTATCTTCAATTTTACTTAACAATCAGCAAGCTTGTTAATTGCTTCAATCAACGTCTCCCTCATTATCGGGCCACCTGAGACACCTTTTGTGTTTTTTGCTTTTAGCAGTTTTGCCACTTTGGAGCAGGTGCAGGCAAGAGAGCACCTGGCAGAGGTCTACTCAAATTCTCCTGTATGAAGAAGAAGCAAACACCTTTCTTAAGGCAAAAGGCTGCGGGAAGCTAACGCTCTGATTTCCAGCATATTGAGAACCCTTCCTTAAGATACGCCTCACAAAGACAACCCCCAAACCCTAATTTAACCAGCCAGCACCTCACTGCTGATGGAGCCACAAGATCAGACACAGACCTCCGGTCTCGTACTTGGGCTCACCTGGCGACGCCACTTAGCAGACCAAGTACAAGCTGGGTAAAAATACGGCGGTCCTGAGCGAGGGAAGATGCGAGGGGTTCTCTAGTCCGAAAGTCGAGGAAGTTAAGTCTCGTCCCCCTCGCGATCCACACGGCTGTTGCAGGCCCGCGGGGTCTGTCACCTCCTCTCCACCTGCCCGCCGACCCCCTGAGCTCGCCGCGGGGAGGGCTTCCCCATTTCTCTAGGTGCTCTCTTCCCAAAACAGCCGCGGAGGTTTTCATTCCCGTCCCATCTCCCGCCACACTCTCAGCCGCTTAAACATGAGAAAGACAGAAACGAAAACACCTCCGGGGACCGTCACCATCTTCCTCATTCTCCTGCCATCACCCCAGGAGTGTCGCCAGCCCCGTACGCCGCGAGCGGCTCGCAGGCGTTTCCTGGGTTCAACGATC
>NW_020174933.1:3121995-3143593 GCF_003031525.2 Neophocaena asiaeorientalis asiaeorientalis | reverse complement strand
CCTCCCCTGCGCCGGCCCCGCCCCCTCCGACCGCGAGGCCTTTTGGGAGTTGTGGTCCCGCGCGGCCGGGAGGGCGCCTCAGGCCGGAAGGCGGGGCCGGCGGCAGGGGAACCCGGGAACTACAACTGCGGAGACCGCTCCGCCTCCCCGGGGCTTCGGAGTCCAAGGCGGCCAATGACTGGGGACCACGCGGGCCTCCAAAACAAGAGGCTGTGCGGGAGGTGCGGGCGGTGCGGGCGGAGGAGCGTCCTCATTCGCAGCCGGCCGCCCGCTGCGCCCCTTCCCTTGGCAGTTGCTCCTGGAAACGGAGCGAAGGGGCCCCACCCTGTGTGTCTTCGCCCCGACACCGCACGGCCGCGAGGCTCCAGGATCTACGCAAATGAGAAACGAGGGCTCTTCGACTTTTAAGTGTCGGGCGCTTTCTTTGTCTCACCCACTTTTCTGTAGCCTCACATCTACCGCGGGTGCCTGGATGAGCCACCTGCGACTTGTGGAGATGGCTTCGGCTCCTCCTTCATCTTATACGCCCCAGACGTGGATGTCGTCCTCTGCCTCGTCCAGCTCCCACTCCTATGCTGACACGTACAAACATAATTATACACATAATTACATACATAACTACATAATTACAAACACAAAGGATGGGACGTAACCCAAGTTCATAATAAAATCTGGGAATGGGGATGAACACACAGAAAATTTTGGAGTGATAACTGGGTTCAGCTCCCACCTCTAAAACATCCTAGTTTGTTATGTGGCTTTAGACAAGTTACTTAACCTCTCTGAGCCTCAGTTGGTCCGTCTATAAAGTAAACACACTAATACCCACCTGAAACATGGTTCTAGCATTGCATAAGATTATAAACATAAAGGACTTAGTATGGTGCCTAGTATAAAAGAAATGTTCAGGGCCTCCCTGGTGGCGCAGTGGTTGAGAGTCCCTCTACCGATACAGGGGACACGGGTTCGTGCCCTGGTCCAGGAAGATCCCACATGCCGCGGAGTGGCTGGGCCCGTGAGCCATGGCCGCTGAGCCTGCACGTCCGGAGCCTGTGCTCCGCAATGGGAGAGGCCACAACAGTGAGAGGCCCGTGTACCGGAAAAAAAAAGAAATGTTCAATAAATGACAGCTGCTATTAGCTTTATTAATATTCTTGATTTCTAGTAAACTAGTAATACATCACCTTACATTTATGCAGTGTGTATTAGTTTCCCACCGTTTGTATAACAAATTACCACAGATTTAGTGGCTTAAAACAAATGTATCATCTTACAGTTCTGGAGGTCAGGAGTCCAAACTGGATCAGCAGAGCTACATTCTTTCTAGAGGCTTTCTCTAGGGGACAATATGTTTTCTTGCGTTTTCCAGCTTCTAGAGGCCAGGCATTCCTTAGCTCATGACCGTGCATCATATTGTCACGTTTCACTCCCTCTGCTTCTGTTGTCACATGCCTTCTCTTTCTAAACCTAACTCTACCGCCTCCCTCTTGTAAAGATACCTGTGATTCCATTGGGCCCACCAGATAATCAAAAATAATCTTCCCAACTCAAAATCCTTAACATAATCACATCTGCTAAGTCCTTTTCGCCACACAGGGTAACATACTTTCAGGATCTGGGGATTAGGGCGTGAGCACCTTTGGGGGGCATTAATCAGCCTACATATATCTTATGAAGCACTTTCATAGTGCAAAATGAAAATGCAGGGTCCTGGCTCAAAAAATAGTAAGAATTTCAAGAGAGCGACAGCAGAGCATTAAGGCCAAGGGCCCTTCTGAGCACAGGTCACATGCCCAGAAGCCAGCCCTGCTGTCCTATTCCTTTTCAGCACCTCTTTCTCCTGCCTCCATACATGTCTAGCTCATCCCTAACTTAAAAACAAAAAGAATTTTTACTTGATTCCAAGTACTTTTCCATCCCTCCTCTTTTTTTCTTTGCCAAACCTGTATTTTCTATCCTCCCGTTTCCTTCTTTCCCTCATATAAACGTACTCTGTCCCCATCAGTCTGCTAAAGCTTTGCTCTTATCAAGTCCAGTGGACTTTCCTCAAGAGTCCTTGTCTCTGTTCAGCGTTTTATGTTACTGGTAACACATACATCCTGGGATGATGTTATAAAAAAATGCTGGGAAATTTTTGTTGTTGTTAAAAAGAGTGGATTATAAATTTACTTGTTATAAAATCTCAGGTCCTTGAATAAATCTTTATTCTTGGGTCCTCTCTTGGATGCGCAGTTTGAACCTTTCCATCCCTAATGCTATGGTTGGAAGTTGTAACAGAAGTAAAGTGTATGCGCTAATTCCCTTTGGTTGCAACCCACAAAAATCAGCTCTAGCTAAAAAAAAAATTTTTTTTAATAATAGCAGATTTTAAAAGTGTGGAATAGCTTATAGTACTGAGGAAGATTTCACCACTCACACCTCCGGAAATGCAAGTCCATCAGGACAGCATTCAGGGACTCCAAGGAGAGTCTTACCTAGGACACTGCCATTGGACTGATCAGTTCCAATCATTTTAGTCATTGTCTCTCCTATCAAAATTCAGATTTCTTCTAGAGTTTAGCTTCAGGGGAGGGAGCAAGCTCTTTGATTGACAACCACACAATACCACACAAAATGAGCAAGACGTAATTACACAGATGAACAGTGAGTGCTACTGCCTTCAATCATTAAAAGAAGGGAAAAAGACGCTGGTCAGACAAAAGTGACAGATGTCCCCTTCAGGAAGTCATGCTTTTATTCGAGTACTCCCTTTGCACATACTTCTTTTTTTAACCTCAGCATATATTCACACATTCATTAAATTGTCCCAGATGTCCTGAGTGCAGAAAACCAAGAAGCACACCTCTGGACACTGGCAGCCCAGAAATAGCAACAATATGCATCCTGTAGTTTATGTAATTTTTGATTTACTTAACATCACCTGGATTAGATGAACCTAATTACCTGGAACTAAGGTGTAGAAAAGTTGACCACATTGCTCAAATGGAAGAATTTATAGACCTTCCAGATCTATTAATCTGAGAAGGGCCGGCTAGGAAGTCAATCAGTACAACTCTCTCATTGCAAACAATGACAATTTATAATTGATTTGGTTGGGACAGATTATTGGAGAGGGTTAACCTGGAGGAACAATCTTAGTATAGATAGTAATTCCACTAGGGCCAGCTATGACTGTATTTCCCGTGATTCTTAATGGAACCAAAATCAGAATCAGCCATGGATGACCTCAGTGTGCTTCAGCTTTTCGAATGAATAGTGTCAAAATGTGCTTAAGTCAAGATGAATAATAGTCATATTTGAAATGTAGTCACACTGACACCATGCACAAAAACAGATTTATATTTATTGCAGATTCCGTTTTGCTCTCAAGTACAAATGATTCCCCCATCTCTCGTCCCTTTGTTTCACCTCCCCTACTTTCCACTCCACATCTCTCTTCTTCTCTGAGTCGATGGCCGAATTATCTCATCCCTGTAGTCTGGAGTGAGTCATCCAGAGTCTACGGCAGTTCCTATCACCACATTCATTTAGCACCAACAATCTGCTGCTCTGTATTAGAAGCTGGCTTTTCCTGTGAATACGTGTATTATTGACATCTAGTGTGTAACGTTGTAGAGGACTAGCTCTTCTTATTCTATGTTCTCTTTAATAACTATCTCAGTTCCTATGAACAGTAATTGATAAATATTTGTTGATTGACTGGTTAATATTATCTAGGATCTTAATTTATCTTGGAAGACATCTATCTCACAACCAATCCTGGGTATGGTGCCCTCTGAACATTTCCTATGGACAGCTGGGACCTGGCTTCCTTGGGCCGGAACATTTCTGGTGAAGGCAGTAAGATGAAACTGGCAGCCTTTCTTTAAGGCAATGGATGACAGTTCTTTAGAAGTGTATTGGGGGATTGGCAAAAAAACTGAGGGAGTAACACACTTGTCAGAGGACTGGTTGAAACCAGTTACTGGAAATTTACTACTTCAAGAGTTCTGTTTTTTTCTCAAGCACTTCTTGATATGTCCATAGCTAATGGTTGAAACAAAGGCTTGAGAATTTTCTTAGTAGATGACTGTAATGCTTAAGAGATTTTGTGAATTAACCAAATTGCACTAAGTATTTACATTTCTGAGATATCATCAAATTGTGTTTCTTTGATTTTTTTTTTTATAGCTTGGTTAACTTGTGACTTCTAATGAAGGAGGAAATTGTTGACGAATGGCTCAAAATAAAAGTCAAGGGAAGGGCTTCCCTGGTGGCGCAGTGGTTGAGAGTCCGCATGCCGATGCAGGGGATGTGGGTTTGTGCCCTGGTCCGGGAGGGTCCCACATGCCATGGAGCGGCTGGGCCAGTGAGCCATGGCCGCTGAGCCTGCGTGTCGGGAGCCTGTAAAAGTCAAGGGAATGGGGTGGAAATTTACACACCAGTAATTTTCACTCCTGATAGCAAGCTGAATTGTGATTAATGCACCTGCTGAATAATGACAGCAATCTGGTGTGTTTAAACAACTGTATTTGTAGACAGCACTGGTGTGTTAACAACCGGCCATGGCATTTTTTTAAGTGGATTTCTACTTGTAACTAGTTATAAAGGGAATTTTTGCTTGATGATAGGATTTCTGAATTTTACTGGGGGCACTTCTTCCCCTTTTCTTTTCACAATAGGGATGAAAAGTAATCAAAACAAAAGAATTTGGCTGGCCTGTGGCTTGTTAGTTACCTACCTAAAGTATTCATTGCTTTTTCTTGAATATTTACTCAGCTGTGACACTCAAGTATTTTCACTTAACAGCATTAAAGCTGATAAACTTAAGTTAGAATTATTTCCATTTCTAAAGGAGTTTACATAGTGATACATGCAGTTTGGATAAAACTTTATTTTATATAACAAACATATTATGGTATTGTGCTAGAAGTTCATATATCATGTGATCAGGGGAAACACCTATTAAATGTAAATAATTGGAAAACCTAGAATCATAATTCTGCCAATTTCATCCTCCTACCTAATTTCTAGAATGCAAAAGACTTCACATAGTCATAATTATGATTCTGCCAATTTCATCCTCCTACCTAATTTCTAGAAGGCAAAAGATTTCACATAATCATGAAGTTCTTAACCGCTTCCTACACATTGGGACTGTCTGACTTCTATCCACTTTCCTACTCCAGTCCGTTCCACAAAGTGTCCAGGGTACACGACAGTGAGGGCTAACACCGAGAAAGAATGTTTGCATGACATAAGAACAAACATGCCAGGAAGGAGAGAGGGACAAGGTCATGGAGATGGTGATTGCAGACAGGGAAAGGCAGAGAAGGTCATAGACGGTCATTCAATGCCTGTTGGAGGTGTTTCTGTGTCGGCAACGACTGAGTTCTTCCCTCCTGTCAATATGGACCCCCAGCCGTTGGGAACCTCAAGAAGTTTAGTTTCTCCAAATTCAGTTGCTCCATATATGGAGTTCAGTCAGCTGCTTCATCTTTTGTGTTCCTGCTGCTTCTCCAATGGGCACATTCCCCATTCCTCCCCCACTACTGCCCTACTGTCCCCCTTCTCCAACCCCTTCCCCCAGTAGAATCTGGTTTTGATTGTCCAGTATCAGTTGGGAAGAAGCTTGACCACCTGTGCATCACTCTCTCTCACTTGCCAACATCTTGACTCAGATACAGATTTCATTTGGCCTTAACAGAATCACATACTTGCTTGTTTCCACTTCATATGATTTCCTTTCTTCTATTTAGGAAATCTTTTTGTTTTTTCATGAGGTATAGTTGATTTACGATATTGTATCAGTTTCAGGCGTACAACATAGTTATTCTTTTTTTTTTTTTTTATAGATTATACTCCATTTAAAGTTGTTGTGGGGACTTCCCTGGCGGTCTAGTGGTTAAGACTCTGTGCATCCACTGCAGGTGCAGCAGGTTTGATCCCTGGTTGGGGAAACTAAGATCCCGTATGCCCAACAGTGCAGCCAAAAATAAAAATTAACTAATTTATTTATTTAAGAAAGTAACGTTATTGTAAAATGTTGGCTACATTCCCTGTGCTGTACAATGTAGCTCGTACAGTGCTGTCCTTGTAGCTTATTTATTTTTGATAATCTCTCATAGATACACATTCTTCAAGGATCTTCTCCTTCTACTGGAGCAGGATGATCTTGCATTTGAGATGTTACATAAAAATCCTGTGCTCTTTTCTGGAGAAAAGATGAGCATAACACATACTCTGCAGGACACTGTAAGTGCCCCTTACCTAATATCTCGTAGGGTTGGAATCCGAGTGGAATTCTTACTGTCTGTGACAGTTGTCCATGGTCACCCACAGAAGCAGGATGAACCACCATACTAAACTGCATTCTCGGGATTCCAGTACCCCAAGAATGAAACAGGTCATTTATGCCTCTCTTTTCTTCCATAATCCCAGGGATTCACTTTCCATTGCGCTAAACAATAAAATCAACTATTTCTTGGAAAATACTACCTATTTTTATCAGTCTGAAGTTGCCACCAGGTTATAAAACCATCAGAAAACCCGGAGAAAATATCCAGTTATCTCAGAGATTACTTTACAATTACTTGAGAGAACCTTTCCCCCCAGTTTTCAGGTTCTGCTTCAGAAAATGTCTGAAAATCTGATGTTCCTAGCCTGTGGTACTTTTTTCAGACATCCCTGGATTTATCACACAACTGAGTTAGAGTGATGCTTCAGTGTACAAAATAATTTACCGAAGAAGTAAATGTCTTCACTGTCGGCGTTTGTTTGTTTGTTTCTTTGGCCGAGCCACACTGCGTGCGGGAACTTAGCTCCCCAACCAGGGATCTAACCTGTGTCCCCCTGCCGTGGAAGCATGGAGTCTGAACCACTGGACCACCGGGGACGTCCCCGCTGTAGTGTTTTCATTGCAATGGGTAACAATTTATCAAAAATGGTTCCAAGTTTTCTAATAACAAAAGAACATTTTGGAAATGAGTAGTTGTGCTTATTCAAAAACTTGTGTTTATACCTGAAGGCTTTGTGAAATCATTTTTTAATAGACTTAATTTTTTTAGAATAGTTTTAGGTTTACAGCAAAACTGAGCAGCAAGTAGAGTTCCCTTATACCCCCGCCCCTTAAAAGCACAGCCCACCCTGCTGTCAACATCACCCACCACAGTGGTACCTTTGTTACAATCAATGAACCAACAATGAACCAACACTGACACATCGGACTTACCCAAAGTCCATAATTTATATTAGGTTTCACTCAGTGCTGCACATTCTATGAGTTTTGATAAACGTATAATGACACGTATCCATCATTTGGTGGCCCTTAAAAATCCCCTATTCTCCACCTATTCATTCCTCTCTCCCCAGTGAAATCAGTTTTTTAGTAAACTTACTATCCTGAGGTTTATGTCAAAAATGGCCAAGTCTACTTCAGCTGGAATTAATTCTAACAGGTAGATTAAAACAAAAGTGAAACATCATTAACCTGTAATGATTTCACTCTGTCTGCATTGTGTGCTTTTAAGAGAAAACAAAGTGCATAGTTGTGTTCAGTTATCTTATTAAACATTAATGATTATGAACTCGATCTTCTGACCAAAACGATGACCAGAAGGGTGGGATTTTAAATCTTGCAGTAAAACCAGGTACCCGGAGCTAAGTCAGAGACAAGAAAAGCATCTGCCACGCTGTCAAGGTTAGGGAAGAAAATTAAGATACAGGATAGCTTTGGGATAGCAGCCTCCAGCTCAGACTTCCGATATTATCCTCTGCCCTCACCTGTGAAGCGACTGGTGCTTCAGACAAGAATTAGCTTAGGATCCTTTGCAGCTCAGCCTGTTGCATAAGGTTCTTATGCCACCTGCATTTCCCCATTCTGTATCTATGTAAAAGCATAATTCTGACTTATAATTCTTTGAGTAACAACTGAAAAATCTCTTGCCTGTCCTGAAAAGTTTCATACAATTCATCATCATTTTAAGTAGAAACTTACGAATGCGTCCTTGCTTGTTAATGTCTACGACACAGAGGAGTGAAGTGGTCAATTCCCTGGCACTAGAGCTCAGGAAAGTGTGGACACACATTCAGCAGAGGTGTTATAGGGGAGTTTAAGCATCAAATGAATGATTGGGCCAGATGATTTTTAAGAGTTTTTCAATCTTCACTTTCAGTGATCCCACCTAGAAAACAGAGAGCTCTGCCAAGCCTTTTGTCACCAACCAACCAACTAACCAACCAGCAAAAAGCTTCTTCTAACATATTTTAAACATTTTAGAATGATCCCTCTGATTTTCAGTATGAGCAACTCAATAAATGACCCATTATCCCATGTACCCACATTTAATAGTTTGAACTGGAAAGTAGCTATAAGTTGCAAATTCAGTGAATGGAGCAGTCAGCAGCCATATTTTCCTGATTTTTTAAAATAGATCTTTATTGGAGTATAATTGATTCACAATACTGTGTTAGTTTCTGTTGTACAACAAAGTGAATCAGCCATATGTGTACATATATTCCCATATCCCCGCCCTCTTGAGCCTCCCTCCCTCCCCCCCTCCCTTCCCCACCCCTCTAGGCGGTCACAAAGCACGGAGCTGATCTCCCTGTGCTATGCTGCTGCTTCCCACTAGCTAACTATTTTACATTCGGTAGTGTATGTATGTCGATACTAGACTATCTATAATAATGCCCAGGAAACAGGAATGTAGGATACTTTGAGGAAAAAAAAAATAACAAGAAAAGCCTCATGATTCAAAGATCCAAACTAAAACAATAGCTGGTGTTTAGAGGAAGGGGGCTAATTATTGTGGGGTTATTTTAATAGAGCTGATTATTTAGGAAACACTTTAAAACATCCACATAGCCGTGTCAGAAAGAACTATTTGGGAGAAAGGACACCAGACTGTCTTGGAATATTAGCATACAATTTCCCTCAATGTTCACAGCAACAACATTAGCAACATTTGGACTTTTCAGATTTTAAAAATAACCTTGTCATCCCAAAGTGAGTATGTCACCCATCACTATCATTATATGTAAGTATGATAACCAAAAATTTTGTTTCGGGGGCTTCCCTGGTGGCACAGTGGTTGACAGTCCGCCTGCCGATGCAGGGGACGCGGGTTCGTGCCCCAGTCCGGGAAGATCCCACATGCCGCGGAGCGGCTGGGCCCGTGAGCCACGGCCGCTGAGCCTGCGCGTCCGGAGCCTGTGCTCCGCAACGGGAGAGGCCACAGCAGTGAGAGGGCTGCGTACCGCAAAAAAAAAAAAAAAAAAAGTTGTTTCATTTGCAAAAAGCATACAGAAACCAAAGGGGAGGCATATATCTCCTACGACCACATGTACCTGGCCTGCATCTACCTTTCCTCATTGCCCACCCTCCCCTTACACACTAGCCCTATTCCTTTGGCCAATTTAAGAGCGTTGCCCTAACAGTTCTCTCCTCTGTTTCCGGCGTGCCAACTTGCCACTCTGCAGCCTTCCTCCATCAGTATATAAAAACGTGTTGTAATTATGCCCAGCCTTTAAGAACACTTTCTTGACCCTATTTCTGCCACACCTTTCTTTTTACAGAACACTCCATGAAATAGTTCTCTATATTCACTTGTGTCCGATTCTGCTCATTCTATTTTCTCATTGACCCACACCCATTAAGTTTTTGTCCTCACTACTCCACCAAAACTGCCCTTATCAGAGCTCACCACAGACCTCTAGATTGCTGTATCCAGAGGTCACATCTCAGTTCTCACGTACGTGACCTAAAGCAGTACAGTTGATCGCTCTCCCCTTGAAACACATTCCTCCCTTGACTTCCGGAATACCACAGCCCTGCTTTTCCTCCCTCTGTCTCCTTTGCTGGTTCTTCCTCATCTCCACAACCTCCTAATATGCTCTTCTTTTTTATTATTTATTTTCACTCCCTTGGAGATTTCCTCGTCACTTTACATGCCATCAAATGAGAGTGACGCCCAAATTTCTGTCTCCAGCCCGGATCTCTGCATTCAGCTCCAGACTCACGTCCACCTGCCTACTTGACACATTCACTTCGATGTCTGACAAGCATCCCTGCCCTGGGATGCTCCTCTTGCCATGGTCCCCATCTCAGTAAATGGCAACTCCCTTCTTCCCGTTATTCAGGCCAAAATCCTTGGCGTTTTATTGTTTTTTTTCTCGCCCACTCCAAGCTGATCCAATAGCAAATCCTGCTGGCTCTCTCGTCAAAATACATCCAGGATCTGATCACTTGTCACCGTTTCCACTACACCACCATCATCTCTCATGTGGATTTTACTGTAACAGCCTCCAAATTGTTCTTACTTCTTTCCTTGCCCAGCTTTATTTTTTTCAACAAAACAACTGTAGTACTCGTGTTAAAGCATACGTCAATCATGTCATTCCTCAACCTTCAACGGCTCCCTTTTCACTTCTCATAAAAGCCCAAGTTTTCACAGTGACCTGTGAGGCCCTATGTAATCTGCCTGCATTATTTCTTTATTTTTTCTTTTTTTTTTTTTTTGGAGCACATAATGGTTTATTAGTAAATTGCAGAGTACGACAAGACCCTAGAGCATCTAACCCGCATTCCTTGTCATTTTATTTTTTATTTTTATTTTTTTACATCTTTATTGGAGTATAATTGCTTTACAATGGTGTGTTTGCATTATTTCTTTAACCTCATCTCCACTTACTTTCTCCTTGGCTCATTCATCTTCAGCCATATTTGCCTCCTTGCTTTCTTCAGACATAGTGAGCAAGCTTCCACCAAGGGCCTTTGCAACTGTTGGTCTCTGCCTGGCATACTCTCCTCCAAATATCTATGTAACTCACTCCTTCACCTGCTCCAGATCTGCACTCAAAATTCAACTTCTTGGTGAGCTTTCCATATCTAGAATTGTAATCCCCCTTTCCCTGGTATTTCCTGTCTTTCCTCTGTTTTATTTTCTCCTTAGCACTATTTGAAAATACAATTTTACTTATCTTGCTTATTTCTTTCCTTTTCAGCTGGAGTGTAAGCTCTATGGGGGTGGGAATATTTATTTGATTCCTCCTCTGCACCCCTAGTAGTCACTCAATAAATATTTGTTGAATGAATGAATAACACTGTAGACTTTATGTCAAGTACTTTCTAATCCATGCTGAATAAATGTCCTACAATCCTCAGTTACAAAAGTAACTGTAAGGCCAACTGGCCCGAGTCAGGGGAACGCAATCAGACTCACAGGTTGAAACTGACCTGGAGACTTTCCGGACCACCCAGTTCCAGGAACTGACCTGGGGACTTTCCACCCTGCCCAGCCTTCCCGCCTTTCGAGGGGAGGGACTAACGGTCCCCCACGATACCCGAAAAGACCACCAAATAAGGAATACCCTGCGCCCTCCCAGATTCACCACACCCCTTTCCCTTCTTCCCCTATAAATTCTGCCCAAACCCTCGCCCGAGCGCGACTTCTCTGGCCCCTTTCTCTCGGACCAGTGAACCTTGCCCTGGAGTGTTCCCAAATAAAGCTTGTTTAAGCTCTCCTCGGTTTTTGGTGCCATTCCTTACAGTAACCTTGTGATCAGTAAGGATAATACAATTGCCCTGGCTGAGGATAAGACCATAGTTCCTGTTCAGCATAATTAAAACAATGTATCAGAGACAAACAGTGAAAGTAACCCATGAATGATTTTTCTGGTGCTCCAGGCACCAGGAAAGTACTAGGGAAAAGTATTCTATACTATTGCTGGTTCAGATTCAAGAAGTAAAAGGTAAAATCACAGCATAAGTATAATTAACCCAAAGTGTATCGTTTGTTAACCAATAAATGATTGGTGCCTCCCTGCTGTACTTCTTCAGGTTCTCTCAGAATAGGGACTCATCTGGTGGGCAAACAAATGGATTGAGGCAGAAAAGGAACAGTTGCAAAGGTCAGATTGACCCATGAAGCACAGTAAGTTTTGCCAAAATTACTTACCCTGCTGATGGTTCTTAGAAAGCCCAGAGTTGATCAAAAAGCAAATGTTTCTAGTTTTCATCTTTCTTTCCAGCCTTTAGCAAACAGAAAAACATTCCCTATAGTTGTACGGATCTATTGCAAATTTATAACTTAGTGAAAAATTAATAGAAATCCACCTGGACTAATTTAAACAGAAAGGAGCAATGTGCTATAAGGATATAGCTATAAGCAGGAGTGACTCGGGGGCCACAGGAGCAAGGAAGCAGCCAGGCTGTGTTACCGAACACAAGTTCATGCGTCTGACGCATAGTTGAGGCCAAATGATACCGAAATGACAGAGTTTGGAGCAGAGAAAGGTTTACTGCAGGGCCATGCAAGGAGAACAGGTGGCTCATGCCCCCAAAACTCCGAACTCCCCAAACGGTTTCAGCAAAGCATTTTTAAAGGCAAAGATGAGGGAGGGGCATGGTTGGTTGCTGCAAACTTCTTGGTGTTGCAATCCTTTGTTCTTGAAACTGTCCAGGTAGGTTAGGTCACCATGTTCCTGTAAACCTCCAACAGGATGTTACTCTCCGCTCTGCAACTTTTTATCTCTATATGAAAGGAAATGTGTTACACCCTTAAAGGTCAGAGCCTTGAGAATGCGCTATTCTGTATATTTCAGGCTATAGGCAACATTCTCAACTCAAAGCAAAAGCAATAGAATGCACAGGTTAAAGTAAAAGAAACAGGTCCAATATGGAGTCATATTTGTTCTTCCCTATTACAGCTGTAGGAATAAACTGGAATTAGGGGCTCAGATTCCTCAGGAATCTCAGCGAATCTCATCTCTGCCTTTTCTGGGTGTCAACTTTTCCTTTTCACTGCATAGCAGCTTTCTCTGCTTATCTGTCCACATAAGCAGAACATGGCAGCCATTTTCTCTAAGATTTACTTCTCTTCCTTTCTAGAATGAGAATATAATCTCTTGGTCCCAATTCCAAATTCTCAGAAACTGCTTGAGCGGGGTACCCCCCCACAGATGCACCAGATTTGTATAAACATGTATGCTATTTGAACTGTATAGATGAAAGTGGGCCATTGCAAGAATACTTAGGGGTGGGCGCAGATTGATTGAGGCAACCCAGCAGATCTCTACTTTACTTAGGTTTCTTGGAAGTTCCTGATAAAGTGTTATATTTACCATACTAACTTTTCTCTTACCCCTCCGCTAAGGTTCAGTCTGATTTCTCAAAAGCAGTAAGTATTTTATGGCAAGATTGGGGCAACCATTTTTACCTTGAGCACTTTGAGTCAAGGATCATGCTTGGCTTGTTCACTACTAAATCCCCATTTCCTATTAAGCCTGGGATAAGGACTGTTAATGTCAGTTGTTACTGTTACAATAAGGACCCAACAAAACTCATTGAATACTGCTGACCTCAGTAAAAGCCTTAAAGGGCACAGATATTTTAGTTTCTCTGACCTTGTTACAGAACCAAAACATGTTGTAGTGGTAGCAACTGACAATACCCAGGAGGATCTGACATTAGTAGGGACCACTGCAACAGAATGAATAAATAGCTAAAGAGGATCTGTATTATGTAAGCCCTGGTATATTTCAACGATCCTAAATAGACTTGTCAACTACCAGTCTCTTGTGTCCATCAAGTCAGTCTCTCCAGAGATGGCTAGGGTGTCAATCTCTCTAAATTCTTTCAAGCTGTGTTTGCAGTCTGGGATAGGATTTTCCTTTTCATTCTTGTATGCATGCTTATCACAATAAACAGACATCTGAAACAAAAGATCAAATATCATTAGTGATTACCCTTGGCTTAATTTCCCTCTCACATTTGGCTCATCAACAGAAACAGTAACATGGGAATTCCCTAGCAGTCCAGTGGTTGGGACTCAGCACTTTCACTGCTGTGGCCCGCGTGGCCTGGGTTTGATACCCGATCAGGGAACTAAGATCCTGCAAGCCCTGTGGTGTGGCAAAAAATAACTAAATAAAATACAGTAACAAAAACAACCTACGCTTGTTTTACTTGATGGAAGACAGCAGCTCCTACCAGAAATGAGCACTGTAAATGTTGCTGTAGCCGCACCACTCCATCTTTCTCTCAAACCTGCTTCTTTTTGGCTTATAAGGACCTGGGACACTTTGCTGCAGTGCTTGCACCTGGACAAACATCTCCTCAAGCAACAAAATACAAAGAAACTATAAGGGGCTATAAGTAACTGCTTGCCTGTAAAGTGGGGCAAATTATCGACAAGAAGATACAAAAGGACCAGAAACCCAACTGCCACTTCTGAGGAGCTGGGAGCAAAAGGAGGGAACAGTGCATGCCCCCTGCACACAGCACCACTACCTAAGCCACCCCTCAGGCCTGACCCCTGGACACACCTCTACCCTCACCCCATATAAGGAACATATTAGGCTTACTCCCCTTGGGGAGTGAGCAGGGGAACCTGTTACTTGTTTTTACTCCCCCCTTGCTGCGGCAGGGGCCCCAGTAAAGCCTTGCCTGAATTTCTTGTCTGGCCTCATTAATTTCTATTGATTAAGGAGGCCAAGAACCCTGATTGGTCTCAATTTCACTTTGAGATTTTTCTATCAGGGTACACTATTCCAAACATCTCCTTTCAGGGCCTTGGTTAACCTTTCCTCAGTGCTTCATTGCCCTGTGAGTCCACTTCTCTTCTCCAGAGGAAAGGGAAAGTAGCCTCTCTTAATCCAAGGTTGGAGAGCTCTGATATAATCAAAACAAAACAAGGTCTTATCCTGTGAGGAAGAGGAAACAGTTCTATGCTTTATACTGGGAAGAAGTTATTTCAACTAATAGACTAGGAACCAAGGAAAATAAAGATGTTAAAAGGCCTAGTGAGTTGAAAGCTGATTGATGAGCAGAAAACAAAGGAAAACATGTGCTTTCCTTAGGGCAACTGTAAACAACATTACTATGATTATTAGGCTAAACCTGTGGCCCTTGGCATAAAGAAGCAGTCTAGTCTAAGGCTCCCATGTAGCCAACACCCTCAAGTCAGACTAAAAGGATCTCATGCTGGTAGTCTTGTCTGCTCCTCGCAGACAAGGAGGAAAAAAAACCCTCCAAATTAGGCACTCTGGATTCCCACAGGTTAACTTCAGTCAAATGTGAACTCACAATTTTGAAAAAAATCACCAAGCATACAGGAATCACCTGTTCAGTAAGAGTCAGCAGAAACAGTAAATAACAGATTTAAGCCTCTGAGGATTCCAACTCCAGGCATACCCCAGATATTGTGAGTTCAGTTCCGGACCACCACAATAAAGTGAATGTCGCAATAAAGCAAGTCACACCCATTCTTTGGTTTCCCAGTGCATATAAAAGTTATGTTTACACTATACTGTAGCCCATTAAGTGTGCAATAGCGTTATCTCTAATGTATATACCTTAATTAAATAGTACTTTATTGCTAAAAAATGCTAACCATCATCTGAGGTTTCAGCAAGTCATAGTGGTAGCATCAAAGATCACTGATCAGGGACTTCCCTGCTGGCGTGGTGTAAGAATCCGCCTGCCAATGCAGGGGACATGGGTTCGAGCCCTGGTCCTGGAGGATCCCACATGCCACAGAGCAACTAAGCCCCTGCGCCACAACCCCAGAGCCTGCGCTCTAGAGCCCACGAGCCACAGCTACTGAGCCCTCAAGCCACAATTACCGAAACCCACACGCCTAGAGCCCATGCTCTGCAACAAGAGAAGCCACTACAGTAAGAAGCCTGTGCATTGCGACGAAGAGTAGCCCCCACTCACTGCAAGTAGAGAAAGCCCGCGCGCAGCAACAAAGACCCGATGCAGCCAAAAAAAATAAATTAAAAAAAAAAAGGATCACTGATCACAGATCACCATAACAAACAGAATAATAGTGAAAAAGTTTGAAGTATTGCAAAATTTACCAAAATGTGACACAGAAACACAAAGTGAGCAAATGCTGTTGGAAAAAATGACACTGATAGACTTGCTGGATGCAGGGTTGCCACAAACCTTCAATTTGTAAAAAAAAGCAATATCTGCAAAGCACAATAAAATGAGGTATGCCTGTATGGGAATTATCAGATTCTGAGTTTAAAATAACTGTGTAAGACATGGTTAAAGTATGATCACATTGAAAGAAGGCCACATTTTAAAAGTGAAGAAATAGCAAGGGAGTATTAAAGTAGATGTAAAAAAAGAATAAGAAACAACATTGAAAAATGAAAAATATAATCACGGATATTTCAATCTACATTTCAAGATAGATTAAAAAGTTAACTAGATGCGGGTGAGAGAATTAGTTAACTGGAAAATATTTCTGAAAAAATTACCCAGATTTCAGCATAGAAACTAGAAGATGGAGAAACCCAAAGATGACAAAGAAATAAGAGACATGAAATCTAGAATGAGGAGGTAGAACAGACACTGAATCAAAATCCCTAGAGGAGAGAAAAGAGAAAATGAAAGAAAGGCAGTATTCAAGTAGGTAATGGGAAACAATTTTCTAGGAATGATAAAAGTCTTTTATTTACAAATTTAAGAACCACAGTGAATCTCAAACAGGATGAATAAAAAGAAATCCACATGTAGGGAAATTGCAGAATAGAAAGTCAAAGAAAAAATCTCTAAAGCAACCATGAAGAAAAGGCAGATCACTTCTGAAGGAAAGACAAATATACTGCAGACTTCTCAAAGCAACAATGTTAAGAGGGATGACAATAAGCAACTTCAAAGTCTGAGAGAAAAATAAGTGCCAACTAAGAATTACGTACCATCAAACTTATCTTTCAAAAATGAGGGCAAAATAAAAACATTTTCATATTAACTAAAGCCAGAGATTATCTGTAACAGATACTAAAACAACAACAAAAAATCCATAGACTATATACTTTCAAAAAAAAGAAAAAACCTTCTAAAAATGAAAGTCTGAAATATAAAACTGGTTTATGAGGAACCCTCCTACACTGTTGGTGGGAATGTAAATTTGTGCCACCACTATGGCGAACAGTATGGAGGTTCCTTAGAAACCTAAAAATAGAACTACCATATGACCCAGCAATCCCACTCCTGGGCATATACCTGGAGAAAACCATAATTAAAAAAGATACATGCACCCCAATGTTCATTGCAGCACTATTTACAAGAGCCAAGACATGGAAGCAACCTAAATGTCCATCAACAGAGGAATGGATAAAGATGTGGAACATATATACAATATATTACTCAGCCATAAAAAAGAACAAAATAATGCCATTTGCAGTAACATGGATGGGCCTGGAGATTGTCACACTGAGTGAAGTAAGTCAGACACAGAAAGACAAATATCATATGATATCGCTTATACGTGGATAAGCGATAAAAAAATGGGTACAAGTGAACTTATTTACAAAACAGAAGTAGAGTCACGGATGTAGAAAACAAACTTATGGTTACCAGGGGAAAAGGGGGGGAGGGATAAATTGGGAGAGTGGAATTGACATATATGCACTACTATATATAAAATAGATAACTAATAAGAACCTGCTGTATAGCACAGGGAACTCTACTCAATACTCTGTAATGGCCTGTATGGGAAAAGAATCTTAAAAAAAAAAAAAAGTGGATATATGTATACGTATAACTGATTCACTTAGCTGTACACGTGAACCTAACACAATATTGTAAATCAACTATACTCCATAAAAGTTAAAAAAAAATGGTTGATGAGTAAAGAAATCAATACAAATTAATATAAATACATTCTGTACATTAAAAAAACCAATACCATTAATGTCTAATCAAGAGTTTTAAAAGATAGTAATAGCAAGTAAATTGGAAATGGGTAATCAATCAGTACTCTCTTTTTTTTTAAAGCTTTTTAAAAAAATTAATTAATGAATATTTTTGGCTGCGTTGGGTCTTCATTGCCATGCACAGGCTTTCTCTAGTTGTGGTGAGTGGGGGCTACTCTTTGTTGCCGTGCGCAGGCTTCTCATTGCAGTGGCTTCTCTTGTTGCGAAGCATGGACTTCAGTAGGCGTGGCGCACAGGCTCTAGAGCGCAGGCTCAGTAGTTGTGGCACACTGGCTTAGTTGCTCCATGACATTTGGGATCTTCCCAGACCAGGGATTGAACCCCTGTCCCCTGCATTGGCAGGTGGATTCTTAACCACTGTGCCACCAGGGAAGTCCAGTACTCTATTTCTTGATCAATGTAGTGATTACATAGTAAAATTACTTTGTGAAAGTCAAGGTATACATTTATGTCATTTGCACTTTTGGGGATGTATGTTATAGTTCAGTAAACATACACACATATATATGTATATATACATATACATTTTCATATATATATGAAATATATAAATATATTTATATGTGAAATATATATATATATATATATATACACATTTTTTTTTAAGAAAGAAAAATGTTGGAATTCTCTGGTGGTCCAGTGGTTAGGACTCCATGCTTTCACTGCCCAGGGCCCAGGTTCAATCCCTGGTGGGGGAACTAAGATCCCACAAGCCACGTGGGGCTGCCAAAAAGAAAAGAAAAGAAAAGAAAAATGTCTACATCGGGCCAATTTAAAAGCAAATTCTACCGAATTTGAAAGGAATATATCATTTCAAACTTATAAAACCTCCTCTGGAAATAGTCTCCAATTCATTCTATTAGACTAGTATAAGCTTAAAAGTGAAACCAGATAAAGACAGTTTAGGAAAGGAAAATGACAGGCAGTGTTACTCATGCATAAGATGTCAAAAACATCAAACCAAATATTAGCAAACTGAATCCAGCAGCATACAAAGAAGACAACAAAGTTGAGTATATACCAGGAATATGAGTGGAATAACAGTAAACAATCAATACAATTCAACAGATCAGGAGAGGAAAATCTATATAGTCATCAAAGGATGCAGAAAAATATTAAACTCAGTAACTATAATTAAGGGGAAAAAACTCTTAGCAAATTAATAATAGGAAAGGAACATCCTTTATTCAGTAAAGTTTCAGATATTAAGACATACCTCAAAGTCATTTAAATAAACTTTAAAATGGTGATAGTGGCCAAAGAACAGATAAATAGCCCCATGGAGCAGAAGAGAGAGCTTTGAGATAGATTTGTGTGTAGATGGGAACCAAGTATACCATAAAAGTAGTACCACAAATCAATGGAGAAAGGACAGATTACTTACTACAGGTTGTTAGAAAAAAAACAATTTACTATATGAAGAAAATTAAATTACTTCTACATGACACCATACAAAAGGGCTCTGGATGGATTAAATATATAAATTTGAAAGGCAAAACTTTAAAGTGAACAGAAAATGATACAGGAGAACATCTTTGGAACATCCTTGGAAAAGGAATTATTAAACGCAACTTCAAAACAAACTTAACTGATACATTTTATTACAACAAAATTAATGATTTCTGTTCAATGAAGGATACCATCAACAAAGTTGCGGTACATCACAAAACACGTTATCCTCAGAGTCCCGATAGAGTATGAAAAGTAAGAGCAATCTGACAAGATTTGTTACATCTAAATGTAAGCATCACAAATTGTCAGTTTGTTTTTATTTTTCCTGACCATGTGTACTAAGGGTGTAGCCATTCGGTACCACCGTGGTTACATGGTTAGGCTGTCATGGGTCCAGCTCATTAGCAACAGCCCAGGAGCCCTGGGATCCTGTTCACTGGAAATTCTATAAAAATATTTCATGATGCCAAGCAACAGCATGTACTGTTCTAGTGCAGCCACTCAGTGGAAAAAAGATCAAAACCAAAACCTAACAGTCGATCTAGGAATGATGTGTATGATGTAATTCACTTGTTAGTGCCACCATAAGGCACACAGTATGTACTCAGGCAGTTATTAATGGCATTTTCTGATCTCCTAAAAAGTATCTTCAGAGGCTGTGGTTCTTGGGTCAGCATTCAAGAGAAACAGGAATAGTATTCCCAGGCCAACGTAATGAGGGAAAATGGGATTGATCTCAGTTTGTGAACCTTCTCCATTTAGGTTACTGTTACATGAAATAGCTTTATACAAACTTAATCTAAGGTGGAGGGATACTAAAATTAAAACTGTTAAAAGGGGTCTCCTGTGTGCAGTTTCTCAACCCCCGCTCGGCCCCAGTAAGCCTGGAACACTTCCTTCCAAAGAGGTAGGGTCCTTACCGCCTGTGCTGCCCTTGTCACCCTGTGTGGGAACATCTTTCTCTGTTTCAGATTCAATATGTACTCCTTTGTTCTGCTTCAGCATGTGTGTCATACGGCACTTGGCCAACCCCACTGCTCTACGATCCCATATGGGAAGGGCATGGGGTCCTTCTGGTACACAGCTCAGGAGCGGGGCATGAGAGCCAACTGCCCTGCATAGGCTGCCAGGGGGCAACCACTGGCCATGGGAGACCGACGCCCTCTACTGAAGCCCATCTTGCTCTTCATGTGAGTAAAGCGTTGTTCCATCCAGTGCTTTGACTGTATTTTGTTTTCCTTGGCAGCTCCCACACCAAGACGCAGTGGGCAGAAGTGTTCAGACTTCTGAAAATAAACCATCCGTGTCACTTGCTCAACAAAAACTTAAACCACCAGGCAAATATACAAATTAGGGACAAATTTGGAATGGTGAATAGTCATCTCCAAACTGTTGGACCAATACACTGTTACCTAGAAATTCTGAATTATTATTATATTAGCAGTTATTATTTTGTTCTTTGTTGTCAAGTCAGGTAAACATGCGCCCCCTAAATTTGCTATAAATACAGACCAATATGAGATTGTACCAGGTCTCAAGAAATCTCTCACTCCTTTGTCTCCATTCAATAGGGAAACTCAAGGAAGAATCCTTCCATAAGGACTAGGAACTACCTACATAGTTCCAGCCAGAGCATGGAAGCAGGTTCCAGATGTGCGAATCCTAAGACATTGGGACGTGTTTTAGCCACATGTTTCTCAAACTCTTGAGCATATCAGTCACCAGGAATCTTGTTAAAATGCAGATTCAGATTCAGGAGGTCAGCAGTGAGCCTAAGATTTTGCATTTCTAACAGGCTCTCAGGTGCTACTGATGCTGCCAGTCCCTGAACTCCACTTTGAATAGCAAGGTCCCAGTCAATCTTCCAATTCTTGATTTTACCAGGTGTGGTTTGGAGCGGCCTGAAGGGCTGTGAAGAGCCTCAGAGGTTAATCATATTCAGTCTTTTGGAGGAACAAATCTAAAATCTAGTGCACTTGAGAGTACAGTGTGGGAGTGCGTTACATATAATGAATGAGCATAGCATCCACAGCTCAGGGAGCCTTCTCCATTTTACTCACCATTATGTTAGGCATTTTATGGGGAAGGTTTTAGACTCTGAAGATTCAAGACATATGCTTTGGCAGCACTGAGCTAACCGTATTTACTTCTTGAATTTACATCTTATCTAAGTTTCTTAATGGGGAGAATGGTCAACTAAAAAGAGAGAGAAACCTCAGGGGATAAAAATAGACTGTGAGGGCTTCCTTGGTGGCGCAGCGGTTGAGAGTCCGCCTGCCAATGCAGGGAACACGGGTTCGTGCTCTGGTCCGAGAGGATCCCACATGCCGCGGAGCAGCTGGGCCCGTGAGCCATGGCCGCTGAGCCTGCGCGTCCGGAGCCTGTGCTCCGCAACGGGAGAGGCCACAACAGTGAGAGGCCCGCGGGCCGCAAAAAA
>NW_020174933.1:3117108-3121823 GCF_003031525.2 Neophocaena asiaeorientalis asiaeorientalis | reverse complement strand
AAGGGGAGAGCACAAAAAAGGGAGAGGCCCGGGGGCAGAAAAAAAAAAAAAAAAAAAAAAAAAAAAGATTGTGAAAAAGTCATCAGCATCCTGTGTTCTGTGTTCTGGTATCCTTTCATGTCAAACATGACTTTTTTTTCTGTTAAATGGCTATTTTCATCATGGAGCTACATAGGTAATTTATTACAAGCCAACAAATGTTCAAAAGTATATATTCTGATGAAAATAATATTATGCTCTACTATATTTGTCATTTTTATAAGATTATCTGTGTTGTAAGGGAGCATTTAAATTGATCTTTCCTTTTTAAAAAAATTTTTTTAGAATAATTTTTAATGAGTCATTTATTCCCTTTCTTCCCCAAGGATTTTTTTTTCTTGTTCTACTTCCACGTGTAATCTCACCTTAAAGTACTTCCCATGGCTAAATGCAAAAACTGATGCACCTCTCTCTTCTATTCCCTCTAATCTATGAAGGAAAGAATATCTTAAAAAAACTTTATTCTTCAGTTGAGGGTTCAAGTACAGAGCGATGGTCTTTGATTTTCCTTCCTTTAGAACAATCCGAAAGCTTTTAAGTGAATAAAATGAATGTTTTAAGTCAGCTAGGGTATTATTATTTATATCCATTAAAAAAATAAAAGATGGGCCATGATTAAAAACTACATGGCATTTGTATGCACATAGATAAGATCTGGACAGAAAATACAGACAAATGAAAGCAGTTTGATATGCTTGCAAGAATGTAGGTATATTTAATATTTTTAGTTAAATGTATGTTAATATAGCTACCTTATATGTGAAATAAATTTGTAAAGATATTAAGGTTAGTGATGACACTAAAGATCTACTGGCTAGAGAGGAAGATTGGATGGGGGCAGGTAGGTAGTTCTGACCAAATCTTTTTATGAAGATTATGATCTTTCAAACCTAGGTAAACTTCTAGGTATCCATATGCCCTTTTCTGTTCTTGAAGTTTTACTACCAGCTCTAGGAAACAGCCCTAAGTCCAGAGTTTCAGAACTTGTGCAAGTCTCTGGAAAAGATGTCTTAAAGTGGGAATTTGATGAGACAACTGACTAAAGGGGCCTTAAGGAACACTAATTCTGATAATGCCTAATTTTCATTGGGATGTGATGCACTCGAAAAAAATTTTTTTTTTTTTCAGGCAAAGCTGGACACTTTGGAGGAAGTACAAAAGAGGTTTTACTCAAAAGGAGCAAAGAATAGCAATGCCACTCACTGGTAGCCTGCTTGGCAGGGAACTAAAGTTGCAGTCCCGTTTTCTACCCCCTAGTAGCTTTTATGACTCTGATCAAGTCATCTATAACCTCCCTTTATATACGCTCACCTGGAAAGTGAGGTCAATATTACTTGCCTACTTTAAGCCTGATAAGGCTGCTGCAAGAGTAAAATGAAATAAAAAATAAGATTTGTTGGTGCTGCCTCCTTGCTATCTCCAGGCACTTTTCCTTTAATTTCAATGAAGCTTCATCGGAGGTTCCAACTTCATACTACAAGACAAGGGCTTAGAACTAAAACCATATTTTGGATTATCAGAATTGCAAAAGTAAGAATGGCAAAACTTTCCTAATGACACCAAACTTTAACCTTCATGAAGGCAGGAACAGGGGTCTGTGTTGATCCTAACTAAATGCTCAGCCCCAGGCCAAGAGGCTAATTCAAAAGCAGTCAGTCAGGGGACTTCCCTGGTGGCTCAGTGGTTAAGAATCTGCCTGCCAATGCAGGGGACACAGGTTCGATCCCAGGTCTGGGAAGATCCCACATGCTGCGGAGCAACTAAGCCTGCGTGCCACTACCACTGAAGCCTGCACGCTTAGAGCCCGTGCTCTGCAACAAGAAAAGCCACTGCAATGAGAAGCCTGCGCACCACTATGAAGAGTAGCCCCCGCTCGCCACAACTAGAGAAAGCCCGTGCCCTGCAACCAAGACCCAACGCAGCCAAGAATAAATTAAAAAAAAAAAAAAAGGAGTCAGTCAAATGGCCATGAAGATTGGCCCTCGTGATTATCCGTTTGGAGAAGCCAATTGAGAAAGTTGCCCATATGTAGGGTCTGAGTACAGTAATGTTCTACCTGATATGGAAGGCAGCCAAAGAGAGAGGAATTGGGGAAATGTATACTAATGCTCTCTACTTGCTTGCTTAAGCAGTATTCTATGTTTGACTTTGAACCCTACACATTGTATAGCTGTAGATATGAGCAGTGCGGTTAGAGATTATACAAAATAGCAATGTATTACTTGGTGTATTATATGGAGTTAAGGAAATCAC
Source organism: Neophocaena asiaeorientalis asiaeorientalis (assembly GCF_003031525.2). NCBI lineage: Eukaryota > Metazoa > Chordata > Mammalia > Artiodactyla > Phocoenidae > Neophocaena > Neophocaena asiaeorientalis. The sequence continues at coordinate 3,119,531 of NW_020174933.1, read as the reverse complement.
TGGCTCTTCAAGCCTTATTAGGAAGGTAGTAGACTGTAGTTTGGTACAAGTTAGAGTGTTTGCTGGATGGACTGTTGTTCATGGTTCATTCAGTTTTGGTTCTAGTAACCATTCTTTTTACCAGGTTATATGGTTGTATAATAAAGGACGGGTTGAATGTGCCTCCTTAGAATGATTTAAATTTTGTCATTTCTGGGTCATTTTGTTAAAAGTCCTGTGTCTCTCTATCTTAGGAACCAGACAAATACACTTAGGATCCTTGGAGCAAACATTTCCTTCACCTGAAAAGAAAGAGGGAAAATAGGGAAGAGGAAAGAGAAAGATTACATTTTATAATTTCAGCGAAATCTGATCCTGGCATTGGTTGTACTGAGCTGAGCCTGGCCAGAGAGCCCGGGAACTGAGGAATCCCTGCTTTCTTGAAGGCAGGTTTAGAAACAGCCAGGACTTTTTATTTTATTTATTTATTTATTTATTTTGGGGTACTGTGTTGGGTCTTTGTTACTGCACGCGGGCTTTCTCTAGTTGCGGCGAGCGGGGGCTACTCTTCGTTGCGGTGCACGGGCTTCTCATTGCAGTGGCTTCTCTTGTTGCGGAGCACGGGCTCTAGGCGCATGGGCTTCAGTAGTTGTGGCACGTGGGCTCAGCAGTTGTGGCTCTATTTATGTTACGTATCTGGTGTTAACTTCTTTACACACTTTAAGAAAATTATTTTTACCTAAGAATGGATCATTGTCTTATTTTTAGTTTAAGTTACAATATGACCCGTCAGTCCCTAGCACTATGGAAATATTTATTTATTTACTTATTTATTTATTTTTGCTGTGTTGGGTCTTCATTTCTGTGCAAGGGCTTTCTCTAGTTGTGGCAAGTGGGGGGCCACTCTTCATCGCGGTGCGCGGGCCTCTCACTATCGCGACCTCTCTTGTTGTGGAGCACAGGCTCCAGACACGCAGGCTCAGTAGTTGTGGCTCACGGGCCTAGTTGCTCCGCGGCATGTGGGATCCTCCCAGACCAGGGCTCGAACCCGTGTCCCCTGCATTAGCAGGCAAATTCTCAACCACTGCGCCACCAGGGAAGCCCCTATGGAAATATTTTAATGCCTCCTTTTCAAGTAATGTCACATTCTAAACATAATTTAAAAATCGCGCTTCCTTTTTACATGGCATTACTTAAAATCACACACACAGTCACACATGCGTAGGTGCAATGTAGTTTCTTTAAAAGAGTTAATTATTCATCCTTGATATAGCCAGAAAAGATTCTCTCTAATGGAAATATTGAAGAAAAGAGGATAAAAATTTAATGTTAATCTACTAGAATAATTCTTTCTATTTTCACACCCATTTTACAGAGGTGGAAATGGAGGTGGGAGAAAGCATCACAGGAGGAGGACCTGGGACAACAGCCAAGCTGATTAGCTGGTAGACTGAAGCAAAGGTAGTCCCGTCCCCTAGGCTCTCCCCTGTCCCTCTTCTGGCTTGGGGCATTAAGAGGGGAGGGAATGTGCCTCTAGGTTGGAGGTGTGAGTGTGGATAATACACCCTGCTTCTCCCTTATTCCCACTAGAATTTGGCCAGGATATAAGTCTGTGATGCTCCTCTGGATTCCCAGTCCCCCTCTCCCGAGAGATGTACAAATAAAGGCAACAGATATTCTACAGAGAGTCTCATCTAGGAAGATGAGCCTGTGATCTAAAATGACCAGATACCTGGGGCAAGCTGACACTATGGAAGAGAGAAAATAAAGGGACTTACTGACTTGAGAGAACACGAAGGTAGCAGAGCCTACAGGGCAGGGATATTTTGAAAGTATAATTAATGTCTTCAAACATTTAAAAGAAGAGATCATATACATGAAAGATTATTACATATTTTTAAATTTTTGGAGATGTTAGAAATGAAATATCTAGTTGTTTAAAAATTCCCTGGGGCCATCAACAGATGAATGGATTAACTGAATGTGGTATAGACATACAATGGAATATTTTTCAGCCTTAGAAAGGAATGAAATTCTGACACATGCTACAACGTGGCTGAACTTTGAGAACATTATGCTAAGTAAAATAAGCCGGACACAAAAAGACAAATACTTTATGACCCCTGTTATATGAGGTACCTAGAATAGGCAATTATCCGGGGGCGGGGGGGGGGAAATGGGGAGTTATCATTTAATGGGTGTGGGGCTTCTGTTTGGGATGATGTAAAGTTCTGGAAATGAATAGTGACAATGGTTAGACAACATTATGGATGTACTTAAAGCCACTGAATTGTGTACTTAAAAATGGTTAAAAAGGTAACTTTTATGTTGTATATATTTTACCACAATAAAAAAAAAATCAGGCTTCCCTGGTGGCGCAGTGGTTGAGAGTCCGCCTGCCAATGCAGAGGACATGGGTTTGTGCCCCGGTCCGGGAAGATCCC
>NW_020174933.1:3058833-3116981 GCF_003031525.2 Neophocaena asiaeorientalis asiaeorientalis | reverse complement strand
GTCCCAAAAAAAAAAAAAAAAAAAAAAAAAAAAAATCACTTTGGGTAACATAGGTTAATGAGGATAGCAGCTGATGAAGAATTTCAGCCAAAGAGGCATGGTGGATACATTTAAAAGTTCTAATATTGACCCACATATATTTTATATATCATCATTCCTCATCAACTTCTCTAGCAGAGAAATCACTGTAAGTGACCCAGCCCATTCCCACCCACCCCATAGGCCCCAGCTAGGCTGCACTGGCTGTTCTGGGCACCTGGCCTTGTACCCTGGCCAACACCTGTGCTCACCTGCACCTCCCAGTGGGTGCCTCGGAGGAGCTCCCCAGGGATCTCGCTGCCACCAGCAGCCTCTTGGCAACCATGGCCCAGGCTGTCTCCTTCTAGAGCGTCGGTCTCAGAAGATGAGAGACTGCAGAATCAGTGATTCGATCATTCAGAAAGGCCAGAAAAACCTTCCTCCAGCTTCCAGTAGCCCTAGGTGAAAGCCGTAAAGTCCAGCACCCTCCCTTCTTCCTCCACGGGGCCCTGGCCTCCCCCTTCTTTTTTTTTTTTTTTTTTTTTGCGGCATGCGGGCCTCTCACTGTTGTGGCCTCTCCCGCTGCGAAGCACAGGCTCCGGACGCACAGGCTCAGCGGCCATGGCTCACGGGCCCAGCCGCTCCGTAGCATGTGGGATCTTCCTGGACCGGGGCACAGAACCTGTGTCCCCTGCATCGGCAGGCAGACTCTCAACCACTGTGCCACCAGGGAAGCCCTGGCCTCCCCGCTTCTTTCCCAGCCAGGCCTTTCCAGGGTAGTTGCATGGGGGCAGTTGGCATCTTTTCTCAGGGTCTCAGGGTCCCACAGCAGAGTAGGAGATTTGCTGTGAGAGTAGTAAGCACAGGGAGCCCATGACCTGGGGCAAAAAAAGGGAGGGAGTCAAGGGGCCTGCAAAGCAAGGGGAAGATGCAGGCTGAATGGTGGTCCTCTTGGCTGGTTTTTCTCCCCTCAGCCTCCAAAAGGAGTTGCAGCGTGTTAGCCCAAAGGCACCCAGATTAACATGTCCACAGAGACTGACTACCCAACAGAAACCCTACTTGCCACCGATTTTTGCTGGATTCGGGGTACCTGAGTGAGCCTGTTTTCTGAGAAGCCTCATCTTAGGCCTGGCAAGATCTAGCAGGTGTGAGTTGCCTGGGGCTTCTGCTGCTGTGAGCTGATGCGGGGCAGGGCTGAAAAGGTCTGAAAGTACCTTTCTGTCTCAGCTAGATAAAGCCATCTATGTAGGACTGGGCTGTGTGCCAGTCCAGGGTCCTGGCCTCACCACCGACATACATGTTCCTGGGGTCTAGTTCTCATTCTGCCGCAACTCCCCATGTGACCTCGGGTAACTCATTCGTTAAAGTCAGGCCTTGCTTTCCTTACCTGTCAGTGGTCATCAAGCTGCTTGTGAGATAGATGTTGAATTAATAAAAATGTTTCTGAATGAACTTTTGGATATAGGTGAATTTTGCAAGGCCACTTAATTCAGGAGGCCTCTTTTGATCACTAGGCTTTACTGCCTAGTTTACTACTCAACCCTGAATTGACCTACTATGTCCCAAAACAAGCACCAAAAGATAAATTTTTAGTTTTCTCTGCTTTTGGACAAATCTTTTAATCTGGAGTCCACTATTTCTAGAGACACTGCTTTTCTCCACTGCCCTCTGGTTTTGGGACCAGCTTTGCCTTGTGAATTTTCTCTTATTGCCTGAACCTGTTTTCCTCTTTGAAGAACTCAAACTTAATCATTTAGAAGGCGATTTGCCTAGAAATACCACCATTGATTTCTATAATATTGCATTCCAATGCAACCAGGATTTGCAGCAAAAGCTGGTTTTGTACAAATCACTTCTATTGAGCGAACAGACAAACCCCACATTATTCTGAGAAAATCTGGGGTGGGCTAAATAGACCAGAATTTGGAATTAGAGAGACTGTAGTTCAAATCCCAGCACTTACTTTTTTAAAAAGTAGTGTGACTTTGGACAAATCAATTAGCTTCTTGGAGCCTCAGTTTCCTCCAAATTTCCAAAATAATATTTTTCCTATAATTGCAAACAACTGTATAGAGCACTAAGTATCAATGTACTTCATCCTCACAACAGCCTCAGGTTCAGGTATTTTATTATCCCCATTTTACAGATAGGTTAAGCTCAGTTATTAAGTCAGTAGTAGAGTCAGAATTTGACCAGGCAATTGGTTGTAGACTCATGCTCTTAACCATAGCAGAAGCTTGATTGACTTAGTCATGTATAGAACACCAACTCCCAACATCCTGGCCGGACTTTCATACTCTAAGCTCCCAGTGATTTGTCATCGAAGAGGCCAAGTACTAACCAGTATATGGGAGGAATGAGGAGTAAGGTAAATATCTAAGAACGTTTATGCTCTTAAATCCCTGGTAGAAGTAACAGCAGTATCCCCCATGATTTTATTCAACTCAGAAGACTGGCTTGTGACTTTTGGGAAAGGATGGGGCCTCTGCTTGTTCTAAAAATGTTGAGAGAGTTGAGAATCGCCTTTGAACTCCATCTTCAGGGAGGGAGCTGGCCTAGTCCATAGAGACACCTACTGTGCAAAGAGCAGAGGTGAGAATTCCTGGTGCTGCTAGCTCTAGGTTCAACTGAGAAGTGGCCAACTTTTGTCCTCAATATTCCTCAGCTTCCTTTGGCAAATGTTCTATTGTGAAAATTTCAGATTGGTGGTCTGTGGCCTCATACAGCCTGCAGAACTAAACTTTCTGGCTTACAAATGGCTGACTTACAGTTGTTTTTTTTTTTTAATGTAATTAGCTGTCAACATTTAGCAATAAGAAGAGTTCACAGCTGTATCCAAGTTGCTGGCCTATTGAAAAATCTGAAGGTCTGACAACAGTCCCACAGTCAGCCATTACCTGGAGCTCAGGGGATGCTGCTGTCATTGGAACACACCTGAACACCACTTTCCACCCCCAGCAGCCCATTTCACTAATGTTCATACCTCCCGCACTCCTAATAGCAACCAAAGTGGCCACCCCTATTCTAGCCTCTTAGGGCTTTTCCCTGACGTCAGTCCCTTTCACCAGATGTCTAGCACTTTTCTGGTTGAAGTCAGTTCAGGTCATTTACTCAATTAGGGGCTATTTCCAGGTTAAAAAAACAAACAAAAACTTAGCCTTGCTAAAATGCAAACATCTCCTTAGAAGCCATTAAGGGAATGGTGTTAATAATGAGGATTTCAGACATGCAGAAAATCCATTTTATCAAAAAGCCTTTTGTCAGGACTTGCTTGATGATAAAGCATTTTCAGAGCATAAAATATATACATTTTAAGACTTAGTTTTTTTTTAAGTTTTCATTTCACAAACAAAGTACCAGAATTATATAGATAATTAGCTCCAAATGTCATACCTGCAGAAAGCTGTGATGATGATCAACGTATAGCTAACTTAGGAAGGGACTATTACTTGAAAACTCTTGAAATAGAATATGCATAAGTGAATAAGAAAACCCTTCACAGAGAGAATTTTCTTCATGATAATTCTTTTTTTTTATGTGATTTTTTTTTTCGGTTTGTGTCTTTTTATTTATTTGTTTGTTTGTTTGTTTATTGGCTGTGCCCTGTGGCATGTGGGATCTTCTCTCCCCTGCCAGGGACCGAACCCATGCCCCCCGCAGTGGAAGCGTGGAGTCAGAAAGTCCCTTCATGATAATTCTTTATGAAAAGTTTTTCAATCCTCCACATTGGGATATGTGGTCTGAGATTTTTTTTTTTTATGTTTTGATACCTTCTCAGAGTATATCCTACTCTGGATTATTTTTAGATATACTTCACAACTCATTATTCTTGACAATAGTTAAACCATACTAAATCAAGATCTCTGGAAAATCTAGAACTATAGCCCCATCTATAAGGAAAGTCCATTTAGATATAAGTGGATGTGAACGAAGACAGCAGTATCATCAAAGCCAGAATTGAGTATAATCAGTAATTACAGATTTATGTTATATTTAGCATCTCTTAGGGCATGTACTGTACCATATAAGTATTCATCATTTTTCTACTGGGAATGAGAAAGCATTGCTGACAAGCAGGTGTGCTATCCAAAAGAACAATAAGTATACATGGTAGTTTGAAGTCTTATATGTGCAATCCCAGTCCTTGCTGTACCACATTGACACAATTAAAATTACTTTCTGTCGGGCTTCCCTGGTGGCGCAGTGGTTGAGAGTCCGCTTGCCGATGCAGGGGACACGGGTTTGTGCCCTAGTCCGGGAAGATCCCACATGCCGTGGAGCGGCTGAGCCCGTGAGCCATGGCCGCTGAGCCTGCGCGTCTGGAGCCTGTGCTCCGCAATGGGAGAGGCTGCCACAGTAAGGGGCCCGCGTACCGCAAAAAAAAAAAAAGTAACTTTCTGTCTTTTAAAATATTTATATAGCAACTCATGGTCTTTGTTTACCTTGAATTTTCACATAATACTTTAATCGCAGTACATCAGAAAGATAGAAGGCAGCCATGCACTTATTATATGTTATAGGAGCCCCAAAGCTCTCTGCAACATCACTAGGCTCTGACAGTCTCTGAAATCACAGCCGTTGGAGACACATGGTGCTGTCTACACCCTCTCTATGTTGGTATCATCTCAATTCATAATACAACATGTCTGCAAGTCTACCTGGGTTACAATCTGTCACCTCTAATTTTACGCCATCTCCAATAAGCAATCAAAATATGTGGCTTCTTTACTTCATATTACTCCATCATCCACTTTGTTAACTACTGCTAATATTTTCTACTCTGTTTAGACCAGTGGTCTCCAAACTTTTTTTTTGGCAATAGCTTTATTGAGATATAACTTACATATCATCTGCTTCACCCATTTAAAGTGTACAATTCAATGGCTTTAGCATATTTGCAAAACTGTGAAACCATCACCACAATAAATTTTAGAATATTTCCATTTCCCCCCAAAGAAACTGTATACTTTCTGGCATTCATCCTGCATTTCCCTCCAGCCTACTCAGCCCCTGGCAATCACTAATCTGCTTTCTGTCTCTGTAGCTTTGCCTCTCCTGGACATTTTATATGAATGGAATCTTTCCCTTAGCATATTTTCAAGGTTCATCCATGTTGTAGTATGTATCAGTACTTCACTATTTCTTACTGCCAAGTAATATTTTATGGCTATACCACACTTAAGAATCGAGAAGGCAGAGTCCTCTTGCCTTCCCGCTTGTAACCTTCACGAGCAAGCATCCTATATTAATAAATCTACTTCTTGCTTAAAAAAAAAAGAATCTAAAGATACCAAGTATTTCAGTGTTGTGAAGCAATGAGAAATCTTCGGTATTCCTGACAGGGGAGTAAATTGTTACCACCACTATGAAGAGCAATTGGCAATATGATCATAGTTAAAGAAGTGGTTACCTCAGGACACAGCAATTATACTCTTAGGTACGTATTCTGTAGAAATGCTTTCAGAGGTGCACAAGAGACACATACACATACATTCACCTATGTAACTGCAAAATACTGTAATCTTTCAATGGAATAACCATATTCATTTAATGGAATGTTCCATACTGAACTGTAGCCATGGATGAAATTTTAGACATAATTTTAAACAAAAAAGCAACTTTCCAGAACATATTCAATATAAAATCATGTATGTACTTTTAAAAATTTTAAACAATACTAATACCTACTTTTATTTCTCTAAAAGCATTTACTTATTTTTAATTTATTTATTTATTTATTTTTGGCTGTGTTGGGTCCTTGTTGCTGCACGCGGGCTTTCTCTAGTTGTGGCAAGTGGGGGCTACTCTTCGTTGCGGTGCACGGGCTTCTCATGGTGGTGGCTTCTCTTGTTGTGGAGCACGGGCTCTAGGTGTGCGAGCTTCAGTAGTTGTGGCACATGGGCTCAGTAGTTGTGGCTTGTGGGCTCTAGAGCACAGGCTCAGTAGTTGTGGCACATGGGCTTAGTTGCTCCGCGGTATGTGGGATCCTCTAGAACCAGGGCTCAAACCCGTGTCCCCTTCATTGGCAGGCAGATTCTTAACCACTGTGCCACCAGAGAAGTCCCCACATTTACTTATTTTAAAAACTAACCCCTTCCTCCCACCTCAGCTAGGGTTCTTTGACGTCTACAAGCAATAGAAAACAACTCTAAATTCAAAACAAAAGGATGTATTGCAATTATACTGAACAATCCATGCAGTCAAAGAAAATGCTGAACCATAAAACCTTGAAATGCAATCAAGGCAGCACTGAAGTCGTCAGCAGAAGACGCTTCCCTGTGGTCCCTGCCATTGTGTGACTCTGCTTCTGACACCTTAAGTCCTTTGTGGGTTTTCTCCCTCATATTAAAATTCCTGAAAGGGTATGTCATTGACCCAGCCTAGTCTCACTGCCCTTGCAGTGGGCGTGCGTAGTCCAGCATGCTCCCTCCTATCACTGGTTGTGCAGCCAAGGGGAAGGCACCTCTCAGATCTCCAACTGCAGGTCCCTGATACTGTGCTCTGAAGGCCATCAGTAGGTTAGCACAGACCCCATACGCCTCCATCTCCTTCCCATCTTCCCTCTTCTTTAATCAGACCTGCATCCAAGTCTGACCACGCTCCCAGCCTCTCCAGCCCCCCTCCTCATTTTCTCTGATAAGCACTTTCCCAATAAATTTCTTGCACATTTAATTCCATCTTGCCATCTAATCTTGAAGAAACTGGATTAAAATACCAAGTACCATGTAGAGTAGGTGAAGACAGATCTCCAAATAATGGGTGCTGGGCAGAAAAAATACACTTCTCTTCCAGCACCATCATATTCCACGGTCCTGCCAGTGTAGGGGGAGAGTGGTCTTCATGCACCTTTGCCATTAGAAATAGTAATTAAGGAAGAGCCCAGAGTGAACCTCAGATTCTCATCACTCTCCTCATGGCCTCCACTGTATCAGAGTGTATCTATTTGGATGCTTTGGGGGGAAAATAAATAACACAAACTCCATTTAAAATTGAATCAAAACCGCTCAACATCACTGATTATTAGAGAAATACACATCAAAACTACAGTCAGGTATCACCTCACACCGGTCAGAATGGCCATCGTTAAAAAGTCTACAAATAACAAATGCTGGACAGGGTGTGGAGAACAGGGAACCCTCCTGTACTGTTGGTGGAAATGTAAGTTGGTGCAGCCACTGTGGAAAACAGCATGGATGTTCCTCAGAAAACTAAAAATAGAGTTACCATATGATCCAGCAATCCCACTCCTGGGCATATATCCAGACAAAACTATAATTCAAAAAGACACATGCACCCCTATATTCATAGCAGCACTATTCACAATGGCCAAGACATGGAAACAACCTAAATGTCCATCGACAGGTGAATGGATAAAGAAGATGTGGTACGTATGTACAATGGAATATTAGTCAGCCATAAAAAAGAATGAAATAATGCCATTTGCAGCAACATGGATGAACCTAGAGATTATCCTACTAAGTGAAGTAAGTCAGAGAGAGAAAGACAAATACCATATGGTATCACTTATATATGGAATCTAAAATATGACACAAATGAACCTATCTAGGAAACAGAAACAGAATCAGGGACAGAGAACAGACTGGTGGCCAAGGGGGAGGGGCTGGGGGAGGGATGGAGTGGGAGGCTGGGATCAGCAGATGTAAGTTTTTATACACAGAATGGATAAACAACAAGGTCCTACTGTATAGCACAGGGAACTATATTCAATATCATATGATAAACCATAATGGAAAGGAATGTATATATAAATATATATGTATATAACTGAATCACTTTGCTGTACAGCAGAAATTGACACAACACTGTAAATCAACTCTACTTCAATAAAAAAATAAAATTAAAAAAACGGAATCAAAACCAATGAACTTTATTTTCTCAGGAACATGAAGTCAGAAGGTAGATTGGGTTTCAGGCACATTTTGATCAAAGGTCCTGCTTAATTTCTCACATCTTCTCTCGGCTCTGCCCTCCTCCGTGGGTCAGCTTTATCTGTGCTAACAAAAGCAATGCAATGGGGATTGGCTGCTGCCTTTCAGATGCAATATATGCTTTGAATTAGTGGCATATATTATATTTCCCACAGCAGAATGCACAGATACAGGAACCCAAGAGTAGAGCTGAGTGATGGATAAGAGGATTCTTCACAACATTACAGCTCATGAACCACTTGCTTTCTTTCCCCGGACTCTTGGTTCTGTAGATCTGAAGGTTTTACTGTTCTCCCTCCTTCCCACCCCATCTCCAAGACATAATAAGTTTGTTGCTGAAACAGAAGTTGACACTGTCATTTGGCTGTGTTCGGCTTTTTGCACAACCCAGAAAACAGACGAGAAGGGAGGTGTAAGTGTTGGAGGGGATGTGACCTTGACTCTCTCTACAAGGGAAGGAGAGTTTCACTCCTCGTGGACACTCTTTCCCTAGCATCTATTTCTCCTTTCCTCCTTTGCATCAGAACCCCAAGTTCCATCCATCCTCCATTTATGCCCCTTATGACTCATGTGATTTCAGAGGTAATAATCCCATTCCCAGCCACAGAGAGGCGTCCTGTTTAGTCTATTCAAATATGGTGATTCCACTGGCCTCACAATAATAGAATCGGAAACCTAAGTTAGAAGCAATCGACACATGACAACATCAGGCAATTATTATTGGTTCAGGGATAGGGAAGTGACCAAAGCTGGTCCAGTCAGACTTACGGGAAGAGCTTTTATTCTACAACTGGGATGGGGTAAGTGAAGAAGTGTCCTGTCTTAAGAGCTACTAGCAGCTATCTTGTGATTGTGAGGGAAGGTAGTGTGCAATCTTCTCTGCAATGTTGCTTAAATATTTAATAAAGTTTATTAGATTCCTATGTTCAGGCCACTCATTTCTAATTTATTTTAAAAGCACACTGCTCAAAGCAGAATTCTGTTTTTCCGAATTACTCAAAAGAAAGTTAGAAACTTTTTTGTTACTTAACATTTCAATACTAATCGAACACCTGCTTTAATATTCTTTCTTTTCCCATGAGTAATCAAATTTCAGTCATCATGAAACAATTTTTTAAATCAGATTTAGGATCTTTTAAAAATATCTTGGTTATTCTTTCTCATGTGTTCTACTGCATTTTACAGCCCAAAATGATTTTTTTGTCCCGTTAACTTCATTCTTGATCACTTCCTGCTGCAAAAGAGAATCCACAGATAATGATGCTGGGAGAGGCAGGACAGATAGAAAAGCAAGTCCAAATTCAGAATGCTTCTGTCTCAGTGAAGGAAAAGTTGCTGCCCTTTCTGAGAAGAAAGAGTCCAAAGTCGCTGGCCTACCACTAGGTAGCTAGCTGGCCATCTCCGATCAGGCTGCCGGACTGGGAGTTTGTTGTGAATTACGGTGGCCCGCAAATAAAACAGATTAGGCACTGTACAGTGGCAGCTTTGGTGACTGAGAGTCCATATTACTGAACTTTCACATAACTTGAAGTCCTGCCACTGAGAATGATGTATTCATGGTTATACTGGGCTGGCAAGGAAAACAGGTTGCCGTGTCTCCTTAATTAAAAACTTCCTCTGCAATGGGGTATAAGTAATTTTCTTGGCCTTTCGGTGACACAGTGAGGGCATGAATGACAGTAACATTCATATGGCTCAAAGCCAGTATTCCCATCATTCCACGTCTTGGTATTGCTTCACCTACATCAGGGTTTCTCACCCTTGGCACGGTAGTCATTTTGGGCCAGATGATTCTTTGTCGTGAGGGGCTGTCCTGCTCACTGTAGGACGGTTAGCAGCATCTCTGGCCTTTACCCACTAGAAACCTGGAGGACCCTCCCCGTCGTGACAATCAAAAATGTCTGTAGACAACTGTCAAATTGTCAAAGAACCACTGCTTCATCATGCCAAAGGATTTCTTATCTATTTATAGAATTTAACACGGGCACCATTAGGTCCAAGCTTGCAGTAGCAAACCCAGAAAACTGTCGAAATGTAACCAGCTAATAGGGTGAACATACTGAATGCAGACGGTAGTGATTATACTGATAGCAATACATTGATCTGGATTTGAAATTATGATCCTCTTCATCAAATACCTTCAAAATTCAAACTCCACAAACATTCCACCAATTTTTAAGAAATAAAGTAGTGAATTCTTACGGTTTCTTTCTTCCTTCTTCCTATTCTGCACCATTCCTATTCTCATCATACCAAGGCTATATTGAGGTTGAAACTGGATTATATGGCAAGCAGCTATTACTACTCCAGTTGCTGGGGGCTGCCACTCACTAGTGTTCTTTTCACTTTACAGGTTACTGTTTAATTCTCCCAACAACCCCACGGGGTTAGAACTGAGATACCAAGAAGTTTAGCAAGTTGCCCCCAATCCATCAGAAATTAGTGGCAATGCAGTCAGTGGGGGATCATTTGCTTTTCCTAGTAAGGAAGGCAACTCTTTGGCTAACACAGTGGGGTGGGGTGAGAGGGTAGATGTTGTCTTTCTCTTGAGTCCTCCACATGGATGAGCAGGGAGGAGTGTTTGTGTACAGGCAGACATTCGTGTAATTTTTTCCTGAATTCTTTAATTTGATTATTTTATTTCTGGAGACCTGTATATGCTTTTTTGTTTGTTTGTTTTATTTTTTAATGACTTAAAATTTTTTTTTATTTTATATTGGACTATAGTTGATGAACAATGTTGTGTTAGTTTCAGGTGTACAGCAAAGTGATTCAGTTATACATATACATGTACCTATTCTTTTTCAAATTCTTTTCCCATTTAGGTTATTACAGAATTTTGAGCAGAGTTCCCTGTGCTATACAATAGGTCCTTGTTGGTTATCTATTTTAAAGACAAATATCATATGATATCGCTTCTATGTGGAATCTAAAATAAAATGATACAAATGAACCTATTTACGAAACAGAAACAGACTCACAGACTTAGAGAACGAACTTATAGTTATGGGGCAGGGGTTGAAGGGGACAGGGGAGGGATAGATTGAAGTTTGGGATTGGCATGTACACACTGCTATATTTAAAACAGATAACCAGAGCCCTATATTCTCTTTATTCTGATCCTGACTAATAAAAATCATGGGTTAAGTCTGAAACTGCAAATCTTTAATTAGCAGCTGTTAATGAAATTTTTTGAAGTTAAAATGATCATTGATCCAGGTACTGTTAGAAGACAAAATTCTGAGCAGTGCTGCAATGTAAAAGATTGTTACATAGACGAAGGCTGGGAATTATCTTTAAGACTTGATGATGGTAAGATTATAAATCCTAATCCACAGTGAAGCAAAGTACTGGATATGGAAGAGGGTCTAAGACACGAAAGAGATTAAGGGTGAGGGAAAGGCCTGCAGTAGGGTGATTTCATTGGCCACGGCAGTACCCTGTGGCATTGGATGGGGCCAAGAGAGTCAACCATATATGCTTCACCTTTCCAAAGGGATATTTTGAAAATATGCACAGATCAGTATATTTGAGATATATTCAAATCTAATTTCTAACCTACCAAAGCATACTTCAATTCATGGCAGATCATTTCGGTTTATTCTGGAGATATCTCCCCTTCTCCTCCTTCAACATTCGCTGTTCCCTTCTCTCCATCCTACACTGATTCTTTACATCCTCTAGGTAGCCAACCTTACTACCACAGGCCAAAGAAATCTCTCTCTTTGACCCAATGTCAACTGTGGTCCATAGCATTTATTTCACACTCATCATTAACTCCTCTGTATGACTGGTCTTTTGTGTGTGTGTTTGTAACATAGCCTACCCAGGGACTTCCATGGTGGTCCAGTGGCTAAGACTCTGAGCTCCCAATGCAGGGGGCCCGGGTTCGATCCCTCGTCAGGGAATTAGATCCTGCATGCCGCAACTAAAAAGATCCCACGTGCCTCAACTAAAGATCCCGCAACTAAAACCCAGCACAGCCAAATAAATAAATAAATATTTTTTAAAAATAGCCTATCCAGACTGTAACATCCTTGAAAAGAGAATTCCTTACTCATGTAATAGTTCTCTGATTATTTACCACAGTACCTATACACAGTTGCCAATAAGCATTTGTTGATTGAATCATTGATGTTGTTTGAATTTCCTTTTGATCTCAAAGGATATCCCAAATGACCATCCTAGAATTGGTGCCTCTTGTAGAAAGAGAAAATTATAAACCCTAAATATTTTGATTTAGCTCTTACTAAATTGGATGTCACAGGCAAAAAAAAAAAAAAACAGTATAAAATTTCCTTGAGAGGATAAGATCAATGATGCAAGCACTGTTGAGAAAGCAACACTGAACTTGTCACTATCCTTGGACAGAGAAAAATGAGAAGCCTGAAAAATATTTACTTATCAGTCACCATAAAGACACAAAGAGAAAAGAGAATTAGCCAAGTGGGGTAAAGTGCTGAACGTAATCTGAATTTTTAAATTTTAGCATTATGAAGTTGTTTCTGGCTAATTTTTTTCTGTGAAAGGCAAAACATTGTCCTGTAATAATCTATTTTTCAGTGTAAAATTTTTGCCCTCTCTTATGGAATTTAAGCCTTGAGTGAAGGGTTACAAGTTTTTGTAAGACTATATTTATTATGTGTTTATTATTGGGAAATATAATTTTTAAATTCATTTGTTGTAGAAATTTAATTTACTCACCCAAACTTTAATGTATACATCATCACTGTGATGATTAAGTTTTCCAACTATGACCTTATACCTTTGTTCTATAACTTCACCAGTATATATTTAGCATAAATTTACTTTTTAGGTAGAAAGCACTAAGACAGTTTGTCTTAACATTCTTTTTCAGGCCCGTTTCAGAAAAATACATTTTATGAACTTTAACAGTAAAATGTGAATCTTGTTTTTCCAGTATCTTGAATATTTCTTTTAGGTGGCTTAATATGGCATTTCCTGAAAAGGCAGTAAGATGGAAAGTGATCTTCCACTAACAAAAGATTTATAGCTTCTTATACAAAGGACATCAGAGAAACAAAATGTCTAAATGAATATCCTACATGTCAGTATCAACTGGCTAAGGATGTTTTTTTTTTTTGCGGTACGCGGGCCTCTCACTGCTGTGGCCTCTCCGGTTGCGGAGCACAGGCTCCGGACGCGCAGGCTCAGCGGCCATGGCTCACGGGCCCAGCTGCTCCACGGCATGTGGGATCTTTGCGGCCCGGGGCACGATCCCATGTCCCCTGCATCGGCAGGCGGACTCTCAACCACTGCGCCACCAGGGAAGCCCAGGATATTTTTTTAACAACAGAGGCTTCAGAGCTCCTTGTTAGGTTACTGTAGTGTTAAGTGATGGTGTGAATTACGTTGCACTTAGTATTTGCATTTCCATGACACTAGCAAATGTATTGCCATTCTACCATGACTGCCTTTTGGGTGACTTGTCATTTTAATGAATGAGGAAAGAGTTGATGAATAGTTCTATTCAAATAGTAACCAGAAGAGAACAGAGGTGGCTATACCAATATAAAAGATAGAATTTAGATAAAAAACTGTCACAAGAGGGCTTCACTGGTGGCGCGGTGGTTGAGAGTCCGCCTGCCGATGCAGGGGACGCGGGTTCGTGCCCCAGTCCAGGAAGATCCCACATGCCGCGGAGCGGCTAGGTCCGTGAGCCATGGCCGCTGAGCCTGCGCGTCCGGAGCCTGTGCTCCGCAACGGGAGAGGCCACAACAGTGAGAGGCCCGCATACCGCAAAAAAAAAAAAAAAAAAAACAGTCACAAAAGACAAAGAAGGACATTATATAATGATAAAAGGGTCAATTCACCAAAAGGATATAACAATTATAAAATCTATGTACCAAACAGCAGAGCTCCTCAATATATGAAGCAAACACTGACAGAATTGAAAGGAGAAATAAACAGTTCTACAGTAATAGTCAGAGACTTCAATACTTTCGATAATGAATAGAACAACTAGACAGAAGGTCCATAAGAAAATAGAACACTTAAATGGACACATATAGAACACGCTACCCAACAAGGGCAGAATACACATTCTTCTCAAGTGGTGTGGAATATTTCCAGGATAAACCATATATTAGGCTACAAGTCTTAAAAAATGATTGAAGGGGGCTTCCCTGGTGGCGCAGTGGTTGAGAGTCCGCCTGCCGATGCAGGGGACACGGGTTCGTGCCCCGGTCCGGGAAGATCCCACATACCGCAGAGCGGCTGGGCCCGTGAGCCATGGCCGCTGAGCCTGTGTGTCCGGAGCCTGTGCTCTGCAACGGGAGGGGCCACAACAGTGAGAGGCCCGCGTACCGCAAAAAAAAAAAAAAAAAATGATTGAAATCATACAATGTACATTTTCTGACTAAATGGAATGAAACTAGAAATCGACAGCAGAAGGAAACAGGAAAATTCACAAATATGTGCAAATTAAACAACACATTCTTTTTTTCCTAAGAGGAAAACTTAGAGCTGTAGATGCTTATATTAAAAAAGAAGAGAGATCTCAAATCAACAACCTAATTTTACACCTTAAGCAACTAGAAAAGGAACAAACTAACCCAAAGCTAGCAGAAGGAAGAAAACAATAAAGATTACAGCCGAGGTAAACAGAGAACAGAAAAACAATAAAGAAAATTAACAAAACCAAGAGTTGGTTTTTTGAAAGGATCAACAAAATTAACAAATCCCTGGGGATACCCAACTGCTAAGCCACCCTGTCCTCATGGCCGCACCTGTTAGGGACTGAACGTTTGTGTTCTGCCTGAACTCATATGTTAAAATCCTAACCCCCAGTGTGATGGCATTAGGAGGCATGGCCTTTGGGGTGATTAGGTCATGATGAATGGGATTAGTGTCCTTATAAGAAAAGACATGCAAGCTTGTTCTCTCCGGATAGAACCAGAAGACGGTTGTCTGCAAACCAGGATTCGGGTCCTCACCAGACATCAGATCTCTCAGCACCTTGATCTTGAACTTCCCAGCCTCTGGAACCGTGAGTAATAAATGTTTGCTCTTTAGACACCCAGTCTGAGGTTATTTGTTATGGTAGCCTGAACTAAGACAGCACCCAAATCCTGATTAATCCCTGCTTCTACTAATTTCACCTCAGAAACAGCAACCAGTCCAGAACTGCTTCTCTTAGACCTGCCTCAGACTCCTTCAGAGGGAGCTTCCGAAAGATGCTTCCCTCCACCCTCTTGGTCAGCAGCCTTTGGTTGCTGCGAAATATCTTCTCTCACGGTATTGAGTCAATAAATCTGATTTTAACAGACAACAGGCTTGTTCCTGGTGGTCTTTGGAATTTGAGGCTTTAACACTCTGAGAAAGTTCCTGACTGACTGGCTCCTGAAAGGGTGAACTGCGTCTCTGAAGCCTGTTCTGCCACCTTCTAATCATGGGTGCACAGCCAAGACCAAACCTCCCAGGTGCTGCGTTCTCAGAGCGTTCACTGTTTGGCTTAGAAGTCTCTCACGTGACAATTCTGCTTTAATCACTTCTTGGCAAAACAGCCAATTGGTAGTGGGTAAAAAGTGCGCTGGTAAGTAGTCTTAATATTAGAAAACGGGTTTTTTGAGGGCCAAGCATTTTCTGTGTGTGTGCTAAACACTGTGGTAAATGTCTGACAAGGATTGAAACATTCAGAACTAGAATAACCCTTTAGGGACTTCCCTGATGAACTTCATGCTTGTACATTCAACTGCCTACTTGACTTTTCATCAAGAACTGTAAGGGTCTGAAATTTTACCCTACCTTCAAACTAAGAAGCTAGCCTGCCAGTTTCATGGTTGTTGTCGGAAAACACAGCATATTTAGGTCAAAGCAACAAAGGACTTTATTACTCATGGGACAGCAAGTGGTGTGAGATTCATGTTCACGTCTGTCGGTTCCCCCTCATTCCTCAGGTGCCAAGGGGGCTACATGGAGCAGCCCAGGTGGATGCTGGGCACACAATAGGTTTGCATCACATTTGAGGAGCCCTGAGCACAGGGACCCCAACTCTTTTATAATGGGCGATAAGCCTGGCTGACCTTTCCCTAAATGGAGACATTATCTTTATTATACTGGACAGTAAGCAAACCTCCCCTCTGCTTTGGAAAGAGGCACCCCTATATTTCAAGGATGTTCACTACATAAATATCTTTGAACAGCCAGTCTGGAACAAGGGCTTTCAGTGCCTCTGCTCACATGATGTGCAGAAATGAAGAGATCCACAGAAAATTGTCTCCCAATAATATCCACTCCTTATTTCTATACTCTCTTGGCTTCTGGGGAATCTTTTCGTAAGTGAGACACTTTGATGACTCTGACCAGTAGAGGCTGGGACCAAATCCATTCATTTTGTCTCATACAGCAGTTATAGCTACGATCAACAGAACCCAAGCAGCGGGATGAGACCAACCCATAATACTGACCTCGACCACGCCCCCCAGCGTCCTGGACTCAACCAGCTGAACAAATCTCAGAAACCGTCATTGTCATTAAGGGTCTCTACTGACCTTTCCACGTGGTGCAAGGCATTCCCTTGGGTGCAGCAGTATGTAATGATGATTGCCCAGTCTCTGCCTTGGCCCACAATTCTGACACCCATTAGAACTGGCCCACGAGTTGAGGCTGACCTGACTACCTCCTCGGGTCAAACTGCTGATCAGTTTCTTTAAGGTCAGGACAAATTTTGTAGCACCTTTTCTACCTGGATGACTCCCATTGTAGGGAAGACTGTCTGCAACGTGAGTATAAATAATGAGGCAGTTATCCCTCTGGAAGGTTCCCCTGAGTAACCAAGAATAGCCTCATTTGGGGGAGATCTCTGCAGTCATCTTAGGGCTACAGGACCTCCTGGTGGTGTTTCCTTAAACTCTTGAGGGTCTCTTAGGCCCACCCCTCTAAAGTACAAGTCCATGTGGTTTTGGAAAGGAGGTAAATTAATGCTTGGCTTCTACCCAAGAAGTGTGGCCCCAGAAGGTCACATGGATCCAACAGAAAGAAAATGTTGTTGACAATTGTTGGAAACCCCTGAGTGTGACCCAAATCCATGGAAGGGCACAGGTTGAGTGCCTCCCAAGAGGCTGGTAAGCCCTAGAGTTCTTAGTTCAGCTTGGATTATGAGTCTAGTCCTTGCTTTGCTGCAAGCCCAGTTTGCTCATTTTGTCCACGTCACCAACTAGCAGCATTTGCGCCCCTCGTGGAATGACTGAGCAATGTCTACAGGAATGGGGGTGGGGAAGATGTTCATAGGTGTTGACAGCTGGTTTGTGTGGGAGATGCAGGAGTTGGGGGCATTCCCTGCTGTTTCTGGTGGCCTCCTCTGTCAGGTTAAGAGGACGGCAATCAGATCGTGGTCAGAGCTATCTGGCCATGGGGATGGCAGACTCAGCAGTCAGTTCAATTTACGGGACTTGCCAGAATTTAGGAGAACCTCACTGGGGCATTTTCATTTGTGAGGAAGGTCTCAGGGGCTGTTCTGAAAGACAAAGATTATTAATGTCTCTCCCCTTTCCCACACCTCACCCCCACCCCTGCCCCCGAGCCCTGTACCTGGGTATTTCCATTTCTCCATCAACCACAAAATCAGTGAGTAGCTATAACTTCACCTTTTCTAATCATCTTCTACTCTACCCAGAACTTTTGTCTTGAATGGCCACATGCAAAAGGGAAAAAGGCATCTTTTAAAAACTTCCAGAGATCTATTATGCTCCCCAACCTTGGCCCACGTGGGCCATTGCAGAGGGACTCTGCGAACAGTGTTCTCCCCCAAGTGGTCCTTATCTTCAGAAAGGTGGAACTATGGTAGACCCCAAAACCAAGAAAGCAAGAATGAATGGGCCAACAGAATAATGCAGCGTCAATCCGTTTTCATCCTTGGTTTGAATCCTCAAGGTTCAGTTTCCCAACAGAATTTTCATCTTGGCTTAGTGTGGCTCACCTGCCCACCCCTGAGGAAGAAAAACTCAGCTGGCAGCTCTGCTAAGACCGTCTGGAATTGAGGAGGGTAGTATCTCAGGGGAAGAGGGAAGGATATTGATCAGGCAAACCCAACACATGTCCATTATAGGAGGCTACATTTTCTTGTCATGGTTCCCTATTAGCACCTTCTTGACTGTTAAGGGAAAATCACTCATGACACCTGGTAAAGATGGTAAAGAAGACTTCATTCTTGGGGGCAGGGGCGCTGCTACAATGGGGTTTTGTAGTACAGGAGAGAGATCTGACTCAACTCCAAATACAACAAGGACAAGTGGAGATTTAGAGCCAAAGAGCGGGCTGAAACATCAGGGGAAGGGTGGGGGCATTCTGGCTAAATCAAATGGACAGGATTATTGCTGAAGGCGGGCCAGGGGGATAAAATATCCAGGGTGGGAGATAAGGAATTTGATCAGATATCAAGGGTAGGGGATTTTCTGACAAATCGACTCAATAGGATTCTTGCTAAAACTGAACGAAAGAACAGAGCCCGAGATCAGGGTCTCGTCAGAAAGAGGACTCGAAGGAGCTTGACTCCACTTTGGTCAAGCAGACAGGCTTTGTCATGGCCCATCCTATTTTTTTGCAGTCACACATTTCCCTAATTCTTTGATCAAACACACAGTGAATGAGAAGCATTAAAACAACAACAAAAACCACAAGAAGAAGAAGAACAGCAAATGTAAGCATGGGGCAGTGCAAGGATTTACCTCATCAGGTTTGATTCCATGACTGAGTCGCTACCATCGCTTGACTTAATTATTGAAATAAGATGTAGTGTAGTAACTCATGACATTGTTTTTGAGTAGAAAAATGTGTGGTCTTTCTAGACCTGCACCGTACAAATGCTACAGCCAGCAGCCACACGTGGCTACTGACCCCTCGCAACGTGGCTAGTTCACACTGAGACATGCTGTAAGTGTAAAACACACGCTGGCTTTCAAAGACGTTGTATGACCAAAAGTCAGACGGTACGGCAACTCCAAGACTGCAACCACTGGGAGTAATGTACAACCGATGGGAGCAGGACTGAATAGAGGAGGGTCAACTTGTTAGTCTTGACGTCAGAAAGACCATGGGGAGAAGTATACTTATACTCCTGGAGTGTGTGGGCAGAGGCCAGTCAGGATAACTTTTTTTTTTTTTTTGCGGTACGCGGGCCTCTCACTGTTGTGGCCTCTCCCGTCGCGGAGCACAGGCTCTGGACGCGCAGGCTCAGCGGCCATGGCTCACGGGCCCAGCCGCTCCGCGGCACGTGGGATCCTCCCGGACCGGGGCACGAACCCGCATCCCCTGCATCGGCAGGCGGACTCTCAACCACTGCGCCACCAGGGAAGCCCAGGATAACTTGTTTTGTGATTCTGTATATGGACAAAACAATTCATTGCGGACGACACCTGCGTGCTTCACATTTTCAAAGGAAAATGATCAACATGTGTACAGGCCACAGTCATACATGAATCGTTTGAAATGCATTTTGACCTACCCCAATCCAGCAAAGTGTATCCTTGCACAGCTTAGCATCTCTATTTTGTTATTTGGCTGCTCTCATTCTTGAAATCCCAACACAGATCCCACCCCTTGCCTGAGGACTGTAAACTAACTACCTCACTATCAAAGGCCAAAGTGATTTACTCAAAACAACCTAAGTTTGACTGGATACAGTGCCAGGTGCTGCTCTGGGTGCCGGTGACACGGCAGTAAACAAAACAGGCAAACATCTTGCTCTCATGGAGCCCATATATCAGTGGTCTCACTCTTCTGAATTTTTATGTTTATTCTTTCTTCCATTTATCAGACTGCTCTTTCTTTTTAGTTATCTTTCCATATATGTACGTATATATGTATTACGGTATCGAGGGGAAAATCCTTTCCTTATCAGTATTAATATAAAGTTATTATGGGTGTTGTTTAGAATTTCACTTTTATCTTGGAGGTATTTCAGGTGATCCCCTTGGAGGACTGGTTAAACCTTCTGTGGCAGGAACTTTCCTAACGAGGGCAGTAGTGTGAAAGGTGAAAAAACTGGCATTCTTATATTAAGAAAAAGCATCACAATGCCTTAAACACAGATGTGCTGTTCAGCTATAAAAAGTCTACAAGGGTGTCAAATGTGTGTGGCCAACTAATGGAACCTGTCAGCTCAGAGGCTGAAGAACAAGGGGAAATTCCTCTAGTTAATGACTCTCCCTGATGGAGGCTTGACAATGGCCTTGACCCATTTACTGTAATGTGTGAGTAATTGTACAAGTTAAGAAAATTGCACTGGGCACTTACATTTCCATGATACCATCAAGGAAACTGTTGTTCTATTAAAATTTTGTAGTTCCTGATTTAGGAATAAGGCTAATGAGCAATTCTGTATCAGGGTCAAAGTAATGGGATAAAAATGTAATGAATGGTTTATTTGTACTTCTGGAGTAAGCTGAATTGTGATTAATGACAGTTGGACACTGGTAACCGTTTTTATTTTTATGGCATAATAGAGATATTAGAAGGTGGGTAAAAGGCTTTGGAGGAGGCAGAAGAATTATTTACTGATGACATCTTGACTTAGGTATAAACCGCAATTTGTGCTTGGTGATAAGATTGCCAATATCTACTGATTCCTTTCTTGGCACGTCAACAGGATTAAAAAGTAAACTAGAATGAGTCCATTGTTTTTCTTAAATGTTTATGGAGTTATAAAACTCTCAAGTTTTCTTTACAAGACAGGATTAGGTATTTGGGGATAAAGTTAGAAGGATGCTGTATCACTCAAAGAGGTTACAAAGTGAGAAATGTCCGTTAGAGGAAAGCTAATTTTTATAACCAACAGATTGACTGGACTAATGAGCCTTGTGTCTTGGATGGAAAAATGCAATACATTCCATGACTGGTAAAACTTGCTCTATAAGGCTGCCCCTCTGTTCCACAAACTTCTTCTGTACAAGGCATAATAGCATTCAGAAAATCAGTTCACAGAACTGGGCTGTTGACATTGCCTTTTTTTTTTTTTTTTTTTTGTGGTACGCGGGCCTCTCACTGTTGTGGCCTCTCCCGTTGTGGAGCAACAGGCTCCGGACGCGCAGGCTCAGCGGCCATGGCTCACGGACCCAGCCACTCCGCGGCATGTGGGATCTTCCTGGACCGGGGCACGAACCCGTGTCCCCTGCATCGGCAGGTGGACTCCCAACCACTGTGCCACCAGGGAAGCCCGACATTGCCTTTTATCTCCCATCCACTCCACGCTGCACGCCTGCTGTCCTCAGGTCACTGATCATGTTCTTGGAATCTGCTTGTCCCCCCGAGCGTGGGAGGGACCCCTCAGGGACAGCTCTTCTTCCACAATATCAGTCTATCTTCCTCCACTCTTATCTCATACTTAACTACGTGGTCACGCCAGATAATGTCACCAACTTTCAGGAACCAGAAACCACCACCAGATGATAAAATCACTGGCAAACAGAAGGAAGAAATGCCCTGTGTCTTCTTCCACTGTTCATGGCAGAGCCAGCGTGGTGAGCGCGCTCAGGACACTGCAGTCCTTTTACAGAATCAGGCACTTCAACCCTGTAGGTGCTTGGTAGGGCTGCATGGTGCCCAGAGAAGACAGGAAGGGAACGCACAGTAAAAGGGAACAGATGCGCTTCAGCTTCATGGGAACAGAGCCCACATCTATTTTTATTTCTACTTTTATCTCACCCCCTAAACCTACATGATAGCACAGTGCCTGGAGCAGAGGAGAGTAAGCTCTCCAAAACTGATAACTACTGCTATTCGTACTACCAGATACTTCCCACAAAGGCCCCAATGGCACAGCTGCCCCCAGCTCCCTCACTGCTCTGCGGAAGGCCTGTTGTACTTAACACAATGAAGAATCATACTCTTAGGTTAAACACGTTTAACAGGGCCCAGATGACATCAGCCATGCTGTATTGTAGGACCTCTGAAGGTGACTAGTGTTTACTTCTCTTATTAAGAGGATGGCTCCCCATATACACACTACTGTACATAAAACAGGTAAATAACAAGGACCTACTGTATAGCACAGGAAACTCTACTCAATATTTTGTAAAACCTATAAGGGAAAAGAATCTGAAAAAGAACACATTTATATGTGTGTATATATATATACATACACACACACATATATGTAACTGAATCACTTTGCTGTACACCTGAAACTAACACAATACTATAAATCAACTATACTTCAATTAAAAAAATATTAAATTAAAAAAAAAAAAAAAGAAGAGGATGGCTCCCCAGATCTCCCTCTTCGACTCTCTGAACCTGCACCTGGAGTCCAGCACCAGTACTCCATTTACAATCATATGAATTTCTTATTATCACAGAAAAGATATCACTAGAAACAAAAGTAAACATCACTTATCTCCCTCGTTTAAAATGTAACGCATTCTCTCTCTCACACACACACACAGTCACAAAATCAAAACCCATAACAAGACCTTTCCCTTCTAATTACTCAGCCAGGTCATTCTCTGCCGCTGCTCCATTACCACACTCCTCCTTGCTCTGCCCCCAACCCCATTCTGTGACTGCAGTGAAACCAGTGATAGCACCTTCTATCCCCTCCAGAAGTCTGATGTCAGCACACTCTCCCCCTCTTCCCCATGCCCTCAGGCGCTGGCAGGATTTCCCCTTGTGATCCGCCCTCTCTTAGCCCTTTCCCACTCTCCTCAAGGGGAAGTAACCATCACTTCTCATCCAGGGTTGTCATGCACCTTCTACACTGTAATGGTCAGCCCAGTAAAGAGATTGGGAACTGAAGGACCTGTGTCTGGTTATGTAGAAAACAACCTCTGGGGCTTGGTACACATGACGCCACCACATGGGGGTAGAATTAGAGGTTGAGGAATTGCCTGAGGTCTCACATCTGGTTAGAAGCAGAACAAAGACTTCCAGACACGAGGAATGTTGGAATTGGATAGGATATCAGTAACCATCCAGCTCAATATCCTCAGCTATGAAGAGTTAACACACAGACGCACACTACAAGTGGGATTCTCTGGCTAAATTCCTTTGGTTGTTTCTTGATACCCAAACCCAAATGATGATTCCCCTGTGGAATCACCACCACCTCCCTGTGGCTGACCCACTTCAACATAGCCTCAGTATAAGATGTTACGGGAAACCTGAAAAAACTTTTGGGCCAGCCCAATACCTCAACTCCTGCCAAGACAACAGCAAAAGTTCATGATTCCAGGCCTACCTCTCATGCTTTATTTGTTACCTCCTAAATCTGGTAATCCCACTCTCATCTTCCTTCCCCCCAAAATCCACCACTCCCTGGGAACCTTCCAGATGTTTCTCACCTCTACAATCTAGTGGAAAACAACTGACTGAAACCACTGAGTGAATACTGATGTCAATTTTTCACACCATGTATGCTACATAGCACCCTGTTCTATGTTTTTAACAGGGTGCCTGGTTGCATAGGCCTCTGAAGGTCCAGTACCTGTAATAATTTGTAAGTAGCTGGAGGTGGATTTTAACTAGAGTTTATCATGCAAATATCTCAAGCAGTAAGTCACCAGACCAGTGAATGAGACAGGCACACCTCCAGAGTCTTGGATAGCCCTCCCTTCAAAGATACACATTCATGCTAAACAATCACTCCCTCCCTGAGGCAAAGGATGGCCATCCAAAATCAGACTGTGACCTCAAAAAGTTGCTGCTACACTGTGCAGGCAGTGTTAAGGGACCCATTTCCTTGCCCTCACTCAATGCTAAAAACCCTCCTATTCTATACACTAGCTTCCTTTCAAAATTCCAACCAACCAATAGAGGCAAATGGGTAATTTTCTACATGATAACAAAAGTTCAAGGGTATATATTTGGAAACAAATAATTTTGTACTATGTTGGCTTTGTTATTTTAATAGAATTATTTATAAGAGAGGCATTTAGAAAGGGCTTTTGATTTTCCAATTTAAGTTTGAACTTATCCTAAGTTGGTCATTTATTCTCTCCCCTCTCTCCAGTGAATTTATTTCATGTCCTACTTTCTTTCACATGAGAATAATCTAACCTCAAAGAAATTCCATCTGCATGGGAAATTTGAAGGCATTTTCTCTTCTCCCATTGTTCATTAATTTTCTATTAATGAACAAATTCCTTGTAATTAGTTTAAATAGTAATATAATTTCAAGAGAACATTCACATGCAAAGCAATGTACTTTGATTCTGTACTCTTAGATTGACAACAAAGCTTTTGAAAAAATAAAGAGAGCATAAGTTAGTGGGCAGTTTTCAAATTCAACCATAATTAAAACGACATAAATCATATAACATGCATATGGAATATAGAAAGGAAACACCAATTACCCCAAACAAGAGTTTGATTTGTTTGCACAAATGTTAGGGGAATCTTACCTTTTTTGAGACTTATGTTAATGTGGATATATTATCTGGAAAATAAAAATGCAACAAAATTTAAAATCAGGGTTTCTGCTTGAAATCTGTGAGCTAGAGAGATGAGGAAGCTTGGGGGTGGGGGAGTGCGTGGTGGGTTATATTACCAGCCTCTGTACAGCAGAATGTGATCTGTCCGTGGACGAGGCATTCTTGTCACCATTTGTGCTTTCTTTCTTCCCCAATCTAGGAAGTGTGCTAATAAATTGCTAGGATGAAATCCTAAACTCAGGCTTTCCTAAAACAGTATTCGGAAAAGTCTAACATCATAGGTTACAAGATGAGAGGGGCCCTAAGGAACACAGGGTTTAAAATTACTTGATATTTATGGAGGTGCTTGAAGTTATTGTACCCAAACAAGGGTGGGGTTGGGTATGAAGAAACCACCAACATAATTCAGCCGTTAATCTCATTTGTAGTGTGTGTGTGTGCGTGTGTGTGTGTATGTGTGTGTGAATTTGTCATAGCTGAGCTGTTTGTGCTCTCACTATACTACCAGGCTGTGAAAAAAAAAGTTTCATGGTCAATGTCTCCATCAACATTTGAAATTATGTACAACTAGCCATTAGTATTAGCTAATTATAATTATTATTAATTAATAACTAATAATAGCTAATTAATTGGTTTCAGTATTTTTATTGTCTCATGAACTGGTCAAAAATAAAAGTTTTGCTGAGCAAGGTTTTTTTTACCTGTTGAAAGAGAAGGGGGAAATGGAAAGCACAAAAGGATTAAATTTTGAAATGCATAAAGTCTGATTCTACACTCTATTGGGCAGAGTCTAGTGGAGCTTGGTAACTTAGGTACCTGCCTATTGTTGTGACAGCAGATGCAGAGGCGTCCAGAGTGAAGATGATGAAGATGTTATTTATGGAAGCGAAAACATTTGTTCAACCTGAATTTGCCATAATTCAAAATGGGGATGCGGGCTTCCCTGGTGGTGCAGTGGTTGAGAGTCCGCCTGCCGATGTAGGGGACACGGGTTCGTGCCCGGGTCCGGGAGGATCCCACATGCCGTGGAGCGGCTGGGCCCCGTGAGCCATGGCTGCTGGGCCTGCGCATCCGGAGCCTGTGCTCCACAACGGGAGAGGCCACAACAGTGAGAGGCCCGTGTATTGCGCAAAAAAAAAAAAAAAAACTGGGGGTGCACTATGCCAGCCCAGGTACTCTAAAGGTTTTACATGCCATAGTCATTTAATTTTTTTTTAACCAAGATTAAACAATATCTGTATTCTTTTGTGTGTCTTCTGCTACCTGCTTAAAGAATGCTGAAAATCACACCTCTATCAATGAAGTGCTTATGTGCTGAAAACAACAGACACTCAAATTTCTTAATTTAAAGGGTAAATAATCAAATTTTAAATTATGCCCACTAACAACTGAGCTTCAGGGCACAGATAGGAGTTAACATTTGACCAGTGTTCTAGTTTTACCTTTTTTTTTTTTAAATGGATGTTCTTATCTTAACAGAACTCCAAGAGTTCTTATATAGAATATGGATTATCAGCATGACCCTGATGCTTAGTAGAGCATCTTACTCTAATAAGATATAAGTGTACAGACATCAATTTTCAAATGATTACCTCCAGGAAATTCTTATGCTTAACATAACATTAATTTAAAAAGTATTTATATGCAATACAAAGAATTGATGTTGTCATTTCTTTAGCAGAATTATTACTGGCATTGTTTTTCATTCATCTTTGAGAGTCCTACTGAGGATGCTTGGTTCCCTTCTAAGTACTGAAAAAAAAGAGACTAAAAAAATTTGGGGAGGGCTCCTTGGGTCACTCTTTCCTACCATCCCTATTGGTACATAAGGAAAGGGGGTTGAAAACCTGGAGAGAGGGAGCCAAGGGAAATGGAAAGGTAACTGGCTGAGATGCCAGAACAAGAAGCTTCACCAAAATATAAGCTTTCAGGGAGCAGAAGATGGGATCTCTGCTTCCAGCTGGGAGCAGAGAGTATGGGAGCTTCAGCAAGAGAAACACGCAAAATCCCGATAATTACCAGGTTCTGGAAGGGTGGGGTCCCCCAGATAGCCACTAGGCTAC
This sequence comes from Neophocaena asiaeorientalis asiaeorientalis, assembly GCF_003031525.2. NCBI lineage: Eukaryota > Metazoa > Chordata > Mammalia > Artiodactyla > Phocoenidae > Neophocaena > Neophocaena asiaeorientalis. Next base: position 3,090,566 of record NW_020174933.1, on the reverse strand, counting down.
AAACCTTGCCTCTTCCCACTTCCATTAAAAAAAATAAAAATAAAAAATTAAACCCTACGGTGCCCTCTCCTTATCTCTCTTCCCTCTGCAAAGAGGGTAAAAATCAGGGAATCTCAGGTACAAAAAAAAATGAGTGACCAACAATCACAAACATTTCAGGAAAATCAAAACATAAAAGAAGAACAGCTTTAACATATGCTTTCTCCTTTTTTTTTTTTTAAGAGAGAATTTGCACCTGAGGAAACTTCTTTTAAAGTTATCAGGACATTAAAACCAGCATAATTAAAATAATCATAGGGATAAACAAGAATATCACATCATGAAATGAGAGCAGGCAGTTACGAAGAGTTAACCAGATATCTTGGAAATACAAACAGCTACTGAAATAAAACCTTTCAAGAGATGGGCTGAATAGCAGAATAGTCACTGCTGAAAACCAAACCAGAGAGCTGGAATACCAAGGCAAAGAATTGTTTCACAACGCAACACAAGGGATAACAAGATAAAAGCTATGAGTCACAGGTAGAAAAATCTGGAAGACAGATCTAAAATTTTCAGCACAGTTCCACAGATATCCCATTGATTTGGCTGTCATCTTTCCTGCTCTTCTTCATAGCCAAAATTCAAGCATCTTAGAGGTTGGACTTTTCCCCAGAGTTATTGCTGGCTTCCGGCCCGTAGTGCTGGTTTGGGCCCCGGTTTTTCCCCCGGGATTCCCCTACCAGCACGTGTAACTTCCTGGGCTTTAGACAGGCTCCCCCAGGAAGTCCAGGACCACCAGCAGCTTCAGTGCAACCCGGTCCCACCCTGCGCCTCCCCAACCTACACTTAAGCACACGCTGCCAGTCAAGTGCCAGTCCGAAGCGACGCTCCCGGACGGTGAGTGACTCCAGGCGTCAGAGGACCAGATCTCAATCCATGGATGAGAAAGCTCCCGAGCCCTAGGAAGCCCGGCGGGGAAGCAGAAAAGCTGAGCACCAAGACCCCCTTTGAATCACAGCTCGCCCAGCGTTTCAGGCCACGCCCATTCACCGTGGCCGCGCCCCCGATCGCGGGGTCTTGTGGGAGTTGTGGTTCCGCGCAGCCGCGAGACCACCTCGAGCCAGAACGTGGGAGCGATGGCGGAGCTAAACCTGGGAGCTATGTACAGCTGACGGGGCCGCTCCGCCTCCCCGGCCTCTTGGGCCACCTCAGCGAATGAGGCGGCACCGCGCGGCCCTCCAAAACAAGGAGGTGCGGGCGCGCGGAGCGGTGCGCCTTTCCATCCCTCTCGCCTTGGTCGCGCTCCCACATCCTTCGTTAGTGCATCTAAAGACTGCACTTCTTCTGCCCTGGACTTGCACGGCCCTGAGGGCCCAGAATTTGGCCTGAACTTTCCGAAGATAGGGCTGTCCTCCTCTCCTTCGTCTCACTGTAAAAAGAGGCTGCTTTCAGAAACCCGGCACCTGCACGGTCCACATTTGCAAATACAAGGACCAAGACCTTACAAGTTCCGTTGCTCACAGAACTGCAAGGTGAAGCTGCAACACGTGAACCTCCTGTACAGAAGGTGCCTGCCTTTTCTCCAGTCCTTCTCTTGATAAAAATCCCTGAATGAACCCAGTTCAAGTTTAGGTTGTGGTAAAGTATTCCAATCCCAAGTGCTGGATGCTGACAACTTTCTACAGATTTTGTTACTGAACCAAACTTGGGGTCCCTAGCTGTCGCTCGCGCAGTAAAACCAGTCTACTGACACCTGGTGGTGGTGAAGGGAAGTGCAAGGAGTCCAGGTAGGCTCGTGTTTAAAAGGCCCGAACTCCTTGAGGCTTTCAGGGGAAGGTTTTTAAAGACGGGGGAAGGAGAGGGCTTGTGGGGTGTGTGATCAGCTCGTGAACATTCTTCTGACTGGTTGGTGGTGAGGTTATTGGAAGTCAGCATCATCAACCTTCTGATTCCAACAGGTCTGGGGTCTAGGTGCTTGTCAGCAGCATACGGTTAACTTCTTCCACTGGGGGGTGGGGGGTTCAGTATCTGCCAAAGAGCTCAAAGGACATGGCTCAGAATATTATCTGTATCCCTTGAGAAGGAACGAAAGGTCCTTGATTTTGTTTAATGGCTAAACTATTATTATTTTGCCTTGTTGGACTGTTTTCCTTTTTTCTGCATTTTCTCACTTCTCTGATTAAATTTACTCTTTGGAACTTGGGGAAGGCCTCAGAGGCTAAAGTTTCTCTACAGACAAGAGGCAGGCAGAGGACATGGGGGGCAGGGGTCTTCTTCCAGGAAGACCCCGTAGGGTCCTGCTTGGTTACAAGTTCGGCTGGTGTATTTAAAAAGAGAAATTATAATAATAAATCATAGAGTTTTTTTAAGGACCAAGTGAAAAACAATATGATATACATTTAGTATAAAATATTGCCAATTAGAGAATGTCTCTCACAATTCAGCTTTACAGGGATTAGGTCATTAGCCAGTGCAGTCACTGACCTTTAACACACCTTGAAAGAACTTCAGGGAGATAAGGAATGAGGCACTCTGTGCTCTGGGAAAACTGGCAGTAAAGAGCTTCAGTTAGTTAGATATTTTCAAGAGAAAATGTTACGAACCCAATTTCTTGCATCTTCCTATACTTAGAAAGTACTAAAATGATTAACTAAGATATTTGTGCTTAATGACTAGAAGTAACCTTCTACCAAGATGTGTGTTTACTTGCACATACTCCTTTTCCAGAATCACACATATACTGACCTACCCCCTTACCTCTTTGGAGCAGTTCCTCAGAGCTATCTGAGAGGCTGTCTCCTGGCCTATTGTCCTCAGTAAGTCCCCAAATAAAACTGAAACTCACAGCTCTCATGTTGTGCATTTTTATTTCAGTTGACAGTTTTGGCAACCATGAAGGGACCTGGAGCAGACTTCTCTCCTTTGCCTGAACTCTACAAGGATCTGGAGACTTGGTACCAGCAGGGCCCCTTGTGTCCATCTGCCTCTTTGGCGAGTCCACATGAATTTGGGTGAGTCTCTCCTGGTTCTCTGGTCTCCCAATTATTGGTTCATGATCTTGAGTTTTATTTGGTGGTGTATTACAAGTACCTGGCCCCCCAGTTGAAAGATACTGGGGGCACCCAGTTGAAAAACACTGGGGAAAAGTGCCCCCCAGTTAAAAAATACTGGGGGAGCCTGGTTGAAAGATTTGGATTTGCTCAATTGAAAGACACTGAGAGGTGTGGAGTGGGTGATTAGGTGGGTGTCTGGCCTAATGTCTTTCATAAACAAGGGACATCAGAAAACCAACCTCCAACTAACACCCCAGCCAGGTTTATGTACAAATGAAACTTATACTTACAAGTACTTACTTAATTAGGAATTAAAGAAAATCTCACCCTGAAAATGGCCAACCTGGGGCTCTTTTGACATTCCAACGCCAGTTTACTGCATATGCAGTTAGAATTAGAGAAAGCCAGCTTTATGAAACATTTTTTTTCAGAACACTGACCCTAAGAGAAGAAATCCTTCTAGAGGAGCTTGCATTTCTCTCCCTGTGCCTTGAGACATAAATGTTCTACCAGTGCTCTCACCAGTGCTCTCAGGAATTCTTATCTTATCATCTCCAATTCCTGAGACTGAGGGAAAAAAAAGAAAAAGAGTCCTTTTGGAACTCAAGTGAATAAACTTAACTTATTCTAAAAGTTATTTATAAACCAGTGAGTTTTATATTGTAATACCTGATTCATGACTAAGTTTTAAAAATGAAGCTATGAGATCTCTGTGTCTGTGTATACATTATAGATATGATATATCTTTACCTATAGATGGTATTACAAAAATTAATTCATAAACGAGTGCTATTTAATTGACTTAAAGGAATATATAAATTCTCAGAAATATAAAAGAAACTAATCCAAATAAATTTCAGGTTCAATATTGACTGGGAAATATTCGACATTAAATTAATAATTGATATTTAAGTTAGTTTGTTTGTTGCTTTAATTAATGCAGGCATGTCTTTAGAGTCATCAACATTAAGTATAATACTTTTATTGTACCTAGGTTTACTAGAAGTCAAATAAGATCTTATATCTGTTGCAAAATTTGTCAGTAAGAAAAATAACTTGGTATCATGAAATTTTTATAAATAAATTAATGTAAATGAGATAAAAGCTTTTAGGTAAACTCTTTATAAATAATTATGTTTTAGGAGTATCTACTTAAGGATAGTCTTTCCAGGGAATTCCCTGGTGGTCCAGTGGTTAAGACTCAGCGCTCTCATTGCCGGGATCCTGGGTTCTATCCCTGGTCTGGGAACTAAGATCCCGCAAGCCATGCAGTGTGGCCAAAGAAAAAAAATCATCTCTCCAGATTTTCATAACTTGAAGAGTTTTACTAAATTAAGCTAAATGGTAGAAGTTTATTAAATATCTAGGTCATTCCCAATTAAAATAAGGTACTAGTACTGGAACATTTATTCCTGAATGTAGGCTTCTTTTTGCAAGTTCTGATCTGGTATCAAAGAAGAATATTCAAAACTGTTTAAAAATGCTATTAAAATAACCCTTCATTGGGGGGACTTCCCTGGTGGTCCAGTAGTTAAGACTTCACCTTCCAGTGCAGAGGGTGTGGGTTTGATCCCTGGCCAGGGAGGTGGGACTCCACATGCCTCAGGGCCAAAAGGCGAAAACATAAAACAGAAGCAATATTGTGACAAATTCAATAAAGACTTTAAAAGAAATAAAATAAAATAACCCTTCATTTTCCTACCATATATCTATGTGAGGCTGGATTTTCCTGATATATTTCGATCAAAACGACGTATCACGAGAGATTGAATTCAGAGGCAAATAATGAGAATCGCACTGTCTTCTCTTAAGCCAGGCACAAGGAGATTTGCAAACATAAAACTTTGCTACACTTCTTACTACTTCTTTTGTTTTGGAAAAAGTAGTTGTTTTCATAAAAAATATATTATTTGTGTTAACACACAAGGAATATATTTCTCATTTTTTAATGAATTAATAAATGGCTCTGAGCACGGTTGTGAAGAAGGTACACTTGATCGTCAAATTCTCCACCACTCCTTTGGAACCTTTCTATCCTACTACCATCTTTTTTCTGACATCATCACACCTTCACCCCTCTGGCTACTTAGTCCTCTACTGGCTGACTGGCTTCACACTATGTTTTTTTTTTGTTTTTTTTTTTGCCACACAGCGAGACATGTGTGATCTTAGATCCCCAGTCAGGGATCAAACCCATGCCCCCTGCAGTGGAAGTGCAGAGTCTTAACCACTAGACCGTTGGGGAAGTCCCACACTCTCCTTTTTAACCACTAAAAAACCACCAGGATAAATGCACATCTCTCTAGAAGGCCAACAAGGAGTGACACTAATAGTGGGGATTTCAGACACCCAGGAGCCTGGAAAGAGAGAAAATGAGGTCTTTTGACATTCTTGTAAGGTCACACAGACCTACATCTACTAGCTTAGATATATATGCACCAGCATAGGTACATATTTATCTTTATATATATATTAAATATACTTATTGCTTGATGATCAAATATATCAGACAGTACTGCCAGGCAAACAGAAGCAACTTCATGTTAAGGACAGAGGAAATTTCATTCAGGGATTTTTTTTATACTGACAATGGAGGAGCTGAGAAGACAAACTGGACAGTGAGGTGAAGAAAGAAGGAAGGAAGTGGATGCTAGTGAGACAAGGAGAGAGGCAGCGTTACCAGTTACCAGAGCCTGGAAGCAGGTCCTGTAGTGACACACAGTACATTCTCAAATTTTAAGTTTTTTTAAAGAACAGCTTTATTGAGATATAATTGACACAATAAACTGCACATTTTTAAAGTGTAAAATTTGATAAGTTTTGACATGTATACACCCACGAAAACATCACCACAATCAAGATAACGAACATATCTATCACCTCCGAAAGTTTCCTCATAACCCTCTGTAATGCCTCCCTCCCCCGCTTCCCCATTCTCACCATCACCACCTGTCCCCAAGCAACATTGATCTCCTTTATGTCACTATAGATTACTTTGCGTTTTCTGCAGTTTTATACAAATGCATTAATTCATACCATATGTACTGTTTCTTGTCTGGCTTCTTTCACTCAGGATAATTACTTTCAGATTCATCGATGTTGTTTTGTGTATCAGTGGTTACTTTTTATTTTTCAGTAATGTTCTTTTGTATAGTTGTACCCCAATTTGTTTATCCTTTCACCTATTGATGGACATTTGGGTTGTTTTCAGTTTGAGGCTGTTATAAATAAAGCTTCCGTGAACATTTATGTACAGGTTTTTGTATGGATAATGCTTTCTTTTCTCTTAGGAAAATACCTAGGGGTGGAATGGCTGGATCATATGATAGATATAGGTTTAACTTTTTAAAGAAATTGCCAACGAATTTCCAAAGTGATTGTGTCATTTTATATTCTCACAAGCAGTATATGAAAGTCCCTGTTGCTCCAGTACTTACCAATAATTGGTATTGTCATCTTTTCAAACCTTAGCCGTCTAAAAGTTACGTAGTGGTATATAATTGTGGTTTTAATTTGCATCTCTGTAATAACTCATGATGTTGATCATCTGTTTATGTGCTTATTTGCCACCTGTATATCTTTTTGGTGATATGTCTGCTTAAATCTTTTGCTCAGTTTTAATTGGGTTGTTTTTTTATTGTCAGGTTTTGAGAAATTTTTATATATCCTGGATACAAGTCCCTTTTCAGATAGATGCTTGGCAAATTTTCCCTCTGTCTGTGGTTTGTCCTTTCATTCTTCTAACAGTGTCTTTTGAAGAGCGGAAGTGTCTTTTTTTTTTTAAGAGCAGAAGTTTTTAATTTTAATTAAGTCCAAGTTATCATCTTATTATTATTTTATAGATTGAACTTTTGATGTTGTACCTAAAACTTGCCTAAACCAAGTTCACAAAGGCTTTCTCCTTTGTTTCCTCCAGAAGTTTTATGGTTTCAGGCTTTATTAGATCTATGACCAATTTTTTGTTAATTTTTGTATGTGGTGTAAAGTATGGATCCAAATTCTTCTTTTTTTTCTCTAAGCAATGAATATCCAGTTGTTACAGCAACATTCGTTGAAATGTCCATCCTACCTCCATTGCCTTGTCTTAGTAACTTTATCAAACATCAGTTATCCATATATGTGTGAGTCTCTTTCTGGACTCTGTTATATTGATCTATGTGTCTATCTTAATGCCAATATCATGCTTTTAAAAAATTTTATTTTATTGAAGTATAGCTGATTTACAGTGTTGTGTTAATTTTTGCTGTACAGCAAAGTGATTCAGTTATACATATATGTACAATCTTTTTCATATTCTTTTCCATTATGGTTTATCACAAGATATTGAATTTAGTTCCCTGTGCTATACAGTAGGACCTTGTTGTTTATCCATTCTCTCTATATATAATAGTTTGCATCTGCTAGTCCCAAACTCACAATCCACCCCTCCCCCAACTCCCCTCCCCCTTGGCAACCACAGGTCTGTTCTCTGTGTCTGTGAGTCTGTTTCTGTTTTGTAGATAAGTTCATTTGTGTCGTAGTTTAGATTCCACATATAAGTGAATATCATGCTGTTTCGATTACTGTAGCGTTATACAGATTCTTGATATCAGATAGTATTAGCCCTCCAACTCTGTCCTTTGGCAATTTGACTACTTTATAAAGTTTGCATTGCCATATGACTTTTAGAATTAGCTTCTCAATTTCCACAGAAAAACGAGTTGGGATTTTGATTGGAGTTGCTTTGAATATAAAGATCAACTTGGGGAAAACTGACATTTTAATAAAATTGAGTCTTCTAACCCATGAAAAAGGTAACCATTTCTTCATAACTTCTTTAACATCTTTCAGCAATGTTTTTTAGTTTTCAGCATACAGGCCTTTTATATCCTTAGATTTATCCCTAGGCATTTCAAATTTTTAAATTCTATTATAAATGATAGTTTTTAGTTTTATTTATGATTGTTGCTGGTAATCAGAAATATAATTCATTTTAGCATACTGATTTTGTGTTGCAAATTTGCTAAACTCGCTTAATAGTTCTAGTAGCTCTTTTGAGGAATCTATCACACTTTCTACATAGATGATCATGTCATTTAAGAATAACAATAGTTTTACTTCCTTTCCAATCTGAATACCTTCATTTCTTTTTCTTGATTGATTGCACTAGTGGAAGCCTTCAGTAGAATGTTGAATAGAAGTGGTGAAAGCAGGCATCCTTGTATTGTTCCTGATTTTAGGAAGAAAGAGTTCATGTTTTCATCACTGAATATGGTGTTAGATACAGCTTTTTTGAAGATTTTCTTTATCAGTTTGAGGAAATTGCCTTCTAGTTCAAGTTTACTGAGAGTTTTCATCAGGAACGGTTGTTGAATTTTGTCAAATGTTCTTCTGCATCTATTGAAGTGACCATATGGCTTTTCTTTTTTATTTTGTTAATATGGTGTATTACATTCCTTGATTTTTGAATGCTGAACCAAATTCATATCCTGGGCTAAACTCCACTTGGTCATGATGTATTATCCTTTTAATGTATTATTGGATTCAGTTTGCTAATGTTTTGTTTAGAACATTTACATCTATGTTTAAGTAATATATTGTATAATTTTACTTTTTGTAATGTCTTTTCCGGTTTTAGCATTAAGCTAATGCTGGACTCATGGAATGAGTCAGAAAGCATTCCCTCCATTTGCATGTTTTTGGAAGAGTTTGTATAGATTTGGATTATTTCTTACTTTACTGGTAGAATTCACCAGTGAAGCCATCTGGACTTGGAGTTTTCTGTGTGGAAAAGTATTTAAGTAGAAATTCAATTTCCTTAACAGATATAGGGCTTTTCCCATTATCTGTTTCTTCTGGAGTGAGCTTTGGTAATTTGTATCTTTTAAGGAATTTATCCATTTTGTTTAAATTGTTAAATTTATTGGCATAAAATTGTTCACATTTTCCTTTTAATATATGTAGAATCTGTCATGATGTCACCTCTATCATTCCTGATATTGGCAATTTATATCTTCAGAGAGAAAATAATTTTTCCTAGTTATTCTGGCTACAAGTTTATCAATTTTATTGATCTTCTCAAAGAACCAGGTTTTAGTTTCATTGATTTTCTCTTTTGTTTTTATTTTATATTTTATTAATTTCCATTCCAATCTTTATTATTTCCTTTATTATGCTTACTTTGCATTTTATTTGCTCCTTTGTTTTCTGGTTCTTAAGGAAAATAAGGTCTTCGATTTGAGACATTCTTCTTTCTGATATAGGTGTTAGTGCTATAAATTTCTCCCTAAAACCAGTTTAATGGCATCCCGCAAATTTTATTTTATTTTATTTTTTTTGTGGTACGTGGGCCTCTCACTGTTGTGGCCTCTCCCGTTGTGGAGCATAGGCTCCGGACGTGCAGGCTCAGTGGCCATGGCTCACGGGCCCAGCCGCTCCATGGCATGTGGGATCTTCCCGGACCGGGGCGTGAACCCGCGTCCCCAGCATCAGCAGGTGGACTCACAACCACTGCGCCACTAGGGAAGCCCCAATCCCGCAAATTTTAATATGTTGTGTTTTCAATTTAACTTAGTTCAAAATGCTTTATAATTTTCCTCCTTTGATGTCTCCTTTGTACCTTAGGTTATTTAGGAGTATGTTATTTAGTGTCTAAATATTTGGTGATTTTCCAGTGATTTTTTTTCTTTAAAACAAGATGTTGGGGGTAGGAGTTTATTTATTTATTTTTGCTGTGTTGGGTCTTTGTTTCTGTGCGAGGGCTTTCTCTAGTTGTGGCAAGCGGGGCCACTCTTCATCGCAGTGTGCGGGCCTCTCACTATCGCGGCCTCTCTTGTTGCGGAGCACAGGCTTCAGACACGCAGGCTGAGTAGTTGTGGCTCATGGGCCTAGTTGCTCCGCGGCATGGGGGATCCTCCCAGACCAGGGCTCGAACCCGTGTTCTCTGCATTAGCAGGCAGATTTTTAACCACTGCGCCACCAGGGAAGCCCCTCCAGTGATGTTTTTGTTATTGACTTGTACTTTAATCTCATTGTTGTCAAAGAACCTGCTTCGTATGACTTGAATCCTTTTAAATTTATTGAGACTTGTTTTATGGTACATAACATGATCCATTGGATTCTGTTGTGCTGTGTGGACTTGAGAAGAACATGCATTCTGCAATTAAGGAACGGAGTGTTCTGTAAAAGTCAATTAGGTCAAAATAATTAATAGTGTTGTTCCAGTCTGCTATATTGTTGCTGATATTCTGCCTACTTGTTTTATCAATTATTCTTTAACTTATCACAGTCTACCTTCAAATGATATTATACCATTTCATGTACAGTATATTCTACAATAATATATTTCCATTTCTTTCCTCCTGGCCTGTGTGCCAGAAGACATTGTTGTCATGTATTTTACTTATACATATGTATATATTGTATTATCATAATACATTGTAGTAAATTTTATTTAACAGCCAATTATATTGTTAAAGGATTTAAATCATTAGGAAAAGATATATTTCCTCATGTAGTTGCCATTGCCACTGATCTTCATTCTTTGTGTAGATCCAGATTTCTATCAATAATTGCTTTCCTTCTATCTAAAGGATTTCTTTTAACATTTCTCAGAGTATAGGCCTGCTGCTGCTGATTTCTTTCAGCTTTTTGTATGACTGAAAATGTCTTTATTTCATCTTCATTTTTGAAAGATATTTTTCTAAGTATAGGATTTTAGGTTGATAGGTTTTGGTTTCTTGTTGTTTCAATACGTTAAAGATGTTATTCCACTGTTTCCTGCTTGCATTGTTTCCTATGAAAAATCCAATGTCATCCTTATCTTTGTTTCTCTATATGTTACATCTGTCTTCTCTGGCTACTTAAAAAAAAAAATAACAGACTTGATTTCTTAGAGCAGTTTTAAGTTTACAGAAAAATTGAGCAGAAAGTACAGAGCGTTTTCACAAATCCCCTCCTCCCACCAGCCACCCCTACACAGTTTCTCCATTGTGAGCATCTTGCATAGGCGTGATACATTAGTTACAATTGATGGACCAATATTGATACATTATTATTAATTGAAGCCCATAGTTTGCATTAGAACTCAGTCTTTGTATTGTGCCTTTCTGTAGGTTTTGACAAATGTATAAGATTTTCTCTTTATTGCTTAATTTCTCCTTATTTCTTGAAATGATGTGACTTAGGTTCTTTTTCTTGATAGGTCTTGTATTTGGAATTCCTTGAGCTTCTCAGATTTGTAGATGTATAGTTTTAATCAAGTTTAGAAAAATTCTGACCATTATTTCTTTTTTTTTTTTTTTTTTGCGGTACGGGGGCCTCTCACCGTTGTGGCCTCTCCCGTTGCAGAGCACAGGCTCCGGACACTCAGGCTCAGCGGCCATGGCTCACGGGCCTAGCCGCTCTGCGGCATGTGGGATCTTCCCGGACCGGGGCACGAACCCGTGTGCCCTGCATCGGCAGGTGGACTCTCAACCACTGCGCCACCAGGGAAGCCCCATTCTTTCTTATTTTAAAAAAATTTTTATTGGGGTGTAGTTGATTTACAATGTTATGTTAGTTTCTGCTGTACAGTAAAGTGAATCAGTTATTCATATACATATATCAACTCATTTTTTTAGCTTCTGTCCCCATAGAGGTCATTTCAGAGTGTTGAGTAGAGTTCCTTGTGCTATACAGTAGGTACTTATTTGTCTATTTTATATATAGTAGTGTGTATATTCTTCAAATATTTTTCTATCTGCCCTTTCCTTGGGGGGACTCAATTTATCCATGTATTAGTCTGCTTGCTGTTACGTCACAACTCACTGATGCTGTCTTCATTCTCTGTTACTATTATTTTTCTCACAGTGTGTTGCTTTGTTTAGTGTTTATTGCCTTCAAAGTCACTAATGTTTTCTTCTGCAATGTATACTCTGCCTTTCATCCCATCTAAGTGTACTTTTCTACTTAGACATTGTTATCTTCTTCTCTCTAGAATTTTGATTTAGGTATTTTTAAAATATGTCCCCTGTTTCTATTCTAACTCTAAGCTTATTCTAACTTTTTGAACATGTGGAATAAATTTAATGGCATAAAAATGTAATTCTAAATGTAATGGATATAATTCTAACATTTGTGTTAGTTCTATAGTAGTTACGATTTATTTCTGTCTCATTATGGGTCATACATTCCTCCCTCTTTGCTTGCTTGGCATTTTTTGATTGGTTACTAGATATTGTGACTTTACCTTCTTGGGTGCTGGATATTTTTGTATTCCTATAAATCTTCTTGTGTGTTGTTCTTGGAAACAGTTGGACCTTTCAGTTCTTGTTTTTAAAATTTGTTAGGCACGCCGAGAGTAGTGCTCTGACAGGGGCTAATTCTTCCTCACTGCTGAGATAAGACCTTCCTGAACCTAATGCCCTGTGAATTATGAGCTTTTCCAGTCTGGCTGTGCGAACAGGCACTGTGCTTGGCCCTCTGTGGACACCAGTCAGTGTTCACTCTAGTCCTTTCTGATGGTTCTTTCTATGGCCTTGTGTGGATTCCTCACACACATGTGCTGGTTAGTACTCAAGTGAGTACTGAGGGGGACCCTCTGAGGATCCCCAGGTTTGTCTCTCTGTGTAGCCCTCTCCTCTCTGGTACTCTGATCTATGGACAGTAGCTGCCTTGGTTTCCCTAAACTCTTAACTCCATTTCTTCAATGCAGGAAGTTTGCCAGTTTCTACCTCAGTTTCTCCACCCAGCACCATGGCCTAAAATTTTTCTCAAGGTAGTAAGTGGGGATAGTCATAGGGCTCACCTTCTTTGTTTTTTGTTCCTTTGTTTTTTTGAGGTACGCGGGCCTCTCACTGTTGTGGCCTCTCCCACTGTGGAGCACAGGCTCCGGACGCGCAGGCTCAGCAGCCATGGCTCACGGGCCCAGCCGCTCCGTGGCACGTGGGATCTCCCCAGACTGGGGCATGAACCTGTGTCCCCTGCATCGGCAGGCGGACTCTCAACCACTGCGCCACCAGGGAAGCCCTGTCGCTTTGTTTTTTTAATCATTGTTCTTTCCTTGATGTGGAGGGTCTTTAAAACCATTGATTCATATATCTTGTCTATTTTGGGGGGGTTGTTTCAGGCTGGACAATAAATTGAGTCCATATTACTCCATCTTTGCTGGAAATAGAAACTAAGGTTTTTTTTTTTTAAGATACTATCTTAAACATTTTATGAAATCAACAAATCAAGATTCTAGAAAAACAGAGTGCACCAAAATTTATGTCTAGTGCCTGTGGATGAAATTATCCATTTAACCGTTCACTATATTCTTGCGATTGGGGTTGATAGTATCTAAGTTTGTGTGTAATACTAAATTCTACATTAACAAAGTGGCAATATTTTTCAAAACCCAAATTGGGGCTTTTGGATTAAGATTTTTTTGGCTTATTAATTATAAGAAGAGGACTGCTCAGACACTACTGTAGATATACATTTGATGGAAATTAAATAGAATAAAACATGAAGTGTTAAGACCCCTACTGTAAATATTGATGGTCCATTTAATTTTAAAATTAAATATTATACCAAAATGTTGTTCTTTTTAGAATCCTGTCCTTCCCATGAATAATCTTTCACTACAGGTTTAGGTTACTTTTGTATTAAAGCATCTATTCTGCAGAAAAGAAAGACGTTTATTGTGTAAAAACAGATTATATTATGATTGAAGAAATAATGCTAAAAAGTAGATGTGCTCTCTAGAAGGAACAAGATGAAATATTGATTTTTGTAGTCTTTAATTCCCAATCCGAATACCTGTTATAAAACATTTATAATCCAAATAAAATTAATTTCTATAACGGTAAAATTTTATCATATAAAAGGACAAACAAGTCTCTGGCTGGCATTTAATGTCTTTCTCACTTGGGCTCTAACACCTCTTTCCAACCTTATCTCCCATAAGAATCTTTACATTAATCGCATGTTCCCTCACTATTGTTTGATTTCTCACTACGCAACAATCCACACCGTGTCCTCGTCTGCATAATATTTGTCCCCCTCTCTCCTCACCCCAGCTCCCCATTCAGTCATTCAAAGGCTTAACGATACTTTCTGCCCTTGTTATTTTTGTGAACTTTACACCTCAAAAGGATCTCTTTCTCTCAGATTTCTATTTCCTCTAAACTTTCTATAGCACTTACTGTCTGTATCAAGCATTTGACAATCCATTATCCAGCTATATGTATTTTCATTTCACTACCTGTACATGTCTTCCCAAGAATATGTAAGTTTTTGAGGTAAGGGATATGCCTTTTTAATGAAATGATAACTAAATTATAAAATTACCTATCATTTACTTTATAGACAAAAAGATTTGCTGATTAATTATTTTAGGCATAAAGGCTCTAATTTAAAATACTATATTCTCAGAGAAGGGCAACATATTATAACCATTGACACCATAACATATGGCCTTTCATCATTAATTAAGGTTCTGATACCAAGAAGCAGCACTGGTAGATTTTGTCGATGGGAAATAAGCTGAGTTACATTTGGGAAACCAGAGTGGAGTGCTCCAGGCAGTCAGACAGGACTGGGGCCCGTGGGGAAAAGCAACATCCCAGAGAGCAGCTAGAAGCCAGGGAGTCAACGGAGAAGCCCTTGAATGTGTGTGCAGAAAGCTGGCCCTTGCTGGGTGTGAGCTGATGACTCTTCCAGCTGCTCAAGTCATACCAAAATCTATGTCATGGCTCCTCATTCTTCAGGAAGATTCACTGCCTGTGATGGGCGAAAACAGTAACAAGGTCATGCTGGGGCGAAATGCCTGACGATGCTTCCTTACTGTTCTATCAAGTTTCAAACAAAATATCTCATTACTGTACAAGGCCAAGTTTCACCACTGTCCAGCTGCTTTACTTCTATCTCCTATACAAGTTTTGGATCTTCCTCTTCCCTCTATTCTCCCTCCAACACAATTTTTCAAAAGTCAGAGTCACACTCTATTTCTGGGCTTAAAATTGTATGGATCGTGCTTCCCTGGTGGCGCAGTGGTTGAGAGTCCGCCTGCCGATGCAGGGGACGCGGGTTTGTGACCCGGTCCGGGAGGATCCCACGTGCCGCGGAGCGGCTGGGCCCGTGGGCCATGGCCGCTGAGCCTGCGCGTCCAGGGTCTGTGCTCCGCAGCGGGAGAGGCTCCCCAAAAAAAAAAAAAAAAAAAAAAAAAAAGACTGTATTACTCATAATTGATCGGATCGTTTGTGGCAGAGGGCGAGGAGGAGAGAAATGGGGACTGGCCTCTTTCCACAGCTGCCCTGATTGAAATGGAAAATCTCTGAGCACCACAGAAAGTTGCCTGTTGAAACAACTAACAGCACAATCCCCTTTCTCTACAAAAGAATTGAGGAGTTCTGAAACTGAGAGAGCTTTTATTGAATTACTGTTGATGGGCATTTCTGAAATGCAAGTTCTTAATGACCACAAAAGAAAGGTCCATTAACTTCTATTAACCTATGAGAAATTCTCTTCTATAATGCGCGACCTAATCTTCCCCTTCTGTTTCAACTGACTTAAACTTCTCTCCATGCTGATGGTGCCCAGTGTAAATTACTGATGAAGAAGTACTAGTTCCTTCCACTGAAACAGCTACATTACAGGTGCTGGTTTGAGGTAATTCATGCATAGGTCCTCTGCTCTCTTGTTTGCCTTTGGTGCCCCCTACCGTCCCTTTCGGTGCATTTCCATCTCCTGGCTCCTCTTCATTATTTCCTCCTTTCACAATGTTCCCATGTTCCCCAGAGAAAACCTGATTGGATAAAGCTAATTGATAATAGCATGAAACTGTTGGCCTTTTAAAAGGGATCAAAATATCAGCTTGATGCTTTGTGTCCACCTAGAGGGGTAGGATAGGGAGGGTGGGACGGAGACGCAAGAGGGAGGAGATATGGGGATATATGTATATGTACAGCTGATTCACTTTGTTATACAGCAGGAACTAACACAACATTGTAAAGCAATTATATGCCAATAAAGGTGTTAAAAAATAAATAAATAAAAGGGATCAAAATAATGTAACACAAAGGAATGAAACGCTAATGGTGCAATTGCATATAGGAATAGTTTCAAGTCAAATATGCTAATCACCACTTATTCTATAAAAAGGACAAAAAATCAACTATTAGCTTTCATATTTATTTGAACATTCTATAGTCTGGAAAATGAGAAAAGTGAAGATAATTTTTTCATATTTATTTGAACATTCTATAGTCTGGAAAATGAGAAAAGTGAAGATAATTTTTTCAGGTGACTGAAGCTTTGCAAACAGATCAATCTGTGAAACAATGTGGAGGGGCAAGACTGATTTTGTTATGCAGGCACATTTATGAAAATCACTTCTAACTGTTCTATTTAAATTTTTAAATTAAATAACGTATACATAAATTAATATTTATATTATAAAATTAGAACATTATAGACAAGGTTAAAATCTCCTGTAAGTATTACTTTCTCCCAATCCTGGTCCTTTTCCCATTGCCCAGAGATAGCCATTATCAGCCATTGTTAAGAGTTTGGCATGTATCCATTCTTTAAATAAAAACCAGCTTTATTGAGGAATAATTGTCATACAATCAACTGCACATATTTAAAGTGTATAATTTGACAAGTTTTGACATAGGCATACACCTATGAAAGCGTCACCTCATGCTCCATATTCATCACACCCAGAGGTGACTCATTTTCCTTTGTAATGTCTTCTTCCTTCCCATCCTCAGGCCCAGGAACCCACTGATCAGCTTTCTGTCACTATAGATAGTTTGGATTTCAATAGGTTTATATCACTGGACTCATACAATATGTACTCTTTTTTTTCTGGCCTTTCTCACTCAGCATAACTATTTTGAGATTCATCCATATTATTATGTGTATCAAGAGTCCATTCCTTTTATTGCTGAATAGTATTTCATTATAAAGGTATACCCCAATATTTTTACCTATTCACCTGTTGAATATTTGAGTTGTTTCCAGTTTACAGCTATTACGAATAAAGCCGTAGTAAACATTAGTGTTCAAGTCTTTGTCTGGACACATGCTTATTAAAAACTTGGGTAAATACATGGAATAGCAAGATCATGTGGTAGGTGTATATGTAAAATTTTAAGACACTGCCAAATGGTTTTCCCAAGAGATTGTACCTCTTAGCATGTCAACCACCAGGGTATGAGAATTCCAGTTCTTCCACATCCTTGCCAACACGTGATATGGTCAGTCTTAAATTTTAGCCTTTCTAACAGGTGTTAAGTAGTAGCTCATCATAGTTTTAATTAGAATTTCTCAGAAGACTAGTGACGTGATTCATGTGCTTGTTTGCATTGTCTTTGGTGAAGTGTTTCTTTGTATGTTTTGTCCATTTTGGGGGGGGGTTGTTTGTTTCCTTATGTGTTGAGGGTTCTTCTTACATTTTGGATAAAAGTCCTGTGTCAGATATATGCTTGCAAATATTTTCTCCCAGAAGTGGCTGGTCTTTCCATTATTCTAAGTTTCTCTAGAAAAGCAGAAGTATTGAAATTTGATGAACTCCAATATTTCAATTTTTAAATTGATATTGTATTTTTGGTGTTATACTTAAGAAATCTTTGCTTAACCCAAAGTCACAAAAATTTCTTCTCTTTTCTTCCAGAAGTTTTATAGTTTTAGGTTTTACATTTATGTACATGTCTTTTAAATATGCTTTAATTGCCCTTAGGTGAGTAACTAAATGTGGAATAACTGGATCATATAGTAGGTGTACATTTAATTTTTTAGGAAACTGCCAAGCTGTATTATTTCTGACTTCATTTTATTTCCTTTATTGGCTTTATGAACCATAACTCTTATTTGTGTTATTTTGGTGGTTGCTTTAGAATTTATTGTATAAATCTTTAACATATCACAGTATATCTTTAAATGACATTATAACAATCCTGCATTACAACCTTAGAAGAGTACACTTCCTTTTTTCCCCTCTAGGCTTTAGAGCCCTTGTTGACACTAATTTTACCCCTACATATAGTATAAACCCCACATACATTGTTACTATTTTGCTTTAAAAAATCTATGAGCTTTTTTTTTTTTTTTTGTGGTACGCGGGCCTGTCACTGTTGTGGCCTCTCCCGTTGCGGAGCACAGGCTCCGGATGCGCAGGCTCAGCGGCCATGGCTCACGGGCCCAGCCGCTCCGCGGCATGTAGAATCCTCCCATACCGGGACAAGAACCCGTGTCCCCTGCAACGGCAGGCGGACTCCCAACCACTGCACCACAAGGGAAGCCCTCTATGAGCTTTTTAAGTACTCTTAATAAGAGGAAATATATCCTTTTCTATTTAACCATATATTCATCACTTCTGGTGCTCTTCATTCCTTTGCATAGATCCAAATTTCCATCTAGTGTCATCTTCTTTCTGCCTGCAGGATTTCCTTTAACAATTCCTGTAATGTAGGTCTGCCAGAGGTGAACTCTCTCAACTTTTGTATGTCTGAAAAAGCCTATTTTGTCTTTGTTTTTGAGAGACATTTCTACCGGCTATACAATTCTAGTTGACAGTTTTTTCTTTCAATTCTTTAAAGATGCTCCACTGTCTCCTGGGTTGCATGGATGAGAAATCTGTTGTCATCCTTATTTTTGTCCCTCTGTAATGTGTCTTTTTTCCTGTGACTGCTTTAAGATTTTGTCTTTGTCCATGGCTTTGAGCAAGTTGATTATGCTGTGCCTTGGTGAAATTGTGTTCATATTTCTGGTGCTTGGTATTCCCTGAGATTTTTGGATCTGTTAGTTTAAGGTTTTCATCAAATTCGGAAAACTTTCAGTTTCTTTGGACATTTTTTGGTGGCCCTCCTTCTTTCCATTTCAGGGATTTCAGTTACATATTTACTAGGTGACTTGAAGTTATCCCACAGTTAATTTTCACTTTTTTAAAAAACTATTTTTTCTCTCTGAGTTTCATTTTCAACACTTTCAGTTGCTATGTCTTCAAGTCATTAATCTTTTCTTCTGCAGTGTCTTATTGGCTGTTAATCCCAGCCAGTGTATACTTCATTTTAGGTATTACAGTTTTAATCTCCGAAAGTTCTATTTTGGGTTTTTAATATCTCCTATGTCTCTGATTAGCTTGTTGAACCTGTGGAATACGGTTATGATAAAAGTTTTAATGTCCTTCTCTGTGAATTCTAACATCTGGGTCAGTTCTGGGTCAGTTTCAATTGACTAATTTTTCTCCTGATTATGAGCCTACATTTTCCTCCTTTTTGTAAGCCTGGCCATCTTTGTATTCCAGACATTGTGCATGTACCTTGATGGGTACTGGATATTTTTATATTTCTATAGCTTATATTTGTATTTCTTGAGCTTCTTGGGATGCAGCTAAGTTACTTGAAAAGAGTTTTATTCTTTTGGGTCTTGCTTTTAAGATCTGTTAGATGGACCTGAGACAGTGCTTGCTTAGTCTAGGGATAATTATTTCACACTACTGAGGCAAAACTCTTCTGTACACTCTACTGAATGCCCATGAAATGTAAGGTTTTTTCCCAGTCTCCCTGATAGGAACAAGCACTATTACTGGCCCTGAGTGAGCACCAGGTACTGCTCCCTCTAATCCTCTCACGTATTTCCTCTAGTTGTCCTTTCCCCAGTCTTGAGTAATGTCCAACATGAATGTACCTATCAGTAAGTGTTATGCTGAGTAGTCAAGGGGGACATTCCATGATCTCCAGGGACCCTTTCTGTGATGTCTCTATAGGACTCTGTCCTGTGACTTCCAGCTGTCTTGATCTTCTAGCTACATCTCTTCAAATCAGGGAGTCCACTGGGCTCTCCTGGGTTGCCTTTCTCTGCACTGCAACCTGGAAATTCTCTCAAGGCAGTAAGCTGGGCAGTCATAGGAATCACCCTGTTTATATGCCAGCTCTTGGGGATCACTCTCCTTCTTTGCCTGGTGTGCAGTGCCTTAAAAACTGTCATTTCATATATTGAATATTTTGTCTGTTTTGTTGCTGTTGTTATTGCTTCAGACATGAGGGTAAATCTGCTTCCTGTTACTCTGTCTCAGCTGCAAGGTAAAGTTGGCATGTATCCATTTAAAAATATTTACATGTTGTTATAGAAAAGGCATAGATTGGTTTGTGTCTACCCCTCATCATTCTGCAGCTTGCTTTTTCATTTAAAAAAATTTTAAGCTTATTTCTGGTTACCTTTGTAAAATATTCCATTGCATGATTGTATCATATTTATCCATTCTCCTATTGATGGACATTTAGGTTGTTTCTGATCTTTGCTATTACAGACAATGCTGCAGCCAGCAGTCTCACGCATGTCTCCTTGCATCATGTTTAAGAGTTCCTTTAGGGAAAGTACAGAAGTCAAATTGCTCTCCAGTGTGAGCATAGGAGTTTACATTCCTACAATGTACGAAGACTTGTTCCTCCACAGTCTCACCAATACTTTATATTGGCAACCTTTTAAGTTTCTGCCAACCTGCTAGTTCATTATTGTTTTGATCTGTATTTCTCTTATTTTTAGAAGGTTGGGTCCCTGTTCACATTTTTATTTGCCATTTTTGTTTCTTCTAGGAATTCTCTGTTTTGTCTTTGCCTAACCTTATATTGAATTATGTTTATTGTATTTTAATTTGAATAAATGCTTAAAATTATAGACACTAATCTTTTATTATATATATAAATTATATATAATTTTCTATTTTATCGAATATAATTATAAATACAAGTATTTTATAATTATATTTTATTTTATATTTCATAATTATAAAATAGAACATTACATATATAATTAATTTCTCTAAGCTTATACCCTCTTTTATAATTTTCTATTTTCTTATGGCACAGAATTTGAATTTTATCTGGTCAGGTTTATCAGAATTTTACGTCTTTTGATTTTTCGACTTAAGAAAGGCTTTCCTGTTACCAAAGTTATTAATAGATTCTCTTCCATTCTCTCTTAATAATTTTAAAGTTAAAATGTTTGACAGTTAGATATTTAATCTATTTAAAGCTTACTTTTGTGTATACAGTGAGGCAGGGATACAAATTGTATGGTTCCTATAAATATCAAAATATCCCAGTACTATTTTTTGAACTGTCCATCTTTTCACCATTTAACTGTCTCTGTCATATAGCCAATTCCAAAAGGATACACGAGTCTGTGTCTTAAATTTCTTTTCTGTTCAATTAGTCCACTGTTACTATTGGTTTGTAAGATCTTGCTGTTTTGGAAGGCAAATCCCCTCTCTTTGTTACTCTTTTTCAATATTATCCTGAGTTTACCCTTCCATGCGAGTTTGCAATCAGGTTCATGTTCCCAAAAAAATCTTGTTAGTGTGATTGGGTTTGTAGCGAATCTTTAGATTCATTAGGGAATCATAACTACCTTTAGTGTTGAGACCTCTAATCTATTAACATGGTATAGCTCTTTATGTTGTCAGATTAATTTCATGTTTTTTCAGTAAATCTTTGTAGTTTTTGCGATGTTTTTTACTCAGTTTTATTGAATTTATTCCTAGTTACTTCATAGCTTTCTTTGCTGCTGTAAATGGGATCGTTTTTGCCCAGTTGGTTATCGTTGGTTTACAAGAAAGCTGCTGGTGTTCAGTCTGTTGAACTTTCTCCTTCAAGCGAAAGTCACCAATTGGTTCTAAAAGTTCTCAGTTGACTCACTTGGATCCACCTTTGTGTCTTAGCTTAGAATAAATTCTAAATGACAAGTTGTTAAACTAACTTTTTAAATGATTGGTGATTTTGTAGATTCCTAAGTCACCAATCTGAACCTATGTTCTACATTCTGGGGGTACAAAGCACAGGAAACTATGCTCTCGGGTGCTGACTGTACAATTTTTAGTTGATCACTGATAATATTCATTTGCCCTTTTCTCCTCACAACCAAAACAAAACAAAATCTCCTCTGGCTGACTCTTATTAGTTGGGTTTCAGTTTTTAACATATAAAGTTCATCTCTTTGAACAGATTTTCTCTCAAAATCTGGAGCAAGACGTCAATTGTTATATATAAAGATATATAAGAAAGCAGCTGGGAATCATACTGAGTATGATAGGGCCTAAGTCAAGGCACCAGGACACACGTGTGAGGGGTGAGTGAGGATCCTGAGGCTGGCAGAGGATTTCTAGAACAAAAGTGCTTGCTGCCCAGCCTCACCTTTTCCTCTCTCTTTTCCTCTTCCCATCCCCCATGCTCCACCCACAGCATTCTAAGCGTTTTAGCCAAATACCATACTGAGAATCACCCACACTGTGTCATTCCCTTTTGGGGAAACCAAACACAGCACAAAAACTGTGGTTTTCTAGCTATTTCTGCTTAAACAAATGCACCAGAATGTTGTGCTCCTGTCAAACAGTATTCAAAGCAGCAAAAATGATAATATTTTCCTTAAGTTTTTCAGTCTCTCTGTTAACGTTTTTGAATACATCATTTTTTGTGCATATATGCAAATCGACAAGGCAATCAATTTGTGTGAGACGGTGACTGCTTAAAAAGGCCACAAAAAGACATTTTAAAATTTCCGATTTGAGTTTCCCTCACATTTGGACAAGGATGTAAATTCAACCCTGTAGTAAATTACAGTGTATTGTGTAGATGAAATGGTCTCTTGGCCTGCATTCTCTCCTTGCCGCATCCTATCCTACACACAGCTGCCATACCAATCCTCCAAAAACACCAATTTTCATATGCCACTTTTCAAAAACTAGCTTCCTGGCTTCCTGTTGCTGAAAAATAGTTTCACGTGCTTCTGTATGGCATTCAAGGCTCTCCAGGATATGGACCCTCCCAAACATTTCAGTCCTGCTCATTTCTTTCACCATGCACAAGCCCATCTCCCAGCCGTCCCAGCAAAGGTACCAGGCATCTCCTAGGCTTGTTGGCTCATTCAGCGGTGTCTGGAAAGGCTACTCCTGGGTCACTTGCCAGGAGGCAGGGGCGATGGTGCCACAGCCTGATCACATGGATTGAGAGCGGAACGATGGTTCCCCGGGAGTACACTGGGGCATTACTATGAGAAGTTATGTGGCAAAACAGCAGAGACCCACTACCACTGCCTTAACATACTCTAGACAAGTGTTCGCAAATATCTGTTCCAAAAAGGAGACAAATGAACTTACTCTCATTTGCGCCTCTTCCACAACACACAATTCCCCAAGGGTATATCAAGCCAATTCAACTGAGGGACTGTCCCATTCTGGAACATAAGGAGTCTCCTATATCCTAAATCCATATGCTATCATTGCAGGTCTAACCAGTTTGCTGGGTTCATTTACACACAATGTACAACAACCCTTTGAAATAAGGAAGTATGTGGTTCAACAATATAACTTTTTATCTCAGGTTGCATAAATTTAAGTAACACCCAAAATGATGTAAAATGAACAAAAACAACATATTTCAATGATGAATCAAATAAACGTATGTTTTGAGTTGCTGTTTTCCCCATTTGAAGATAACATTCCTGATCACCGTCATTGTCTGTGAAAAGACACAAGACCAACAGTTTGCCCCCCACTTAAGGCTTTAGCCATAGTACCATAAACAAACGTCTCAAAATTTGCATGAAAACTTCCATGGCAAACTGTCAGTCTGAGGGTGGTCACCACCAAGCCACTTGGCTTCCATAGGTCTTTAATTCCTTTCTTCCACACATACCCCTTCCTGTTTTAAACTTTCATAATCTTGGTTCTACAGTGAAAGAGTATCTGCAGATCTCTCTTGACCACACACTCCTAAAAGTCAGGGACTTCTCACTTTGGTTTCCCAGGGCTTGGCATTTTGTTTGGGGCATGAGGGGGCTATCAGTCAATCCATCGATCTGTGCTGTACACGCACCCTATAATAAATACTCGTTCATTTTTTTATAACAAAGGCAATAGGAGCTTCTCATAATAGACTAAATTCCAAGGAAAGAATGAAGGCAGGAAAGTAGTTGGTTTATTTGTACCTACTGTAAGCCAGGCACTTTTAGGTAATTTTATATATGCAATATTTCATTTAACTTTAGCAATCCTACAAATTCTTACAGACTCAAGAGTTTTGAGTAACAAAACTGTGTGTGCTAAAGTGTGCACACAAAGTAGCACACTAGTAACTTCGTGTGCTAAAGTAACACAAACTCATGGTGACAGGCCTGTGAGTCAAATCCAGCACATCTGACTCTTTGGTTACCAATTCCCATTTATTGTGATTCCGAGATTCATGAGTTAATTTAGGTGCTATTAAGAAAAGTCAAAAATGTCTATTTTAAAGAGTGTTTTAAAACCCTCTTTGGGTAGCAGTAGAAGGAAAAGCAGAAGGACACAGTATGACAGCACATAGATTGTATGGTAGCCCTTTGGCAACTCCAGTGGATGATAATTGTTTTTAAGTGTCCATCAACAGATGAATGGATAAAGAAGATGTAGCAGTATGTACAATGGAATATTACTCAGCCATAAAAAAGAAACGAGATCGAGTTATTTGTAGTGAGGTGGATGGACCTAGAGTCTGTCATACAGAGTGAAGTAAGTCAGAAAGAGAAAAACAAATACTGTATGCTAACACATATATATGGAATCTAAAAAACAAACAAACAAAAATGGTCATGAAGAACCTAGCGGCAAGATAGGAATAAAGGCGCTGACCTACTAGAGAATGGACTTGAGGACATGGAGAGGGGGAAGGGTAAGCTGGGACAAAGTGAGACAGTGGCATGGACATATATACACTGCCAAATGTAAAATAGCTACTGGGAAGCAGCCGCATGGCACAGGAAGATCAGCTCGGTGCTTTGTGACCATCTAGAGGGGTGGGATAAGGAGGGTGGGAGGGAGGGAGATGCAAGAGGGAAGCGATATGGGGATATATGTATATGTATAACTGATTCACTTTGTTATAAAGCAGAAACTAACACACCATTGTAAAGCAATTATACTCCAATAAAGATAATTGTTTTTAAATTAGCTTTTTGTAAATTAAAAAAAAAGTTCCACTTGCATTACACTTTAGAGTTCACAAAGCACATGGGAAAAATAAGGTAATGAGGGCTTATGGTTGCAATTCACAAAAAGTAGGTACAAGGAAATGGAATGAAAGGGAATAATATATATAGTCATTTTCTTTTAAAAAATTAACGGTGAAGTGTGTTTCTGCCACCCCTCTTCTATTTGATATAATAAAAGTGGGAGTGATAAGACAATTAATTCAGTGTTTTGAAAAGCAAACCAGCTTCAGAGCAATGCTTAAGCTTGTGTTGCCAACTTGCTATGTGGTTCCTGACAACCAACCTCAGAAATAATTCCATCATCATGAGAAGTACAGAAAGAACCACAAACCAAACCTCAAAATGGATGCTAAGAGAAAACACCGTTTAAAAAAATTTCCCTTCCTTTCAGAAGGCAGACCAAAAGGAAGTTCATACTCCCACACACAAATTCCCCAGAGAGCTTTCCACCAGAAGGTCGACACCCAGCCGGACCCTCTTCTCTGAGCCTCTGGTTTCTTTCATGGCATATTAAGTGCGGATGTGGAGAGTGCCATGGGCCTCAGGACTACTAAACAGAGGGGGAGAGGCACAAAGCGCGCCCCTGGTCGCCAAGAGGGTATGTACACGCTTGCCGCTTTCCTGCATTTTTCGGAGCTGAGTTTTTAGCCAGAGGCTGCTCCTTCACGATAAACTGACTAAAAGCTATGTTATCTCTTTCAAATCAGTTCCTCTCTTTCAGTTCTTATGTGTGAAGACAAAGGTTATTTTAAACCCTTAAGAGATTACTATTAAATTTAAATTACCTGTAACCATCGTATAGTAATAGATTTATGATTGATCATAGGTTTAGTTAAAATATAACAATCTTAAAAATAGTCTTAGTGGAAGATTCCAATCTGTGCGCACGTAACTGATATAAAATTAAAATTAAAAAAATTAGACCTTGGCATTTCCGAGGGAGCCCTAAGCTATTTTTCTAGCGAGGCTGTGCGGGTGTGTACCAGGCTTCCTCTTTTCACTCCCTTTGTGTTGTAAGTACCCTGGAGGTCATGTAATAACCAATGCCAACGAAAAATCAAAATAGAAATTATTAGCGTGTGCCATCATGCAGCGGCGTACTCTGCCTAAAGAGCAGGAAATGGTCTAAACATCAGACCGCCGCCAGGCATCTCAGCACAGGCCTGTGCGCGGAGGAGAGTTGCGGCCGGACTCAGGGCGAAAGGAGGGAGCCAGGAGAGCGACCCGCGACTGCAGCCGGCTTTTAAGGCTAATAATTGCTTCGCAGCAGGTCCCGGGCAGCACTCCCGCGAGCTCCGCGGCGGGACCTGCCCTGGGAGACCTGGGCGCAGGACTGGA
This sequence comes from Neophocaena asiaeorientalis asiaeorientalis, assembly GCF_003031525.2. Taxonomy (NCBI): domain Eukaryota; kingdom Metazoa; phylum Chordata; class Mammalia; order Artiodactyla; family Phocoenidae; genus Neophocaena; species Neophocaena asiaeorientalis. Next base: position 3,064,224 of record NW_020174933.1, on the reverse strand, counting down.
AGGGCGCTCGCGGCGGGTGCTGGCAACTCCGGGGCACCCGGGGACTCTCCCCGCGCCGTGGTCCGCTGCACCCGGGCTCCAGCTTGCGCGTCTGGGGGCGGGGGGTGGAACCGGACGCGCACGGCAGGGGCTTTGCTAATTGCCAAGCAGGAAGTGAGCGCCAGGAAGAGCGGCGGAAAGAGGGGAGGAGCGGGCGGAGGAGGGGCGCGCAGAGCTGCAGAGGTTCGCTCCCCACGCGTCCGAAAGGCAGGGCAACCGAGCCCTGCAACCCGGCTTTCCTGCCCTGTCCCGCCAGCCGCCCGGCCCTGCTCTGGCGCCCGTCGGCCCCACTCCGTCCCCATGGCTTCTCCGGACGACCCTGTGCGCGCGGGTAAGTTGACACCGCGCCGCACCCTCACTCGGAGCGCGGACCGCGGGTCGCTAGATCGCGAGGCGTCCGCGTCTGCGGCGGGGCTGTCGGGGCCGAGCTCCCCACGAGCCCCGAGGGGCGACCTGGGACCACCCTGGACCCTGGCGCCCGACCCGGGTCCGCGCGGGGCCGGACGGTGGACAGCGGCGGCGCCCGGTCCCGGAGGGCGAGGTGCGAGGCTCCCCCCGCGAGCGGCTGCTGGTGGCGCGCGCCCCCCGCGGCCCCCTGGCCCCAGTCACCCCCAAGCGTGCCTGAGACGCCCCTTCTCTCCTCTTGCTCTCTCGCCCCAGCGTCTTTGTTCTGCACCGGAGATGCCAGGTTGAAACAAGCCCCTCAAACCTCTCCGGCAGAAAAGAGCGCAAGGGGTGGATTTCTTTCTTTCCTCCCGAGCCCTCCCTTTCTCCCTACTCACGTGCCTTCTCATTTCTCCTCTTCTCTCCTCGTTTCACTTTTATTAAATGGTTTTGTTCTAAATATTGGCCCTCGGAGCTATTTCATAAACTAGTATACACAAAACCAGGCGGCTGATCCCACCTGTAGAGGCCTTTGGTTAGAATGGCCTCTAGTTCTGTCCTTATCGTTAAATATTTTGTTTGCACCTGAAGCCAGAATCTAGATTTTTCTTTAATCTCACTTGAATTGAAAAACCGTAGAATACTGTGTCTGTTCTTGAGACCAGGCTCTCGATTTTTCTTTAATTTCACTTGAATTGAAAATCTTCCTCAGACTTCACCTTTCAGGAATTCGCTGTCCTTGCTCTCCCATACCCTAGGCTGATCCTCAGTGAATGTCGAACATGTGAATGAATGAATGATGTATCCCCCAGAGCACACTGGGGCTTTTTCTAGTTTTGTTGAGGCTGGAAAGGCTAGGGAGAGAGCCAGATATACAGAACCACAGATACCTGCTTAGAGACACGTGTTCCCTATTTTATTTCTTGGGCTTGGGCAGGGCCGGAGCTTGAATGTTTTATTGTTCATTTGGGGCTTGAGCAGTTAGGAGAATGAGATAGAAAGTATCTGGAGGTGGGTCAGAAGATTGCTAACTTGGCCTTGTGATGTGCTGGGTCTGAGAGAGTTTCCTGGAGATTTTTAAAAAGATCTAAATTCTCCTTCAAGTGGTTCTTCTTTAAGTGAGGAATGGTAAACATTTTATCCATGGGAGATGGAAGATAAGTAAATGGTTTGGATATCCTTCTCCTCTCCCATATTCATTGTCTGGAAAAACAGAAGGGGAAATTAAGGGAGAAATCCTACCCCTGCCCCCCAGCTCTCACCTCTGCATCCACTTCCTCTTCTGAAAATGTAATTGGCAAGATGCCAAGAGGTGTTAAGCTAGATTTTACTAACAGTGGTTTCGCATCTCATTAACTGATCATGATGAAGGAGATTCAAAAAGATCTTGATTGGGACCCACTGAATGGGGATACATATACGGTCTGCTTGGGACTCCCAAAATCAATGGCACCAGAGGAGGTGGGTGCTGGGAAACACAGCTTCACGTATAAAAAGCCTCAGTGAGTCAAGAGTGTGATAAGGCCACCAGGGCAGCTAATAGGATCTTAGATGACAGTAATAGTACTGCAGGATCTAGAAGTCCGGTGATGCTACTTAGCCTGCTTGGCCCAGCCAAAATGGAAGCTCACAACCTGGAACAAAAAGGGACTTGGAAATCCCAGCACATGTGGCGGGATGAGAGACCTGAGGATATGATGATAGGAGGGTGTCATTTGGAAAGAACCTGTCTCCTTGACTTTGAGAGGTAGAACCCAAACTTGTAGGTGGACTTTTGTTGGCTTCCTACAAAGAGGGGAGAGACCTCCTGAGTAGAGATCTCCCTCTCACTTGCAGCGATGTTGAAGAACATCTCCACGCATCTGAAAGATAACTCTCATGTCCATTCCCACTCTGGAATTCTATCAATTAGATGAGGGTTCTTCCAGTTTAAAAACAGATATATAGTATCTCCACACTTGCATATAGAAACAAAGGGTTGGACAGAAATATGACCAAAAAAATGACTTCCTCTTTCTAACATCTCATATCGTTTCTATAACCTCCAGGACACATCCTTTCCATTTCAGTAATGAAGCCACAAGTGGTGATAATGTGTAAAACTCGTTACGTGGCATTTTCATGTCTCCACCCCAGACCCAGTTACCATGCTGTCTCACCAGATTTCCTGCGCTCACCTCCCAACTGGTATTTCCATACACACTGTCACCTTCCACCAACCTGTACACCTAAAAGTGGCCAGAGTGAACTTTTAAAAACAAATCAGATCTCGCCATTTCTCTACTCAGAAACCTGCGCTGACTTTCCAGTAAATCCTCAGTCCTTCAGTGGTGTCCATACTCTGTACGTGGGCCTGTAGCTCTCCCTTCAGTTGGCAAGTCTGCTCTTTCTCTTCGTCTGCACTGCAGCCACCCTGCCTCCTCTGTTTCCTTGAGAGCCCTGGACCACCTGCCTCCTGGCCTTTGCACAAGTTGTTTCTGCTGCCTGGAAGGCTCCCTTCACCTCCCCCCAACCCCCGCCAGTCCATTTACCTCCTGCCCACCCTTCAGATTTCAGACCTAAACTGATGTAGATTCAGCTCCATGTTATACAATCTTGGTGCACCCTTCCAGCACCTGTCACCCTTTCTAGCTGTGAAGATTTCACCATTGTCTCTCTCCCCCGTTAGGCTATAAGTTCTTGGACAGAGGGCATGTCTGTTTTGCTCGACCGTTTTTCTCCAACGCCTGGCCCAGTACCCAGCACTTAGTAAGCCCTGGTTAAATACTTATCATCTCAGTAAGTGAATGAAAGATATAAAATGTAACCACCTGTTCATCAGACTGTGGGCAGAAAAAGCTCTTCCCATATTGGCATCTTAGGAACTGATTCAGTTAGATATGTTAACTGGGTTTACCTTGTAAAGTTAAAAAAAAAAAAAGATGTTTGTATATCCACATGCATATAACAAAGGTGGGTATCTATTATTATACCGTATGAACTTAATTAAAAAAACTCTTTGCCCTGAGAAAATTTACACCGGCAGGAAAATAGTCATGCTGGTTGCAGTGTGGCCATCTCATTCCACCTCTGCCACTAATACACCATCCATCGTGGAATGAGTCAGAATTGCCTGTTGAAAGTGAGTAAAATCTGATTCATGTTCATACATATATTAAGGACAGAAACAAAGAAAGAGGCTTTGAAAGTCGGGAGAGTTGGGGAGATGGTATACAGTTCATTGCTTTGTCGCAGTGAGCTAAGTAAGTGCCCTTGGCCAGGGAGCACATCAGCGTATGTTCTGCCTTTGTTCATCCTCGGGGTATTGTTTGCACTGCACACAGGGCTGCTCCCTGGGAGCCCTGGCCCTAGAGACCAGCCCAGGACAGCCCCATAGGTGGCATCTCACCCCTCATGCACCCCTCTGAGCCCTCCTCCGCACTTGGACGGGTCTGATGTGGCACCCTGTCCTTCTTGCAAACTCCAGTAGCACCGGGAGCAGAAACCAGGACTAAAGGGGGAACTACTTCGAGCAGCACCCTTATTTGAAAGGCTGGACCAGCCAATTCATTCACCACATCCACCAGAGAGTGCTGACAGGCTGCGGTTTTCCTTTCTCCCTTCCTTCTTCCCTTTCTCCTTCCCCGTCCCGTGGGTTTTTCCAATGCCCACTTCATTTCTTTCCCTTTCTTACAATGCCTCTAAGTTTTCTTCTCTCTACCCAAGTGTTTCCCCCTTGTCTGCATTCCTCTTTCATCCCTTGGTTCATCTCTTCCCCCGCCTCCCCTATCCCTCAGCTTGGCCATCATCCAGAGAAGTCGCTCTAGAGGTGCACCTTCTTGATCCCTGGGCCTTTCTCAGCTTGTTCAGCCCCTGCTCTGAGGTGCAGGGATGACAGAGCAGGGCTGCTGCTAGACAGAGAAGAAGGTAAACTTAGCAGCGTGTTAGCGCTGCTGCCCTGAGAGCTTCTGTAATCCTGAATACGGTTAGGACTCTACGGCTTCCTTAGAATCAGTAGTGAAAACAGCTGTAGGTCAGAAGAAAAGCTTGAGTACAAAAAATAATAACAGAGGAAAAATAAATGAACTCTGAAATCACCGAGTTCAAAGAATTGCCTTTACTTTTTCACTAAGAAGCACAGAAGGCCCCACTCTTTTGTTTCTTGATGATCGGGAAAGCCAGGAAGCTCTGACACGCTTCCCTCTTTGTCTCTCTGAAAGGATGTCTTTAGAGGAGATCTTTGAACTTCCTCTGAGGAACTGTCTTGAGGAACTATTGGCCCTTATCTAATGTGATTCATAAAGGGAGAGGTCCGGACGTGACCGTGCTGCTCTTGGGCAGCGTACCCGCGTCTGTGTTGGACAATCCAAGATCGTTCCTGGTGGAGAGGCTGCCGGGTGCAGCCCACAGTCTCCAGGGCTCCTGGGGATTCTGATTCAGGAGCTGACGAGAGCTGGGTCTTTGAGTCGATGATGGGTAGGTGAGATTTTGCATTTGGAGTTGATGCCAGAATGATGAAAGCTTTAGGGGATGTCGGGTGAATGTCTTTTGCACATGGGAAGGACATGAATTTGGGGGCCAGAGAGTGGACTGTCATGGGTTGAACTGTGCTCCCCACCCCAAAAAAATTTTGTGGGCATCCTAACCCCCAGTACCTCAGAACGTGACCTGATTTGGGAATAAAGTCTTTACAGAAGCAGTCAAGTTAAAATGAGGTCATCAGAGGGAGCTCTCATCCAATGTGACTGGTACCCTCATAGGAAGGGAAAATTTGGACACAGAGATCCCCTCAGGACAGTCTGTTATCAGGTGGTCAATGCATGAACCACTTCAAGCAACCCGAAGGTAGTGGAAAACGGGTAGATTTTGAAGTCAGAAAGTCCCAGATCCAAATTCTGCTGCTTCCTTTGCCCTGTGACCTTGGGCACTCAGTATGGATAAAGGAGACGCTTGGCCCTCTCTCAGGGTTACTGTGAGGATGAAACGGGG
>NW_020174933.1:2846945-3058749 GCF_003031525.2 Neophocaena asiaeorientalis asiaeorientalis | reverse complement strand
GGATAAGTGGGAGCTCTAATTGTAACTGGGCTTCCTGTGTTGGAGTGACCTTCACCTGAAGATGCTCTTTTCACCTTTGGGGCCCCTACTTCTCACCACTCATGGACTTTTAAAGCTGGAAGGGCACGTGGAGGCTCTCTGTCCCCCCTCCCCCTGACTATTACAGATGAGGCACCTGAGGCCCAGAGAAACAAGTAACTGCAGCTGGCCTTGCTTGCTGTCCCCTGGGGCCTCCGGGAGCCAGGCCGGGTGCCCGGCCGGGTGCCCTTCCAGCAGCTGAGTGGCGTCAGCTCACCTTTTGAGGACCTCCCCAGAAGATGCTCATGTGAATTAAACATCATTCTCATTGCCATCGTGAGACCCCCTTTGATCAATTACCAGCTAATTTGGGGTGACCTCTGCCTTCTTTAGAGTCACCAATCCAGGAGAATGGAGGCAGCTTTGGGACAGTAAAGCAACAGCCAGGATCAGGAGGAAGGTCCCCCCACCCCACCCCGGCTGAGCTGCCGGCCTTACCACCTCGGAGCTCCCACGATCCCCCTTTCTGTTTTGGCTTCTTCGTGCCCCATCTGATATCAGAGCCTTGCCTAGAGGCCCAGCCTGCTGTTACCTGGGGCCTGTAAAAATAAACATTTTAAAGCTTCTGAGTAAACTATTTGATTTCATACTAATAATGTAAACATGTGGCTCCAAGAGCTCTCAGAAATACTTTAGGACAACTGCTTCTAGACTAGCCTCAAATAACCAGGATCAGCCCTCCTCCAAATAATCTACACAGCACGGGCCTGTGAGAACAAAGGTGTTTCTGCGTGAACTACAGCAAGGGCCGGGGGAAGGCCCGGGGTCAGCTAGAACAAGTGGAGCGACAGCGTGGGCCTGGGTCTGTGAGCGGATTTGGCAATAACATGTAAGGAAGAACTTCATCCCCAGCCTGGTCTACGTCAGAAGCTGATACAACGTCAGAAGCTGATACGGTCACAACCATGCGAATGAAAATAATAAAGACCTGAAAGTGCCTCTAAGACTGGTCCTAAACCTCTCCTGATGGCCTGAGCCTTTCCTCATTGCCCTCTCACTTTGCTGTTGTGCTTCAGAAAGCAACAAAAAAAAAACCCCTAAATTCTCTGTGCCCTTCCCATCTTAAATTCCGTCTATTCTCAGAGGTTTCAGACCAAAGCAAGAGACTTTGGGCCTCCAAACACTTGTGGTCCTGTTCACCCCATCACCCTCTGAGGCACAGATTCTCAGGGGGAGTCGTTCCCAAACCTGACCTGACCAGAATGATGATGATCAGCTGGGTGTGGGAACCAGCCACGTGGACCCGCTCCTGTTACAGAGGAAGAGCCAGAGCCCGGGAACACTTAACGTGAGTCATATCCAAGGTCATACCGCTAGACTCATTCAACGTCAGGCCACTAGGTCTCAGCGGTGTGGCGGTGAGGACCCAAGCCGCCTCCTCCCAGGCCCTGTGTGCCTTCCCTTTAACTGTCCTGTTTGCACTCTCACTGCTGCTTTTGGGGGTAATTCTGCCTTTCCCAGCTATCTCCTCCATTTTCTTCTCTTCATCTTTTTCCTTCCTCGCGTACTAATGTCTCTGTAGGAAACAGGCCTAACTTGTCATAGACTTGGTGGGCAATAGCTGCACAGGATTCCTATTAAAATTCCACCCCCCTAGTGGAGGTAAGCTTTTAAAGTATTATCATCCAGGGAATGCCCTGGCGGTCCAGTGGTTAGGACAACACGCTCTCACTGCTGAAGGCCCAGGTCCAATCCCTGGTTAGGGAACTAAGATCCCACAAGGCCGCGTGGCCAAAAAAAAAAGTTTTATCATCCAGATACACTTTGGTGAAAATTAAGCGGTTGACACTAGGCTGTGATAGGAGGGAAAGAAAGGACTGGAGGCTACTCATGGTGGCTTCTACTACCCGCTCCCCAGCCAGGAGCTAGACATGAGAAGGATAGAAAGGAAAAACTGGAAAACCGAGTGCAGGTGTCCGGCTGGACCTATTTGAAGTATGCTTATGTGTCCCGTTCTTTTTCATCTCTAGGCCTTTGCTATGCTGTTCCCTCTGCCTAGAATGCTTTTCCCTCCCTGACTTCTCCTGGCTAGCTTCAACTCATCCTTCTGGACTCAAGTGTCATCTCCTCTATAGGCTCCTCTCTACCCGCTCTTCACTCCCCACCAGACACCCCAGGCTAGGCTTGTGTTCCTCCTGTGTTTCCATATCCTTCTGCATTTCTACCATCTTAACACCAAATGCTCTGTATGATAATTGCCTTCTCCTTTCCTTGGGCAGCAGGAGTTCTGTAAACTCAGGGTGGAGTTAGCAACACAGTTTGTTCTTATTTTCTTTACATTGACTTAAATCCAGGTCTGAGTCTGTCATCTACTGGGCTGGCAGGAAATTCCATTTCAGTCCAAACTGGGGCCTGGCCCCTTCCTTAGGGTCATATAGGAACCTAAGAGGATGATGTGGTGCTTGGAAAAAGAGGGGCCTTGAATTTTTAGTGCATCCGGGTGGGCTTGATGTCCTTGTTGTCCAAGCCTGAGAAGACTCTTGAGGTCCAGGAGCCCTCTGTTTCTCTTGCAGACCCAAATCACGGGTTTGTTTCTCTGTGGGGCTGGGAACCCTGAGACCCAGGGGTTAGCCCCCTCTGTGCATTCCCTGATGTGGTCTTGCCACCTCTGGGCTCTGCTAAGGACCACGGCACAGTCCCCACTCGTGGAGCTGCAGTGTCTGTCCCCTGCTCCATGGGGGGACACTGGCAAAAACTCTCTCCTTTTGCCCCCGCTCCTCTGGGCCACCTCCTTTAATCCCTCCAGTGACTGTAGCCTGTCATAAAACAAAGAGATGTTCCCTTCACACTGCTTCTCCTTTGGGCATTGTCAACACCTGCGGGGAGAGAAATGTGCGAAGTCTGGACACGTTCTCAGATGGGAAACATCTGGGGAGAACAAACAAATGATCTCCATAAGTGGACCTGTTTTGTTGGTTTGGATCCCCCAAGGCATTCCCAGGACCTAGTGCCTGGGCCACAGTATGTACTTAATGAAGATTTGGGAGCAAAATGAGAGGTGAATCTTGATTGGCCCAAGGCTGGCCACTTAGGGCTTTGCAGGTCGTGTAGTGACTGCACAAAATACCGAGGATCCCATTCAGACGGATAAGTGGTTGTCGAGCAACATAGTTTTTTGGCAGATGTTTCGTAAACTGTCTTGGAAAGGGGGAGCTTTTTTTCCTAATTTTCTTGCTCAAAGTTATAATCAGATTGTTGCCGATAAGAGACCAGACGAGAAACTCAGGCAATGCTTTATTGGGACTCTTGCTGCAGCATGAGGGGTAACAACAAGAAACAGGTGCGCTTTCTTGCTTGCTGTCCTGGGGGGCGCGGTGAGCTGGGGTGAGAGTGGGAGCGGATTGGTGGGTCGGGCCTGAGGTGTGGCTTAGGTGGCCTGACCACCCCCTTGGTGGTGCTGTGTGCAGGGATCACGTGCAGTACCCTGCTTTTGCTCCCGGCACCTCAGAAATGGCAGTTGGTTTGTGTCCTTTTTGTATTCTTTTCTGTATGTTGTTCATAATTTGCCCAACGGCACTTGCATGCAGTTATTTTTAGTCTTTTATAGTTTCTTTGTACTCTGTTGCTTGAGGAGATGTTTGTCCAGGTGCAAGCGCTCCAGTAAAGGGTCCCAGGTCCCAGCCTGTCTCAAAATCCAGTATGCAAAAGAGTCATTAATATCACATTCACCTAATTTGTAGTTGTTTGTACCTCTGAGTATTTGTAGATATTTATAAGTAAACTGTTCCAAAATATTTTTTTAATGTAGTTTATTAGTCATCATCACTTTCTTGATGCAGCCTGAACTCATTCTTTCTTATTTTGTCTCCACTAATGACTGAAAGTAAGCTTTTCTCCAAACTGGGGTAGCTTGTGTCTATATGAAGACAGTTATCAAAGGACACACTGTGCTTCTGAGAAGTTAAAGAAAATGCTCTCTATTTGTTCTCTTTACAGATCATTTGACAAAGGAGCCAGTGGAAGACACAGACCCTAGCACTATATCTCTTAATATGGTAGGTTACAACTTTTACATTAATGGTGATGACTCGTTTTTCCTTTTTCCCCTTTGTTATTTCTTTATATTTTTTATTACTTAGTACTTACATGAAATTTGAAACCCTAAAATAAAGTTTTCCAAGATAAATTTCTTTTTCATGATATTTCTCTGTGACATAATAAACTTCGGATTTCTCCAGGTTAAAAATGGTGTTAGACTCTGTTCTCATTTTGCACATATCAGAAGTGGTCTTCTTAGGTTGCGTGAGGTCTTTATCTGCTTGTCTACTTTTAATACTATTTTTAATTACCAATTCTTCAGAAATCAAAATATCTAACTTGAGATCGAAAGAAAAAACAGGACAAACTTAAAGTTAAAGGCGGCCTGCTCATGTGTCAGTTGGGCATACACTGTTGATTTACCTCTGTTACCACTTTTTTTTTCTTTTAATTTTTAAATTTTATTTTTGGCTGTGTTGGGTCTTTGCTGTTTCACGTGGGCTTTCTCTAGTTGCGGCAAGCAGGGTCTACTCTTCGTTGCGGTGCACAGACTTCTCACTGTGGTGGCTTCTCTTGTTGCGGAGCACGGGCTCTAGGCATGCGGGCTTCAGTAGTTGTGGCTCGCGGGCCCTAGAGCTCAGGCTCAGTAGTTGTGGCGCACGGGCTTAGTTGCTTCGCGGCACGTGGGATCTTCCTGGACCAGGGCTAGAACCCGTGTCTCTTGCATTGGCAGGCGGATTCTTAACCACTGCGCCGCCAGGGAAGTCCCTCTTCTGGCTTCTGATGGTCGTTGGCAGTTCTTGGTGTCCCCTGGCTTGTAGCTGCTTCACTCCATTTTCTTCCTTTGGTGGCACGTGGCCGTCTTCTCCCTGTGTGTCTGTGTCTTGTTATCTCTTCTCCTCTTACAAGGACGTCTGTCGTATTGGATTAAGGGCCTACCCTACACCAGTATAACCTCATCTTAAGTAATTCTATCTACAATGACCCTATTTCCAATGAGGTCACAGTCTGAGGTACTAGGGGTTAGGACTTTGAGGTAGTTTTGGAGGGGACACATTTCAACTATAACATTCCTTCCAGGATTAAATACATGGTCCTTGACATGGCAGATGAGGTCCTCCATGACCATGTCTCAACATCCCCCTGATGAGCCAGTTGTGTGTAGCTATTTGCTGCTCCACAAATGCCCCACGCCCTCCCCCCGTCCTGGGATACCCATAGTGCTGGCCCCTCCCTGCTTCCTCACATAATGAACTCCTATGCAACCCACCACTCAGCCCAAGTGTTCCTTATCTGGGAAGGCTTCTCAGCCTTGGGGCCTTCGGGTGCTGCCTTATCCATAGTCCCTACTTTTTGGTTTTTTTTTGCGGTACGCAGGCCTCTCACTGTTGTGGCCTCTCCCGTTGCGGAGCACAGGCTCAGCGGCCATGGCTCACGGACCCAGCCGCTCCGTGGCATGTGGGATCCTCCCGGACTGGGGCACCAACCCGTGTTCCCTGCATCAGCAGGCGGACTCTCAACCACTGCACCACCAGGGAAACCCCATGGTCCCTACTTTTTATCGCATTGTGTGGGAATTATTTGCTTGCCTGACTTCCTGCGAGGCTGTGCTGACCGTCTTCCCATATGCAGAGTGGGGCACGAAGCAGGCAGCAGTGTTAAATGAGCCAAGCTTCCCGAGATCCTAGAATGGCAGCCTTCCTAAATCCCTTTGCCTCCTTTGCAGGGTCTTCCATGGAAACTGGCTCCATTATTTTGTGTCCAACCCTGTCTTCCTTTTCCACCTCCAGCATGCATCTGTCCTACAGGCTGGCCCGTCTAACAACCACCTGGGCTTGCTCCTCCACGCCCACCATCTGCAATCACCATGCTCCTTTCTCGCGGTCCTCTGAGTCCTGGGCATTCTCTAGGCCCATCTCAACTGTCGGTCTCTCCAGGAAACCTGCACTTGTTTGTTCATGTAGTCTGAACAGAGTCAAAATCTGGGGATGCACAGATCATGGACCCTTCTCTTGAAACACAGTCTGTCTGAGGAAATAGACAAATACTTTGAAAAGAGCCTGAGAAGCACTATGGTACAGATGTGTTTTCCATGCTCTGGGGAGCAGAGTATGGAGAAGGATTTAGTCTGGGGGAAAAGTATTTGATTTTTAAGTTCCCTGTGATTGATGATTGATTGATTTCTTTTTTCACTCAGGATTATGGTTTATTACAGCAAAAGTATTCAGATTAAAGTCAGCCAAAGGAAGAGGGGCATAGGACAGGGCCCAGGAAAGTTGCACGCATGGAGCTTTCAGCTACCCTCTGTCAGTGACGTTGTGTGGACAGTGTTTACTTGTCTCAGGAACGATGTGTGATGATACACACAGAGTATTGACAACCAGGGAAGCTCACCCCACGCTTGGGGTCCAGAGTGTTATTGGGGCTCAGTCATGTAGACACGCTTGACCACCAGTGTGTCTGACCTTAGACTCCAGCCCCTTCACAGGTTGAACTGATACCGTAAAGATGATTGATTGATTTCTTTTGTGGAAAGGGGTTGGAGGCTTCTAGAAGGTTCTGAAACTTTACTGCCTAGCTCCAAAGAAACTCCAAGGAAAGGCGTTTAAAACAGAATCTCTGGTTCCACATTTGTTTCTTTTCCTCTTCTGTCCAAGGAAGATAGTGATGAGACTTACAGGAGAGTTGGGAGGTACAGCTTTTTTTTAGGCTGGAGGACTGACTATAGACCCAAAGGCCCAGATGCAGATGATGGTGGGTACTGAGCCGGGGTCAGAGGACAGGCTAGGGAGATTGGGTGCATCCCCACTCCTCTCATGGAAGTCTTTAGAAAATGACTACATTGTATAATCTGCAGTAGAAGCTTCCAGAAGCTTAGATACCTGCATATTTGTTGGTACCAACAAAGAAATATGTGATTATAAGAGCATTTGCTATTTTGAATTCCCTGTAACAGTACTGCCCTCAACTAACCGTTGGGGAATTGTGCATAATGGGTAACTAATTTGTAGATCTTCGTGCAATTAATGGGATAGTTACCTTTTGACTCCTGTCCTAGTCAACCCGTGACAGAGCTCTCCAATTGTGAGTACTGCCCAGAACACATGCTTATTGGCCCGAATGAATGTCACAGAAATGGTGAGAAGAGATGGGTCTGTCCCCATAATTCACTAACAGAAATGTCCCTCAATTTTGAGCTGCAGGAAATAGAAGAGCACTGCAGAAAAGAGAGTAAGTGTGGTTTAGTGGTCAGAGCTGAAGGCTTCTTCTGTTTCATGTTCCAGTATTAACTTCTCATCCACCTTGGTTTCATTTCTATAAAATTGAGAATGAAAGCAAGCAATGGGTCAGGCATATTGATAAATCCAAGGCTAAAAACTTGCAAGGATTTAAATTAAAATCATGACTTTCCCAAGACAAAGCTTTCTCTTCACTTTGATCTTATACTTGACTACGGTGTTTAAAAATAACACTCCTCTTTTGTTGGTCTCTACAGTCAGACAAATATCCCATTCAAGACACAGGACTCCCTAAAGGTATGTACAGTTAAAGTAGCAATTTAAACTTGTGATTACTTTCATATCTTGAACAAAGCATTAGTCAAAGTAATTTTTCATTTTTTAAAATTTTAAAACAGAAACATACTGATAATTTAGTGCATGATTTGACCTTCTCTGGTATGAATTTTCTTATTAAAATGTAGAAATTATTTTATAGCAAATTACACATCAAATTCCTATGGTGTTTTTTTAACATGCATAAAATGAAGAAAGCCAGGACTGTGAGTTGCAAGTGTCAGAAATGTGGCTCAAATTAGTTTAAAATGGGGGGCGGGACTTGGTGGCTTAGAGTCTTTGGGTGCTGCTAAATCCAAGCATTTAAATGATGTCTCAGGCTCAGTCCCCCACTCCCCCCACAATGGCTCTGTCTTCTGTGTTGGCTCCATACTCGAGCAGGCTTTCCCCACTTGGTGGGAAAGATAGTCTCTGACACCTCCAGCTTTACTTGGTGCAGCTAAAGATGCCGGGGCAAGAGGGAGCCTTTCCCCCAGCACACATGGTACAATTTTAGGGGCAAATTGTGAAAGGAGCAGTTTGGTTGTATGGCCATCCCTGTATCAGCTGCTGTCGTCGGAGGATGGAGGGGTGACCAGGTCTGAGCCTTGAGGTTGGAGGGTGGGGGGCGGAGGGCATGAAGTCAGTTCTACTCAAACCACAGTAAAGAGGGTTCTGTTAGCAGACAAGGGGCAAGGGATGCTGTCAGACCCCAAAGCAAAAAGAGCTTGCTTTTATGATCCACAGGCGAATGTCTCAGGCGTGGTGCAGACCATAAAGGCCTGAGCCTTTCCTAATTTCCCCTGGGGCAGCCTCCAAGGCTGTATCCAGTATGGAGGCTGAGCTGCCGCTTATCGCCCTGGAGTGTTTACCTTGTGCTCTGCTGACCAGCCAGAGAGGAGGGGTGGGGAACAATCAGATCTGAGCAGCTTCAGAGATGGCAGGGACACCCCGGCTTCCTGGAGAGGAAGGACTTCCCAGCACAGCCTGCTGTGGGGTTCCCCAGCAGCCCTTGTGGTGATGGGTATCACAGGGTCACTGGGTTGCAGGGTTGGGAGCTCCCTGGCAGGGCCCACCTGTGGTTAAGTCTGTAGTTCTGCCAAGTCCCCCTCCCTCATTCTCTACTCACCAGACTCTTCTTCCTGCTCTCTGAAATGGCATCATTAGAGTTTCATTCCTTTTGCCCCCTGTGCACGTCCCAGGAATGGCAGTGGTGTAGGGAAAAGAGGCTGAAGGCCAGGTTTGAGCCCAAATCCTGGCTGTACTAGGGGAGGCTTCTCCCAAGCACACTTTGCCCTTTCCCCTCTCCATGAATGACTTCTCAGTGTCCTGAATTCCCCAAGCTGTGATTGCCTAGTTCAGCAAGAAAGTGGAAGGTGCAAGCCAGGCCACCAGGACGAATTGGAGGCCGTGTTGGGCCGTGTTCCTTGGATTTTTAGGGTGCAGTGAAGAATTACCTGGGGAGCTAGTTTAAAATGCAGATTCTGGGCCCCGCTACTCCAAAATCATGTGGTGGGTCTGGGGTCAGGCCCAGAAACTGGTGTTTTTAATGCAAACCTGAGTGGGTGGGACACAGACCTCCCTTTGAGAGCCTGCCTAAGAAGCTTCAAGAATGTGGTGTGGGGGCTTCCCTGGTGGCGCAGTGGTTGAGAATCTGCCTGCCAATGCAGGGGACACGGGTTCGAGCCCTGGTCTGGGAAGATCCCACATGCCGCGGAGCAACTGGGCCCGTGAGCCACAGCTACTGAGCCTGCGCGTCTGGAGCCTGTGCTCCGCAACAAGAGAGGCCGCGACAGTGAGGCCCGCGCACCGCGATGAAGAGTGGCCCCCGCTTGCCGCAACTAGAGAAGAAACAAAGACCCAACAGAGCCAAAAAAATAAATAAATAAATAATTAATTTAAAAAAAAGGATGTGGCGCGCCACATGTAGGAGACATGTAAGAGACACCCAAGCTGCCTCCAGACCGCCAGCTCTGAGAGGACTCAGCAGTTGACCTCATGGCTTAGGGTCCCAGTGTCCAGTCTGCAGTGCAGAGAGGGCAGTATTACACCGACCTCCCAGGGTGCTTGTGAGAATTCAACGAAACGAGACTGGAACAGCACCTGACTCCCAACAAGCATCTGACGGGTGTGGAGGGAAATCTGGCAAAAGAATCGTGAGCCATCAGGGTAGAGGACTGTTGAAAGCTTTTTGTAGCGGAGAGGCAAGAGTGGAACCACCGTTTTAGGTAGACTGGGCCACAGCAACTATTCGAAGACCTTTTCTATCACTCTTGGACATGATTTTCTGTTTTAAGAGAAGAAGATTGTTGCTTAATAGCCTGATAATACAGTAACTGTACCGTTGGGTTTCTCCTAGAATTTGAGTTTTACAAAACCTTAATTAAAATTAATTAAAATGGTGGTGAGTTGACAAGTAACTCCAGATCTTTCCTCTGTCCTTATTCATGGGGGGGGAGGGGAAGTGTTATTAAGCACCGAATTTCTTATCTCCAAGAAATACGTCGTCTTCCATGTAATATCCAACATTTGCATTTAATAACAATTTAATGTCTGCAGTATTTTTTTCAAGCATACCATAATGGAGCCAGTATCATCGTTAAATGCTTATGGTAATTTTCTCACTGAAGTTGTTTTTAGGGAAACAGAGCCCATATATAATTAGTGAAGAGACTAATTTACAGCTTAAAAGTAAACGTAGGCTTCCTTGGTGGCACAGTGGTTAAGAATCCACCTGCCAGTGCAGGGGACACGGGTTGGAGCCCTAGTCCGGGAAGATCCCATATGCTGCGGAGCAACTAAGCCCGTGCGCCACAGCTACTGAGCCTGCGCTCTAGAGCCCGCGAACCACAACTACTGAGCCTGCGCTCTAGAGCCCATGCTCCGCAACAAGAGAAACCACCGCAGCGAGAAGCCTGTGCACTGCAACGGAGAGTAGCCCCCGCTCTCCGCAACTAGAGAAAGCCCGCACGCAGCAACGAAGACCCATCGCAGCCAAAAATAAAAATAGATAAATAAATTTATTTTTAAAAAAAGTAAATGTAATCTAATTATATTAAGACCAATTCAGACTCTGACACTTAAGTGAATTCTAGGGGGGCTACTATATTTAATAGGGGAGTCATTTGTAATTAGCTTGAACCATTTCCATATGATTTTATAAGTCCTCAAAATGTATTTTCTTAAGAAAATTATCATGTTTCACAAAGTCTTCATTATAATTCTAGTATACTCCTACTTTTCCCCTGGACAGTACAACATAGTCCCTTAACACGGTCCACACTAGAGTGGCTCTCAATAATGTGCTTTTACCATAAATCAACTGTGGGACTCTAGTGTGATTTCAACGATCAGCACGTTTTTGAGGTGAAACGTGTTGTTATACCTGTTTTCTTGGCGGGAACAAATGTGTAGCTTCTGCCTCCCCTGATTTTAGAGATTTCGGGAGGTTCATTCTGTCAGGCTTCTGTTATGATAGGTGCTCTGTGAGGATGTGTAGGCACCAAATTCAGGACTAATTTAAGATTGGAGTTTATCTTATGTCACAGAATTCCTGTATCTCGTAGAAACTACTGGCTTGAGGGTTCTGAAGGAAATGTGACTCTTCATATTTTGAGAGAAAAATGTATTTGGAAAAATAATTCTGATTTTTGAGGCACTATTCCTAGTGAGGGGAAATGGCACATAACTACATCATAAAGCAATCAAAATTTTACCATCTTCATCTTCTCTGGCATTACTGCCCTTCCATTGTTCAAAAAATTTAAATAGCAGATGTAAAGTTAAAGAGAAGTAGACTGATTTTATTGTTAATTATTTTGAGAAATTTGAACTTAAGCATGGATGATATTTGGAATAATTCGTTAACTAAATGTAGAAGTAGTAGTTCAGTTTGAAAAAGGAGAAAATAAACAAGTACTCAGGAGATCACCAAAATAATTCCTAAGTAAAAATGTCTGCCTGAAAACTAGCAGGCCAATGTGTTGTATTTTAGATGATTTCTCATCTTGCCAGTTGACCGACAGTATCTTGCTGATAGGTTTCCTTGTTGTAACATGAAACTAAAAGCCCCTCCTTCCCGCACGATTTACCGTGACCTGGTCCCGCTCATTCCACAAGTTCACTGCCTTCCACCCAGCCATGACGGAGAGTCCTGACAGTCTCCTCTTTTAGCAAACCAACCCCTCCCCCAGTTATGACACACATACAAAGGTGGCCATTCTTTTTTTTTTTTTTTTTTTTTTTTTGCGGTACACGGGCCTCTCACTGTTGTGGCCTCTCCCGCTGCGGAGCACAGGCTCCGGATGTGCAGGCTCAGTGGCCATGGCTCACTGGCCCAGCAGCTCCGCAGCATGTAGGAGGATCTTCCCAGACCGGGGCACGAACCCGTGTCCCCTGCATCGGCAGGCAGACTCTCAACCACTGCGCCACCAGGGAAGCCCTGAAGGTGTTTTCTTTTATAGAGGGGAGGGAGAGGGGTGCAACCACAGGAATGCTTGGGGGACCATGTAAGAAAAGTTGCTTTTTAATTTCAGGCTAACATTGCGTCGGGAAATAAAAAGCCCCACGTGTCCAGTAATGCTGGGTTAACAGTTATGACACTGGCTATTGTGAGAATTAGTATGACTGAAGTCACATGTCTGTGACTTTTTGCTGTGAAAAATTAGTGTGCATCCGAATTCTGTGGGGTGCTTGTTAGGTGTCAGATTTCTGGGATCCCTGAGATTCCAATTCAGAAGGTCTGGAGTGGAGCCCAGGAATCTGCATTGTTAACAGGCAGCCCGGGTGATTCTGGTGCAAGAGAGCTGGGACTGTCTTGAGAAACAGAAGGCTAGGTAAGCTCTCTACTGCTCCAGCTTAAAAAGATACCATATGGAATCTTAATAAAAGACCGTGCTTTTAGTTTAAATTTTGCAGATAATGATGTTAAGGAAAAAATGGCCTTTAGTCAGAATTGTGTAGGCAGCAATAAATATAGCCCCTTATATGAATAAATCTATCAGCCCAGCCTATAATAGGTCAATGAATGTTAAGGAATGTAAAAATAAATAGGTGAATTAATCTGTCACTCAGTCCTAACTTTTGAACCTTGAATTAAATGATTCTCTATTAAGGGCTTTATTAACGCTAAGATTTTACATGCCACTAAACATTTCTTTCATAACATAATATATTACTGGCGATTTTCAAGGTTAGAGTGCGATGTTGAATTCTGTGGTTAAAGATTAAAATCTGATGGAACAAAATCAGTTTTTAATGCATTTGTACAATCTTCACCACAAGTTGGGGAACTGTGAAGTTAACACATATGTAAGACAGCCTAAGGATGGAATTTCCTTCCCACCAGTTAATTCTGAAAGGTGTTAGACATTTCACATGCCTATCATGTTCCTTTGACTTTCACTGGCAATCCCCACTTTAACCATAGAACTGAAATGGTTTCGGTTTGACTTTTAGGAGAGTGAGCTATGAAGACAAGTATAATCCCACTCTGCTCTCTGAGAGATTTAGTAAACTGTCAAACAGTGAACACCATGGAATCTGATGTAAGGTTATCAGAGGGGAACGTGTTTGGACTACCTCCTGTTCACCCTGTTGGTGAGGGAGGGATCCTGCCCTGGGGTTATGGGGATGGCCACACACAGGACACCTGACACTGGGCAGATGAGATTGACAGTAGCTTGTGAGTCACGGATATTCACAGCCTGGGGAGGGAGGACGCTGCACCCCATGCAGGGTCGCATGGGGGTTGCACTTGGGAACAGAGTGAACAGCTGGGGGCTGGGTGACAAGCGCTGTCCTGTCAAGAGGGTGTGTGACCCCTGGTTCCCAGGGAAGGATATGATGACTTGTCTGAATAATTCTGTGGTCTGGCAGGGAACTGAAACCCTCTGCTCAGGGATAAGCAGGGACTGTGCCTGGTCCCCTTGGAAAGGAGCGTTGTTTAGCTGGCGGTCTTATCCACAGGAGCAGAGCGGGGAGGGGAACTTGCAGCTGGGCCATTCAGGGTCCTCCTGGTTTTACCAGATGTAAACAGCACATAATATTGAGTCTTAATTTTAGGCCTTACAACCACGGAGTATGTGCTTTCTTTATCAAGCTTGCATCTTTTTTTTTTTTTTTTTAATCCCTAGCAGAGGAGTGTGATCCAATTAGTTTGAACTGCCCAACAAATTCTGATGTGCAACACCAGGTAAGAATAATTTCAGTTGTATTTTCACCCTTAGGTACATGCTAATCCAACTAGAATTTATTTAGGAATTGTCTTCTAGAGCTTTAAAAATAAAGAAAGAACAGGATTTTTAGATAATAAGTTTGGAAATGATCTTTAAGCATCCCAGTAATGTAGCACATCTATACAACTTCTGTTACTTTTAGTAACTGAGGTAGCTTTAATCCATTTTTTGGAAATAAATATTTATCCAGATGCCAAAAACCATCAGTGTTACTGAGTTAGAGAGTTGCTTTCTTTCGTGTGTAGTTGGTATGCTGTGGATAGGAACTTTTTAAAGAAGCCCCAACAAAACTGGGTAGTTTAAGAACATTTTTGTAATGTTTTATAAAACTTTTACTTTGTTCAGATATCAGATGTCAAATTTTAACATGTTATTTTGATTGTCCTTTTCCAAAATACATTTATTGTTTTCTGATTATAAAAGAGTGTTATTTTAGACTTCAGATACAACAAAAATGTACCAAAAGGTTGAGAATCGCTTGTCACATTCCATTGTTCACCTCTTGAGGTACATCCTTCCAGAAGCTTCCTTGGGTCACCGTGTGCTTCAGTTACTACTTGTACTTTCCAGCCCATCTCTCTTCACTCACTCAAAGCTCATTAGCAAAACTGCACAATACCTCACATCTGTTAAACTATAGTTAGAACACTAAATGTCTCAAAAAGGATGTCTTGCCTCAAGATAGACTGGTTGGGTCCTGCCCTCTTTATAATATTGATACCAAGTTAATTTTTAGCAAGACAAATTTGAAGTTTTGTTTAGTCTTCCTTTTAAAACATCATTCAGTAATCATTAATAGTGATATTTTTGGATAATCAAATCACTTTTGTAGTAAAGCAGAGTTATACAATAGTTGATAAAACAAGCCATTTTAATCATAAACACGGTTCTCCTGAAATGAGCCTCTCACTGTTGTGGCCTCTCCTGTTGCGGAGCACAGGCTCAGGATGCGCAGGCTCAGCGGCCATGGCTCACGGGCCCAGCCGCTCCGCGGCATGTGGGATCTTCCCAGATGGGGGCATGAACCCGTGTCCCCTGCATTGGCAGGCGGACTCTCAACCACTGCGCCACCAGGGAAGCCCAGTGGTGCTACTTTTAACTTTGATTTGGGGGTCTTCAGTTGCCCACTGAGAATATTATTTTCTTATTTATTAATCCTGATACTCAGCATTTTTCTTGGAATTACAGTCTAGTGATTGACTTTGACATTGACTGAATTTGAGCTATTTTAGTGAACCTAAAGTATAAATTTTTCCTTTCTTGCAATCCTTAATTTGTTTAATAAAGTTTTGCTCCCCACATTTTTTTCAACACGATACAAACTCCTTTGAAGATACAAAAATGTTACGTTTGTTTAGTTTTAGTGATTTTTCCAAAATCATTTAAGATTAGGTACAGAATATGCATTAGGACACTGTTCAGTATTTTTTCTGATTTCAGTGTTATAGTTCTGGCTTTATCAAGTAGGCTGTCTTTAAAGATAAAAAAGATCTATCAGCTAAAGAAAGCGGGAAAAACCTATTTGAGATTTTTATTCAAGTTCTGTTTTAAAACAGGGTGTCTTACATTCCTATAAAAAGTAGCACTGCACCTACCTACTGCAGTTGGTTATTTCTTTGCATAATCTATAGGATTTGTTCTAACTGCTAGATATCCAGAAAGAGTCTTTGAAACCAACTTGGCAGTTAGAACAAAGAAAACTTACTAGGGGAGAAACGTTTAAAAAAAACAAAAACATCCCCACGCTTCATTTTCTATAGCTCAGACATTAAAAGCAAGTTGAAAATACATTCTTTAGAATATTAACATTTGCCGTTTCATTGATTTTTATAATTTAAAAACTAAAATCCACTTCACTTAAGACTTAATTTTAGCCACCTTTTTTGAATGATGCCACGGAAAAACATTGTGGTGTCCTGGCATCAAAATGGAAATCTGACATGTCATAAAATTTCATAAAGGACCCTTTACTTTTAGTAATTTAAAATCAGTACCCCATCTATTAGAGCTATCCTACTTCTACAGTTTGTTACAGCTGGTACTTGTCGAGCATATGTTCTGAGACCGGGTATTCTTGGACATGAAATATACCAGGGGGAGTTGGGGGAGGCAGACCCCAGGCAGAGCTTCCAGACCTGGAGAAGCAGTGTACACAGCTCTAGATTCTAAATGTGGATATGGTTCAGCTGTTTAAAATTTTTTCATGGTTCTTTTTTTAAAAATATTTATTTATATATTTATTTGGTTGCGCTGGGTCTTAGTTGTGGCAGGTGGGCTTCTTAGTTGTGGCTCATGGGTTCCTTAGTTGTGGCATGCGAATTCCTAGTTGCAGCATGCATGCGGGATCCAGCTCCCTAACCAGGGATTGAACCCGGGCCCCCTGCATTGGGAGCGAAGAGTCTCTTTCACCCTCACGGTTCTTTATGTTATAGAAAATGTTTCCCAGAACCTTTGTCAAACAATAAAATTTTAACTACTTTAACTACAGGCACACATGTATGGCAAATTATAGTAAAGCAAAATTTGTTCCAGTTTGTAGCCAAGAATCCATGCCAAGAGGAAACTGAGGTAGTAAGAAAAACAGTAAATATTAGGATCCTAAGTTGGAGTTAGAAGTTATGAAAAAAATGACATTTTCTTCTATTTATGCTGTTTTTTTGGTTTTACCAAACTGTAATTTTTTTTAAGGTTTAAAATCCACATTAAATTATTGGTATGATATGGTATTATTAGTGTGATACCAATTTATGGTGTTGGTAATAAGGGAAACTGGTGTAGGGTGTTCAGGAATGCTCTATACTATCTTCTCAAATTTTCTGTAAATCTAAAACTATTTTGAAGTATATATATATTTTAAAAACCACACTAAATGGAATTTAGAATCTAGAAAAACAAAAAAAATCATCCAAAATCGCACCACTCTAATACTCTATTTTTGTCATTTTGATGTATTCCCTTATACATTTTTTTCATAAGGATAATTATAGAAACTGTTTGCAGACAATTTTATATCTTGCTTTTGTTGTATAATATTATCTCACAAACATTTCATCCAGTTTGCTACATGGCCTTACCATCCATCTGAATGGCTGCATGATACTGTCACCTCTGATATTTATTGATAACAGAAATAGATTCGAGGATGTGTGTCTGAGGGCAGGGTGAGAGCGCTCCTGGTAGAAGGAATGCTGTAAGCAAAGGCTCTGAGAAGACTCAGGGACAAATACTTTGCCTGGAGCTGAGGTATTGGGAGATTGTAGGCAGTGAGGCTGGAAGATCTGTTGGATCTGGGGTCCCAGAGCCTTGAATGCCAGAGAGAGGCAGATGGAAGGTATTGGTGGTTTTTAAGGGATGGTCCCATGACTGTATCTGGGACCCTGGGAGACTGGAGAGAGGATGAGACCAGGTCTTAGGCCTGTGATTGGGAGAGGGATGCTACTAACAATATCAATAGAGAACTCACGAGGACGATAGGATTTGTGTGTTTTTAGGATTGAGAATTGTTTGTTGTTTGTGGGCTGTGGAAAAAGGAGATAATGGTCATAGAGTTTGGGGTATGTGAGATGTGTGATAGGAAGGGCTGCATTGGGGGTTGGTTTAGGATTCCTGCATCAGGAGGTTACACTTGAAGCCCAAGGGGAGGATGGGACTGTCGATGAGAGAGTCCTTGTGCAAAAGCAGAGAGGAGAGACCAGGATGGAGCCTTGAAGAACAACCTGGAGGCCAGAGGAAGAAAAGGAGCTCAGAGGTAGACAGAGGAGTGGCCAGAGAAGAACACTGTCAGTGTTCGAGGCATCTGTACTTTCCTTTGCAGCACTTTCCCAGTTTACAGTTACATGTTTGCTGATGGTGTCATTGTCTCTCCCCACGAGGGCAGGGACTGCTGTGTTTTTTGGCTTGTAAGTGTATCCTCCATCCCTAGCACATAGTAAAGTCTCAATAAATACATGTTGAGTAAAGAGAGAAAAAGGCCAGGATTGGGCATTGCTTCACGTGCCAAGGAAAGGGCCGTCAACATCATCCTGTGGTCAAGGGCGAGGCCTACAAAGACACCTTTGGATTTGTCCTTTCAGACGTTACTGGGACCTTTCAGGAAGGAACTCCATCATAGGGACAAAAACATAATTGCACAAGGCTGAAGGAGTGAGTGGGTGATAAGAAAGTTTATGTAGTTCTGTCAAATTCATTAAGGTAGCAAGGAAAAAATAGTAAACTTTTATTTGAAGGTGTTGGAAGATACAGGAAAAGCTGCTTTTTTTAAGGTTGGGAAACAACAGATTTTAAAGGATAAGTTATCACCAGGAGTGGAGAGATTAAAAATTAAGAGGGAGAAGAAAGAGAAGTGGAATAATTAATGGGATTTGTTTTCCCTGTGGAAGGTAGAGAGGATTAATTTTCTTAGCAACTGTTTATTGATAACATCCTTAGCAATATCTTGTGGAGAAGACACAGCACATTGATTTCCCTCAAGGAATTTGTAATCTGGAAGGTGAGATATATGTGCCTCTATGTTAGATAAATAAAGTTATCAAAGGTACAGAGAGATGAGTTAGCATTTTAAAAGTAAGAACCTCAACGCTTTTTCAGAGGCAAGACTAGAAGAAGTGGAAAGATAGAAACTTCTTTTTTAGATGTAAAGGCAAGAAGTTGAGTTAGTTGATGTCAAATTTGAATTGTGCCTTGAATGATGACATTTGGATGGGGCAGGAAGGGAAGAAGTCCATCGAAGTGGGATTGACTATACACACTACTATATTTAAAATAGATAATCAACAAGGACCTACTGTATAGTGCAGGGAACTCTGCTCAATATTCTGTAATAACCTAAACGGGAAAAGAATTTGAAAAAGAATAGGTACCTATATAGGTATAACTGAATCACTTTGCTGTACACCTGAAACTAACACAACACTGTTAATCAACTATACTCCAATATAAAATAAAATTTTAAATAAATAAAAAGAAATCCAGCAAGATATTAGGGGACTAAAGAGTTTGTTCTGTTCATACAGCAGGGAGGCCATAGGCCTTCGTGAACTAGGTGGTGGTATGACAGTGTTTGATAAATTGGAAATAGATTGCAAGTGGATAGATGATGACCCAGCCAGCCAGCCAGCCAGCCAGCCAGCATTTGAGTCCAAGAATGTCTCACCACTACTCTCCTAGGTGCTGGGGGGACAGTGGTACACACTTAGAGTTTTCAGTGAAATTGGGCGTTTTTAAATCTCCGGCAAGGAAAGCTGAGTCGGAATGTTTAAGCTAAGAGACTCTCCCTTAGGTTCTCAGAGAGTCTCAGCACAGAAATAGAGGGAAAAGACAGAAGACATTTACTGAGGTCATTCAACAGGTAAGCAAGCTTCTTTGATCAGAGAAAGGCTTGTTTCTCACACCCCAGCATACCTGTCCCCCAACAGCCAACGTTTTCTCTAACTGCCACCGAGAGAGGTGCTGCTCTAGAGGAATCTTGAGGGCCACGTTGGAAGTACGGGCTTCATCTTCCAGGCCCTGGGAAATGAGGGGTTAAAAAGAGAGTCTTAGAAAGGTTATCCTTGTAGTGGCTCGTCAAGGGGATGGGTAGGAAGAAAGACTGAGGCCAGGAGACCCCAAGTGGCTGTTACAGGAAGCTCATCCCAGGGGCCCCAGTGCAGCTGTGGAAGGAAGAATGAAGAGCGGGGATTGTAATTCCAAGGGGTAAGTGTTCACTCGCTGTGACTGCTGTAACGAAGCACCACGCAGAGGGTGCCGTAAGCAACAGAAATGCATTGTTTCACAGCGTGGAGCCTGTGAGTCTGAAATCAAGGTGTGGGCAGGGTTGGTTCCTCCCAGGGGCCATGAGGAAAAGATCTGTGCCATGTTACTCTCCTGGGTGTGTAGACGGCCGTCTGCTCCCTGTGTCTCTTCACATCATCTTCCCTCTGCGTGTGCCTGTCTCTGTGCAAATTTCCCCTTTTTCTAAGGACACCAGTCATATTGGTTTAGCGCCCACCCTCGTGGCCTCATTTAACTTGATCACCTTTGTAAAGAGCCTCTCTCCAAATACAGTCTCACTCTGAGGTGCTGGGGGTTTGGACTCCAATGTGCGTCTTTGGAGGGACACCATTCAACCCCTAAAAATGCTTGGAAAAAAAAGAAAAAGAAGAACCAATACATAACAACACATTTTGAGGGAGAGATGTCAGGGATTCAGTGTCTGACAGGACTTGGAACGAAGAGAAGGGAGGGTTGGAGATCTGCTTCAGAGAATTCCAGCTGGTAGCCAGGTGCATAGTGGGGCCACTGTCGAAAAATAAGAAAGTAGTTTATCTGGGCAGTGGGGAAAAAGTGAGTTCATCTTTTTTTAAGCTCTTAAATGAAATGAACTCCATACAGTAGTTAAATCTCTCATCCAAGTTCAAAGCCTTTCTCTTCACCTCCAACTCAGGCCTGATCTGAAATGTTGAGGCCCGAAAGAGGGGCAGGTGACCTTGGTTCTCCTCCCCTTCCCCAGCAGGTGGGAATTCAACACTGCAATTACCTGATACAGGCAAAGCATTCCCAGCTGAATGTTCACAGCTGCCCCCAACAGCTAGCCCCAGCTCCTTCTCTCCCAGGCCTACATCCTGCACCTCTTACCTTGGACAGGGTCCTTTCAAGATGGCGATGGCTCTGGCCCACTCGGCAGTGGCAAGCTCACCCCACTGTCCGACCGTCAGGAAAGCTCCAGCTGGCTTCTCTCTCCTCATACACACAGGGTAGTGTCTCCCAGTGGCAGAGGGTTTGGCACTATGGGTATCTACATATCAACAAGCATCAGGCTAAGGAGTGACAGGCCATCTCCCCTTCCGGCATGCACCCCCAACAAGAGGTGACCTTGAGGCCCCCTTCACTTGGCTTGGGGGGTGGAGCTGAGGGCTGCCCCTTCCTCCTTATGAGCAGAGGAAGGAAAGCAGCCCCCACTCTCACTTCTTCCACTGAGTCCTTCAGAGAAATCTCTTCCTCTTCTATAAGCTGAGGGTGGGGCTCCTACCACTATTCTTGGCCCTTCTCAGCTGGTCCTTTGGGGTTTACCTGGGACCTCTCTGTGGGGTGTATGCATACCATTGTCCTGAGCTTGGGGCTCCAGTTAAAACTCTTAAGACAGTGGGAAAACATCCCATCCCCTATCCTGTTATATTCTATGTCATAGAGTTACTTGAGTTTCCC
Source organism: Neophocaena asiaeorientalis asiaeorientalis (assembly GCF_003031525.2). Taxonomy (NCBI): domain Eukaryota; kingdom Metazoa; phylum Chordata; class Mammalia; order Artiodactyla; family Phocoenidae; genus Neophocaena; species Neophocaena asiaeorientalis. The sequence continues at coordinate 3,037,721 of NW_020174933.1, read as the reverse complement.
AGTTACGGGACTTTGAGATTGTTTCAACTGTTTTACTGTTCTCAATACTGCTATGGTGGATGTCCAAGTGTCCGTCCCCACCATATAAGGCTATATATTTCCTTAGACTACATTTACATCTCCATTTCCAGGCTAGACCTAATAGGCCACACTGACAGTTTGTTCTTCCACTAAGCAAGCTGTAAGGACTCAAAGTCAATTCCTAGTCATAAATACGACCAAATTTTAAAAAACATGTTGTCTTATCTATCGAAAGCCTATCAACAGCTAATTGATGTCTTCGAAATTAAACAAGCCTTTTAAAGTTCCACATTGTATTACCCAGAGTAAATGGCGGGCAGGGGACATACATCCAGTTTTAAACCACAGAAACTCCAAGCATGCTGGTCCGTTGATAGTATTATACAAAGTATAATATGATAGCCAAGACAGAAAAGTGGCTTTAACAACTGATGCTAAAGTAGCGGCCCAAGAGATTAATTTTGTATTTTATTTATTCACCAAAGAAACAAATGTTTTATTTCCAAGGACACATATTTTGTATCTCAGGTGGGACTCTCCCCTGTAGCCTTGGCCCTTCACATACCCTCTGGGCTCTCACCTTCATCCCAGCTCTCCCGCACACCCTCTGTTCTGACAGAGGCCGGAGCCCTGTCTATATTATACCTTAACTCCTGAGCTTGGTGCCTCCTGGTACTAAATCAGCGGGGAGGCTTGGCATTGCTAATCCTCACCATTTAGAAAGTGGGTTTGGGCCCAGATGCTCAAATTGACAACTTGGCATCTTTAGAGCTGAAGGGGACCATAGAAATCATGTTGTTTCACAGAGGGGACCTGAGCCAGTGGTTGAGAGGCTGAGTTGGGACCTGGGGCCTTGTCCATCATCCCTCCACCCCCATCCACCCCCTCATGCCTAGCATTTCTGAATCGGTAGCACTTGGTGTTACCATTGGCTGCTGGGCCTCTTGCCTGGCCTAAATCTAGGGAGACAGGCTTTTCCACAGTTCTCAGTGCTGTCAGTCTGGCAGACTAGCGCTAGGGTAAACACTACTGGAACAAAATTGGTAAATGGAGGGGTTGCTCCTGTCTTTAAAGTGGACTGAGAGGTGGGTGGCAAAATCCCATCCAGCAGCCTCATTGCCTTCGCAGAGACCCTCTGCAAACCCGAAGCAGGTACGTGTGTATTAATGACAGGGAATGGACCTCACCAGCACTTGCTGTAGATGGTATCTTCTGAGTCAGCCCAGCGGGCCCCTACCCGCCCTTCTGGATATGCAGCAATCCTTTCAAGCTCCAGCAAGATCTGTTTGATAGATTGGCGGGTCCTTTGGTTTGTTCTCTAGGGGAAAATCAGATTGTTCTGCTTTTAGGAAATACTTGGTCATTCCTTACTTCGCCCCTGATGTGAAGTTTAGAGATGGGGAACCAGATAAAACTAGAGAACTTTGCCCAGAACCTGCACTTAGTATTTTTAAGAGTTTTTTTTTTAATTGACATATTTTCTCCTAGTTATTAATCAGATTTTCCTCCTTCTTTGTATGTTTATTAATTTTTTATTGCATGGCAAACATTGTGAATTTTACATTATTGATCTGGATTTTATTAAGTTCCTTTATTTTATTTTGTTTTTTGGCTGTGCCATGCAGCTTGCAGGGTCTTAGCTCCCCGACCAGGGATCGAACCCGGGCCCCCTACAATGGAAGTGCATTAGGACAGCCAGGGAATTTCCTTACACTTGGTATTTTTAACTCTGGTGAGAGGGACTCCCTTTAGCCTTGCAATCACCATCTCCCAGTCCAAACAGGCTGCACTTTCTTTAAACAGGCTGTCAGAAGGTTGGTTCTTGAGACAGAGCTGTCTGGGCATTTAGAGGAGGGAGAAGGAATTTCAAGGGGTTGGTTTTGCTAGAATGGGAATCACCTGTTCGACTCTATGAATTTCAGTCTCTAATCTCTCTTGCCTTGTGCTCCTTAGTCTCCCTGCTCCCTTTGTGCTTCACTTATCTACCTTCCCATCAGTCTACAGAGTTGACAATCTCTCCTCTAACACGGTGATGGAAGGTGCTACGTTAGAATTAATGAATAGATGCACTAACCATTAGAAAGTGAAAACTACGTGAATAATACCAGGTGAGCTTGACTAGGGCCTTTAAGAGCTGTGGATCTTTTCTTTCTGCCTTTGAATACCTTAGACAAGTTTGCCTAAAACAGATAATGATCTGATTCTATCTCCCATTTGGTGTTTAACTGCCTCAAGTTGTGTCACCTTACTTTTTCTAGCCTACATTTATTTATTCCGGGCTGTATCTTCCAGTGACCTGCCTGCCTTCTCACTGTGCTCTGCCGTACATGGAACCATCACATCTTATCCCTGGGGACAGTCCCTCCCACATCGGAGACCTAACCGGGTCTGTTTTCTTTCTTCCTCCCCCTCACTCCCTCTGCCCATAGGTTTCGCTGCTAACAGCCTCCACTCATCAGGAATTTTGGTGATGCTCTTGCTGATTCTGGGTGGACCCTGCCTTGCCCAGCCCTAGGTTAGGTGGACTAGGACCTCCTCCTTTCTCTGTTTTTGATTCCTGGAGAAAACGGTGAAACGCAAACTGCTCTTCCCACTACAAATTCATGCCACCCAACCACAGTCATCATTTCAGGACCTTGAGTCCCCTTTTTCTATAATGAACTTCCCAGAAATGAAATTTTATTTCATGAGTTTTTGTTTTGTTTTTTGCGGTACGCGGGCCTCTCACTGTTGTGGCCTCCCCCGCTGTGGAGCACAGGCTCCGGACGCGCAGGCTTAGCGGCCATGGCTCACGGGCCCAGCCGCTCCTGGCATGTGGGATCTTCCCAGACCGGGGCACGAACCCGTGTCCGCTGCATCGGCACGCGGACTCTCAACCACTGCACCACCAGGGAGGCCCCATGAGTCTTTTTGAATTATGGTTTTCTCAGGGTATATGCCCAGTAGTGGGATTGCTGGGTCCTGTGATAGTTCTATTTTTAGTTTTTTAAGGAACCTCCATACTGTTCTCCATAGTGGCTGTATCAATTTACATTCCCACCAACAGTGCAAGAGGGTTCCCTTTTCTCCACACTCTCACCAGCATTTATTGTTTCTAGATTTTTTGATGATGGCCATTCTGACCGGTGTGAGGTGATACCTCATTGTAGCTCTAATTTGCATTTCTGTAATGATTAGTGATGCTGAGCATCCTTTCATGTATTTGTTGGCAATCTGTATAGCTTCTTTGGAGAACTGCCTATTTAAGTCTTCTGCCCATTTTCAGAGTGGGTTGTTTGTTTTTTTTTCAGTTAATTAATTTTTGTCTGTGTTGGGTCTTCGTTGCTGCACAGGGCTTTCTCTAGTTGCAGCGAGCAGGGGCTGCTCTTCGTTGTGGTGCATGGGCTTCTCAATGTTGTCGCTTCTCTTGTTGTGGAGCAGGGCTCTGGGGTGTGCAGACTTCAGTAGTTGTGGCGCACAGTTTAGTTGCTCTGTGGCATGTGGGATCTTCCTGGACCAGGGCTCAAACCCTTGTGTCCTGCATTGGTAGGTGGATTCTTAACCACTGCGCCACCAGGGAAGTCCTGTTTGATTTTTTGATATTGAGCTGTATGAGCTGCTTGTATATTTTGGAGATTAATCCTTTGTCAGTTGCTTCGTTTGCAAATATTTTCTCCCATTCTGAGGGTTGTCTTTTCATCTTGTTTATGGTTTCCTTTGCTGTGCAAAAGTTTTTAAGTTTCATTAGGTCCCATTTGTTTATTTTTGTTTTTATTTCCATTTCTCTAAGAGGTGGGTCAAAAAGGATCTTGCTGTGATTTATGTCATAGAGTGTTCTGCCTATGTTTTCCTCTAAGAGTTTGATAGTGTCTGGCCTTACATTTAGGTCTTTAATCCATTTTGAGTTTATTTTTGTGTATGGTGTTAGGGAGTGTTCTAATTTCATACTTTTACATGTAGCTGTCCAGTTTTCCCAGCACCACTTGTTGAAGAGGCTGCCTTTTCTCCATTTGTATATTCTTACCTCCTTTATCAAAGATGAGGTGACCGTATGTGCGTGGGTTTATCTCTGGGCTTTCTATCCTGTTCCATTGATCTATATTTCTGTTTTTGTGCCAGTGCCATACTGTCTTGATGACTGTAGCTTTATAGTATAGTTTGAAGTCAGGGAGCCTGATTCCTCCAGCCCCATTTTTCTTTCTCAAGATTGCTTTGGCTATTCGGGGTCTTTTGTGTTTCCATACAAATGGTGAAATTTTTTGTTCTAGTTCTGTGAAAAATGCCATTGGTAGTTTGATAGGTATTGTGTTGAATCTGTAGATTGCTTTCCTGAAATGAAATTTTAAAAGAAAAATCATAGTACTCTAATTTGATAGAGTCTATTCATGCCTGTGTCTTTGACTTATTTCTACTTTGGGACCGAGTCAAAAGAAAATGTGGTAAGACAGGTACAAGCTAAAGGGCAAAAATGCCTGCTTCCTAGCACTTAGTAGTTATTTCCCTGAGAGCAGCATAAAGAGAAGTTTTTTTATTTATCATTAAATTGCACGGGTCCTTTACTTTATCTGCTCTAATTGACCTAATGGCTTCTATTCTCATTATTGTTCAGTGCCACGTGGACTGTAATGCCTTTGAATTTCACAAGTGGGCTAGAATTTCACTTAAAGTTCCTGTCGGTGTGGGTTTCAGGGTGTAGCTGCCCTTATACACGTTTGAGAGTATAAATTGATAACAACTTTTGGGAAATTATTTGGCAGCCATCTATTACCCATTGATCCAGTGGTCCCGCTTTAAGGACTTGATCTCACAGACATCACAGCAGAGTGTGTTTGAAACAGAGGAGAGTTGTGGGTATCTTACATGCACATAGGTAGGAAGTGGTTGAATGAATTTTGGTACTTTGACACCGTGTCCCCTGCATCGGCAGGCAGATGCTCAACCACTGTGCCACCAGGGAAGCCCCCTCCTTCTTTCATCTTTGAAACCATAGCCAAGGTATGAAATTACACCTCAGCGTCCCCACCTTGAAGTCACAGGAACAGCCACTGCAGTCTTTGACCTTCACTTCAACTCCAGAAGTAGCAGGTCTCCCTTTTAATTGGATAGAAATCTCTCTGAAGAGAAGAAAGAACTAAATGTACACAAACCCACAGGTTTGCTCTCATCCTAGCAAAGCACCATAACATTCATTTCAGATTCCTATTCTTCCAGATTTAGTTCTTTCATCCTCAGTGAAACTTGCCCTGTTTCTGAGGTCTCACTCGAGTTCCTGCCCACCTTTGTGCTCCCTTGGCACTCGGTCTGTGCCTTTTTTACACGTTATTCCTTGTGGTAACAGTGTTTATGTGCGTGTTTTTGTCCCGTTACTGGATCATAACCTTGCAGTATCAGGAGTCTGCATTGTTGCCAACACTGAATAGGTGCTTGATGAATGTATCCTGACTGAAACACATTTCTAAAAGCCAGTTGCTGGAATACAGGCAGACCTTGTTTTATTGCTCTTGGCTTTATTGTGCTTCGCAGATATCGTGTCTTTTACAAATTGGGGCAGCCCTGACTCCGGTAAGTCTGTTAGCATCATTACTCCGACCACATTTGCTCACTTCGTGTCTCTGAGTCACATTTTGTAATTCTTGCAATATTTCAGACTTTTTCATTATTATCATGTGTGATGGTGATCTGGGAGCAGTGATCTTTGACGTTACTACTGCAAAAAGATTATGACTCGCTGAAGTCTCAGATGATGGTTAGCATTTTTTAGCAGTAAAGTATTTTTAAATTAAGGTATGTAGATTGTTTTTTAGACAGAATGCAGTTGTACACTTAATACTACAGGGTGGTGTAAGCGTAACTTTTATATGCACTGGGAAACCAAAGAATTCGTGTGACTTGCCTGATTGAGATATTCGCTTTATTGTGGTGGTCTGGAAATAAACCTGTAGTATCTCCAGGCTATGCCTGTATACTTTCAAATAAATAGATATGTCCAGTTTTCTATATGTATATTATACTTCAGTAAAAAATAAAAATGAAAGTAAACAGTTACTGCAATAGTAATTAATTTGCAGGAAAAGAATTGAGTATAGGGCTTCCCTGGAGGCACGGTGGTTAAGAATCCATCTGCCAATGCGGGGGACATGGGTTCGAGCCCTCGTCTGGGAAGTTCCCACATGCCATGGAGCAGCTGAGCCCATGCGCCACAACTACTGAGCCTGCACTCTAGAGCCCGTGATCCACAACTACTGAAGCCCACGTGCCTAGAGCCCGTGCTCCGCAACAAGAACAGCCACCACAATGAGAAGCCTGCGCACTGCAACGAAGAGTAGCCCATGCTCACCGCAACTAAAAGAAAGCCCACATGCAGCAATGAAGCAGCCAAAAAACAAACCAAAAAAATATTGAGTATAAATTGCTTAGAAAAACCCAACAGGAGACATAGTCTAGTCCTGATGTTTAGAAGTGGATAATCAGTAAACACATCCAGAAGAGTTACATGGATGTTGGGTCTGTCTTGGGAATTCATAGCATTGAAAGGTGCTTGAGTTGCACTGGCTGAGTGATGGGAGAAGACTTAGAACAGTCTAAATCCATGCTACATAAGCCCTGTTACTCTGGCACGCTCAGGCATTTAAAATCTTATTTTGAAAACCATTTACTAAAATATTTTCATAAAGGAGAGACATTAAGCTTTAGCGTTGGTTGTTCTCCCAAAGCAGCTAGTTAAGTAATTCGGTGTTAAGTCATTTGCAAGGGAGGCCTTTCTTCTCACGCTCTTTGTCTGTCTTGTAGGTTACTGCCACCAGGTGGGCAGTGATAACTTTGGTCTTCATGGTGGTTTCCAACCCAGATTTAGGCTACAATCAGATTAACCAACCTGTTGAGTGCTTTCCCACTCAGTTATCCTCCCCTTAGTTTGCAAAATTATAAAGATGGGGCTCTTTGTTAGTTAGCTAAGCATAGACATTTTAAAAATAAATTTATTTATTTTATTTTTGGCTGCGTTGGGTCTTCGTTGCTGTGCGCAGGCTTTCTCTAGTATGCGACGAGCGGGGGCTACTTTTCGTTGCGGTGCGCGGGCTTCTCATTGTGGTGGCTTCTCGTTGCGGAGCACAGGCTCTAGGCGCATGGGCTTCAGTAGTTGTGGTGCACTGGCTCAGTAGTTGTGGCGCACGGGCTTAGTTGCTCCGCGGCATGTGGGATCTTCCTGGACCAGGGATCAAACCTGTGTCCCCTGCATTGGCAGGCAGATTCTTAACTGCTGCACCACCACGGAAGTCCCTAAGCATAGACATTTAAAGATGAACTGAACAGTCCAGAAGAGCACGTTTCGCAGAAACCCGGTACCTGGCCCCATCAATCTGGTGCTGGTTAGTACCTTCCCTATCAGCCTGTCAGCATGTTCGGCCCATCAGTCCATCCCCCCGTGTGGACGGCACACGGAGTACATTCATCTCTGAGTTGAGAGATTTTCCCCGAGTGTCTTCTTGGCCCTGGGGTTGCTACTGCTCGGAGCCTGGTGTGAAAACACCACGTATAAGTCTCTTATACGGGGGACTCTTGTTCAGCACCTGGTTCCTGCAGCTCCCTAAGCAGAAATGGGACCCGACGACCAGGTTATAAACTCACCAAAGTGCAAAATTAGTGTCACCTAGCCAACTTTCTACTCAAAGAATTCTCAGCAGAGGTTAACAAATTTGCCCAAATATAAGGTAACTCCCTCGTATTCACAATGGAAAGGTTTTACAAAATGGGGGTTTTCTTTAGCCTACTTGGATACATAAACCATTGGCGTTCAACTTCGTGGTTACCTTCAGATTTCCTAAGGAGATTTTTAAAAACCTGTATGTGGTGAAACAGTGGTCCCCAACCTTTTTGGCACCAGGGACCGGTTCCTAACAGTCCGCAGACCAGTACTGGTCCGCGGCCTGGGGGTTGGGGACCCCTGTGGTAAGATACACATGCAGTATTTGCCGTCTTGACCACTTTTAGGTATAGAGTTCAGAGGCATTAGGTACATTCACATTGTCGTGCAGCCTTCACCACCATCCATCTGCAGAACTTTGTCATCTTCCCAGACTGAAATTCTATCCCCATTAAACACTAACCCCCATTCTCCCTTGCCCCACTCCCTGGTAATCATTATTTTACATCCTGTCTCTGAATTTGACTCCTCTAGGTAACTCATATAAATGGAATCATATAGTATTTATATGTCTGTGACTGGTTTATTTCACTTAGCGTAATGTGTCCTAAAGGTTCGTTCCTATTGTAGCATGTGTCAGAATTTCCTTCCTTTTTAAGGGTGAAGAGTATTCCACATTTTGTTAATCCGTTCATCTACTGATGGACATTTAGGTTGTTTCCAAAAACCCAACAGATTGCACTTGAACTTCACTCAGGATTAAAACGAGTCCTCTGAACAGAAAAGCTTTGGAACAGGACCTTGACGAGGACGATTTGAAGGGAAACCAAGAATGACCAAAAAGCAGCTGGGACCCAGCTGAGATCAGATTTGTGAGCTCATGAATGTGTGAGGCTTGTCATTTCTTTTTCCCCAGCAATACTCAGCATTTAGAGCAAGACTGGTGGAGTAGACTCATGCAGAGCTAAGGACTGGCAAGGCCCACAGCTGACGGACACATCTAGGGTGTTTTTAAACGTATCACTGAGATGGTTGACAGTGACTAAGTGACAGGAGCCAGGTGAGAAGGATGGATTGGGGGTGGAGGCGCGCAACTGGTGACCAAGGAGATGAGGCCAGAGAGCAGGGTGGAAGGGAATGGGGGAGGGGTAAGGACAGCAGCTTGAAGAGCAGCATCCTCTGGGCTGGAGAACTCAGAGCCTGGGCTGTATTTAAGCCTTCTTTCCTCCCTCCCTCCCACTCACTTCCCTTCCCGCAGATCTTCTGTGTTATCTGTCTCAGACGCGTGTTAATCACTACGGGACAGCATGGACAAGACCCTTTGCCTCATAATGTAGAGTCTAGTGCAGAAGAGATACTGCAAACCTCCCCACCCAGTGTAACGAGCACCCTGGGAAGTGGCAGGTCCAGGATGCTGTGGGAGCGCCCAGGGCCCATCACCCAGACGGAGACTTTGGAGAAGCTTCCCAGAGCTGGTGATGTCTAAGCTGAGGCTTCAAAGACAGGAGAAAATGAGGCAGCTAGAAGCTGTGCATTGGCTTCCACCACTCTGCTAGAGCTGCTTTCACAAACCACTCTTCTCCTCACCAAACCGTATCTTCATGTAGCCCTTGGAGCCCTGACCTTTTCTCTCCTCTCTGACCTCCCTCCTCTGCTTTCCTTTCTCTTTCCCTCCCTCACCACCGAAATGTAGGGCGTTGGGTGCTCCTTGAGGTTGTGACCTCACTGCATGCCCTCCACGGCCTCTCTCTCCTCCCGTGACCATGTCAGCATCCGTGTCTCTGTCCCTTGCCCCGGCCTCTCCCAAGGACCAGAGACATCCTCAGCTCCTGCCGAGATCTTGTCTCATCCATCTCAAACTCGCTCTTCGTCTCACCTCTGCTCACTTGCCCACATCCTGGCTGTATCCCCGCCGTGGCTCTAGCTTTGTCCCTTCCTCTCCCAGAGGAGTGGTTTGGGGGCCTCATAATTCTTGCCTTTGAGTCAGTCATGCTTCCCCCCCTCTATCAAATCGCCTGGCCGCCCCACTCTCCCTGGGTGCGTGTTCCCACTCTGAACCTCTACAGCTGCGAGGATGCCCTGCTTCTGGTGAGAGCCCTTCAGTGACTTCCATCGCCTGAGACTGGCTTTCAGGCCTCAGCCCATTTTTCTCACCTCATCTCCCTCTGTCACCCCCTCACTGCCTTTGCTTCAGACAAAACACCCTACAGGGGCCCCGTCTGTTTCCATTTCTTTTTGGGCTCACATGGACCTCCGGCTAAATGCCCTTTCCTCCCCGTCCCCACTCTCCAGACCCTCATCAAGGCTCATCTCAGATGCCTCTGATTCGAAGAAAGCTCTTCTGGGTGTTTTTGTTGGAAGCAACCTCTGCCCTCTGACTTGATCTGTTCCTCCCTATTGAAATGCACCATCTTCTGCCTTGTATTTTAGTTACTCGTGTGTGACTCTGTTTCCCCAGCATATGTGAGGGCAGGCCTTGAGGTCAAGGGTTCAGGTCCTTTTATCTTTGTAGGTGGATTCCGCTGAAGGAGCTTGTACCTATTAGCTACCCAGAAAAGAGGTGATGAATGAGGTTTCAGTAAGACCCTAAAAACCACAAAAATCAGTCTTTTCTGATTTCACTCTTACAACACTAACCTAAAAAGTAGCATAACATAATAATCAGAGCAAGAATAGAGATCACAGATCTAAATTCTGTCCCCATCAACCTTCACAAGTAATTCTGAGTCATGTACCTCGTCTACATCAGGGTGATGAGTCTGGCCAGACACTGATTTTGGTAACATTTTCTCCAGATGATGAGAAATCAAGTCAGATATGCCGTGTAATATGGTCTTTACTTAAAGGACAGTTCATGTTTTAGCAGGACCTCGTTAGTACCACAAAAATCTGTCAAGTGTTAACATTTGTGTGTCTCGACACTGAAGGTCCTGTTTTTGCTTCTTCCGCGCAAGTTTCCAATTCAGTGAGCAGAACCGTGACGGTGCTGATGGGAGGGCAAGCCTGCCTGGTCCTGCTGGAGCCACGCAGGTGCTGAAAGGCAGGTCTCCACACGACCGGGTGAATAATGAATAGTGGCCTTAACATCTTGGAGCTTCTGGGTTTCGCCTTGCAGAAGTAAAAAGTTGCAGAGAGGAATTTTTGTTCTTTTAAAAACTGTCCAAACTTACAAACTGTATATACATATGGTGAGCCGTTTGCTTTTTGTACTAGTGAGGATAGTGGGAAGGAACAGGACTCAAACAAAAACAGTATTGAGATGAGTTAGGGGACAAAATCTAGCTGGTAAGACATAGGAATACTTCTTGTGTGAAAAAAAATAGGATTGTAATTAGACCAGTGTCTATGCAATGCCGAGACGTGGGCATTTATGAGCTCGGAGCAAGGAGAAGGGCTTCTTAGGAGGTTAAGAGGAAGAGACTGTTTAAAATGTTTGATACACCAGGGAGTTAACACATCATTAAGGGTGAAACTTTCAGAGACCTGGGAATGTGGAGCATCTTAGCGATAAGCGAATCCATCAGCCACCTCAATATACAAATAGGGGATCAGAAGCCAGTGCTGGTGAGGTTATAACCTCATGCCTGAGGTTATGAGTGCAGGTGGACTTACACCCAGGGCTTTGACCCAACTCTTAGTGCTACTTCTGCAATACTAGGGATGGAGGGGGTACTGTTAGCTACTGAGAGATTTTAGTTTTATAAAGATGGAGTTAACATAGACATATACTAGGGTCAGTCTCCTCTGCTGACTTCATTGAAAACCCTTACACACACACACACACACACACACCCTACAAGAAGATCAGGTAAATCCCTCCAGGTAGTATATCCTGTAACATGGCCTTGGTTGTAAAAATGGAGCCTCAGGCAGGCAGAAACACAATTACCTCTCAAGGGGATTGTCGCTGCTTTTTAAGTTTCTCTTTGCTGCTTTGTAATATGTACTTAAAAAGTGTAATAGATATAGGAAAGAATTATAACCTGGACTAACAAACAACAAGCCCAACAAATAGTAAATAGGAAATAAAATAACGGAAATAGTCCATAATGTGAAATTTAAAAAAGAAACAAAAAACAGTAGCATGTTGTTACGTGCACTTATACTTTTTTTTAAAATAAGGACAGTCATTCATTTAACAAACATGTGTTGAGTGTCTCCTGTGTGCTGGGCATTGTTCTGGCCACTGAGGATCCAGCATGGAGAGCAAATAGGCAAGGGCCCGTGCCCTCCAGGAGCTTATATTCTAGGGAGAGACACATCATTCACTACTCATTTTAAAAATGTTTTTATTGGAGTATGGTTGATTTACAGTGTAGTATTAGTTTCAAGTGTACAGCAAAGTGAATCTGTTATACATATATCCACTCTTTTTAAGATTCTTTTCCCATACAGGTAATTACAGAGTATTGAGCAGAGTTCCCTGTGCTATACAGTAGGTCCTTATTAGTTACCTATTTTATATATAGTAGTGTGTATATGTCAATCCTAATCTCCTAATTTATCCCTCCCACTGCTTTCCCCCCAGTAAACATAATTTTGTTTTCTACATCTGTGACTCTATTTCTGTTTTGTAAATAACTTCATTTGTACCATTTTTTTAGATTCCACGTATAAGTGATACCATATGATATTTGTCTTTCTTTGTCTGCCTTACTACCCATTAAAATACCATTTTTGAGATCCATCCTTCTTCCTCCACCCACAGTTTTTGGTGGAAATTTAACTAAATTGGAAAATTGATAGCATCTCCAATCATATATGGGTATGGTTTTAACGAAGATTGCTTTTTGTTTTTTAAGGGAGAAGAAAATGGCTTTCCAGACAGTACTGGAGATCCCCTTTCAGGTAAATGATTGACTCTAAAGGTATCTGGGCTTCAGTGATAGCTAGTGTGGCTAAATTCAAGATCATTTGAGATGTTTATCATTAACTTTCAAAATCTGTATTACACACTAGAGAAACTTTCCAACCACACACCACAGTGAAGTGCAAAGAAATCTTACAGAATTTCACAAAAGCCTTCAGAGAGTATTTTCTCAGTGTTAACCCTCCTTCGCTTGGGCGGGGTACAGCAGGCTTCTCAAGTGGACGGGTTTAGGATCAGGTGAGGGTCGAACTGACCCTCCCTCCCTCTGAGTTCTGGGAGCCACATTGTTGGCGGAGAACTTTGCCAGGTGCAAGCGAACAATGGGATGTAGGCACACCGACTCAGCGTGGGAAGGGCTGCTCAGCCGGCTGCTGCCCGCTTCCCTCCTCTGGCACTTAGGGAGCCAAAGGGGCCCCTCCTGACGTTAGACCATGTGCTGGTGCCCACCGTTTTCTGCTTCTAGTGTGTTTAACCAAGAAACATTTAAAATTTGTCTTCCCTGCCTCATCCCCCGCTGCCTTTTTTATTCTTTGTTGTAAGACAGAAACTTTGGCAATGTTTAGATTCCTCATTAATTAATCATGGGGAAAATATGGAGTGAGCATTAAAGTAAGCTACCAAAATAATAATTAGGGAAAAAAAAACCTCACCAACATTTTAAAATATCTTTCAGAGCACATATTGAATGGCCCGATTCATCAGGGGTTGGTTTGTTTCTTTTTTATGGAAAGGTTGGTGACTCATAAAAGCCTTAGGATAATCTGTCATCAATCCCAGGCTGTGCCCAGGTAACAATGCTGAAAATCAGAACTTGTGGTGCATAATCGATTTCTTTTCCTTAGAAACATGATGTTAGCAGCAGTTTTATCTCTGGGTGGTGAGATTCCAGGTGGTTTTTTGTCATGCAACAGATTTTTATTTCTTAAAGACCCCCTGTGTGCCAGGCTCTCTAAGGAGGCCAAATGACAAAGGTATAGTTCTGGAAGACAGAATTTGGGATTCTGGTTCCAGTTCAGCTACTGTCCTTCTGTGATTAGAGAAATCCAGGAGAAATTGGGCCGGGAGAACTTCCGGTGGCGCTTACCCACCAGGTTTCATGGGACAGGCCCAATGTCTGGGGTCCCATCCAGGCACCCAGTGGAACTCACCTTCTTTGGACCAGAATCCGCCCCTACTAGAGGCTAAGGCCACTGGCTAATTTTCCCTCTTTCACAAATACTGCAGCAGACACAGGCTCAAATTAGAAGCACCTAGCTGAGTGAGGTAGAGGAGGGGAAAGCATCTTTGCATACACGCAGAGGCAATTTTAATAATCTTTTCACTATCCTGTATTTTAAAAATTTCTAACATGAGTGGGTATCAGAAAAATCTACCCCCAGAACTTTAATCTGTATATACAAATGTATATATAACAAATGATCCAGTGTAGGCAAATACATATAGTACGTGGTAAAATAACCAAGGAAATCTCTAAAAGGCTAACTGTGATGGGCCTGGGTGATGAGAACATGAAATTTTTTTTCCATATGTTCACCTGAGTTTTTAGATTTTCTGTGACAAGCACATACTTCTTTTCTAATTAAAAAAAATCTACATTTAAACTTTTTAAAGACTAACACCCTGCATTCTAATGTGAAACGTCAGCTAAAATGAGAATGAATCAAGTAAGTTGCTTAGGAATATCTATAAACCGTTCAAAGACTCTTATGAGTTAAGGTCATTAATAGAGTAATCAAATTTCGGGTTGTCTCTAAAAATTCTTACCTGTGTCAAAATGACATGGAAGGGGCTTCCCTGGTGGCGCAGTGGTTGGGAGTCCGCCTGCCGTTGCAGGGGACACGGGTTCGTGCCCTGGTCCAGGAGGATCCCACGTGCCACGGAGTGGCTGGGCCCATGGGCCATGGCCGCTGGGCCTGCGTGTCCAGGGCCTGTGCTCCGCGGCGGGAGAGGCCACAGCAGCGAGAGGCCGCTGTACTGCAAAAAAAAAAAAAAAAATGAAAAAATGACATGGAAGATTTTCAAAGAGAATAAACTTTTCACAGTGATAGCAAGTATTACTGAGAGCAGAAATTGTACTGCTGAAATCAACAGCTGTACCACCCAGCACGGTGCTTTGCCCAGAGGAGTGTACAGGTGTTTGGTTGGGTTTGGGTTTTTTTTTCCCATAAACAAGCAAATGAGAGACATTGACTTATTGGCTTTGCTCTTGGAAGAAAGGGCAAAAGCAGATCCCTATATTTCCTCTTTGAATGAGAGTAGCCACCTAAGTAAGATTTATCTTACTGTTTTACTTACACTAATATAGCATTTGCCATGTACCAGGCCCCCTTCAAGCACTTTTACAGATATACTCAGAAAAAAAAGCGTTCATGACAACTCTGTGGGTCCAGTTATTTTCTTCACCAGGTGGATGCAACAGAAGTAGCCCTGGGTTCCGTGGCTGGTGCCCATCACATAGGTCCTAAGTGGGAGTCAAGCCCCAGGCCAGACCCAACACTCGCGTCCCCACCAGACCAGGCTGCCTCTCTATTGGTCAGATGCATCGCCTGTGTAGCACACGTGTTGAATACCTGAGTGTCACACATGGGGGTGAAGGTCAGGCTTCCAGCTCAGAGTCTCCACCTGGAACAAAGCCAAGGTCCACCCCGACTCCCACAGAGTCAGCCTCTGAGCCGCTGAAACACCTTTCCCAGAAGCTTGCTGCTTTCCCCGCATCAGGCCCTTGGTCAAGCCTTAACTCAGAGCCTGGCTTTTATTTAATTCTTGCAATTTGAAAACCTTAGTTACCTGCAATCCAGTTTATATCTGGTTAAGATAAGGAATGTGGGGAGAACGGAGGGCTCTAGGATAGAAGGAGGGAATTGACCGGAGTGAGAAATGACAGTTTGTAATCAAGGAAAGAATAAGAGTACAATTCAGAATCAGCTACTACTAGAAAAGCAAAGCCCCCTGGGTGGAACCGTTGAATACAGAAGCAAGCCCCCAGGAGACATTAAAGTTTTACAATGTTTTCAGGCAATTTTTCAAAATGAAAACATTTTGGGCATTAAAGGGATAAGCCTCAGTTATAAAAAGAAACAAAAAAACCCCCACAAAACTCCCAAATAGTAAAGTTAAAAACCTCTTCTTGTTCTCCCTTCTGGTGGCGGTATTTATTACCCGGACCATGACCCGCCTCCCCATCTATTCTCCACAGTTACCTGTTTTTCAAGACTGACTTTTCTGACGACCTTGTATAATTCAGCACTTGCCTAATCTAAACCTAATTTCCCCATAGAAGTGAATGTACAATAGGATTTTCATTTTTTTCAAATTAGGTCCATAAAGTGACACTTAGTAAATATGCTTGTGTCACATAATTTCAGAATTTATGTAAAATTCTATGTTGAATTTTAACCTGGGTCCTTTCTTATGTGTGTTTCTTTTTTTTTTAAACGTGCCTTCTACACTCCAGTTTTGTTTGATGACAGAATGCCCTGCGTGGTTTACTAGCCGGGATCCATCCAGTTTGTCAGTTAGCCTCCCCAGGGATGTTAGCAACTTGATGTCTTCTTAAAAGGGTATTTCAGAGAGGGAGAATGAAACCATATTGTTTTTCCCTTTGGTTAAGAGATCAAACACCCACCAAAAGCCCTTGGGTCAGTTTCTTAGTAGATAAAAATAATTCTTCATCATTTTCCAGCTCATATCAAATAGCTACCTCTGATGAGTCGTGTGGTATGTGTAAAAAGCCGTAAACTGGCATTTTAAATATATTTATTTCCAACCACATCGGATGCCACACACAGAAAAAAGCATGACTTGACACCCTTAACAAACATAACTGCAGAATTATTTGTAGTTTGACACTTTTGGTATTTTCCAAATCTCATAATTAATAGACACCTAGGAGAGAGTTATTTTATTTTAGAACCACGATGTCTTGCTGTTTGCAAAGCTGCCAATATAAAATGTTTACTGTTTAATTGTTTGAGCTAACTCAAGACCTAGTTACCATGAGGAGCATTATTATAAACGATCTGAGAGCCAGCAGTGGCACTGAGCGCTTTGGAGGAAAACACCCGTGTGGTAATAGCTCTTGAAAAGCCAGGACGTACAAGATAAAACGGCACCTCCCCTGCAGGGAGGTATATTAAGTCAATCTGTGATCCACTGCTGACATCCTGACTGAAGCCATTTTCTAGGTTCAACCAGTCATGACCCTTGTGAATTCTGCATCTTGTTCCAATTAACTGTTAATTGACCAGCGTTTTGTAACCTGCCAGCCTCAAACTTGAGAGTTAGACACTGCATCATTGGACACGAACTGTTTCTTACTTTGCTTTAAATGACAGAGACATACCTTGTCGATGAACATGCTTGATTTCTGAACTCTTCTTTAAGGTTTGGTGTAAAGTGTGTGTGAGAGAGAGGATGAAGAATAAGGGGAGAGGGGCAAAAAAAGCCCCATAGGAAAATCCATTCTTCTGCTTGTGAGCGTAGGGAAGTATTATCTATCCACAGACTCCTAATCACCAAGCAGACACAGTATCTTTCAAAGAGAAGTAGCTGTCATTCCAAAATCTACTCTTGGCAGGCCCTTCTGACTAAGACCTTACTCTGTAGATGTCTTTAAGGCAATGGTTTTCAACCCTGACTACACATTAGAATCGTCAGGAGAGCTTAAAAAAAATTCCCATGTCCTGCCTGCACCCTAGACCAAATAAGTAAAGATCTCGTGGGTGGCACCAGACATCAGGATTTTGTAAATCTCTGCAGGAGGGGCAGGGTAAGGGAGGTCAGAGAGTTCCATTTTTTGGCCAAGATTGAGAACCACTGCTTTAAAAAAGTCTGTTGGTTATGTTCCTTACCCGCAGCTACTAATTCTTTGTTGCATACTTATCACGCACTAGGATGAGGCTTTAAGGGATGATATCATTTAATCCTCTCAACAACCTTATGAAATAGGTATCGCTCTCCCTGTTCAGAGAGGGAGGCCATGGCGTTAGCAAGCTCAGTAACCTGTCCAAGCTGCACACCTGCACGGTGTCGATTGTATTGACGGTCGGCACGTCTCTAAAGCTCATGGGGATAACCTCTGTGGTACTCAGTGTACTCTGTCTCCATAGCAACCAGTCATCTTTCTTCTGCCTTATATATACTCAGCACTAAAAAACTTTCAGTTCGTCTGAAAATCTCTAGATAGCTCTTCATAGACTGCCCAGAGGTTTCTAATTTGACTGTTTCTCTGTGTCCCATTCTTCATTCATTTGATTTACTCAGCAGACATTATTGAGTGCCTACTCTGTGCCTGTAATGAAGTGGTGACATCAGACATCTACATCTCTTTCCTCTTGGAGCTTATATACTAGTTGGGAGTGACAGACAATAAACCCAAATAAGTAATTTCATACGGTGGTAGGGGCCTTGAGGAAAATAAATGAATACAATGGGTTTTGCCTGCAGGGAAAGGATGCTGCTTTAGCTAAGAAGGTGCACCAAGGTCTAAATAATGCAAAGAAGCCAGCCATGTGGAGATCTGAGGAAGGAGGACTCCAGGGGACAGAACTAGCTGGTGCAAAGGTCCTGAGGCGGCATTGAGCTTAGTGTTCTAGGGACAAGTGTAGGCAGTGAGGAGCAGTAGGAAAGGTGGTGAGCTAGGAGGTGTCAACAGAGGCCAGATGACACGGGGATTCTTTTTTTTCCAGTCTACTTAAAAAAAAATAAATGTAAAACCTAACATCATTAAATAACATTTACATAAGACTTGACAAAAATGCTTTCACGTCGTTTATCTCATTTAATTCATGAGCTATAGGAATTATTATCATCTCCATTTGATAGATGAGGAATCTAAAGTCCATGGATGTTAAGTGCCATGAGCAGTCAAGCTCTGGGAAGCTGGAGCACCGGGGTTTGATGGGCCCCATCTGATACACATGCAGAATCGGATACTTCAGGATTATGTGTGTAAAGGACTCGGTGCAGGGCTGGTTATACGTTAGGCATTTGATAAATGACAGTTACTGTGGTGATGAAAATCGCTGAGAAATTTGGCCCTTTCTCCGCTGATAAACTCTTCCTTAGTTTAAGCCAGTACTCAAACCGAACTTACAGAGGGCAAGTCCTTCCAGGGTTTTGGCCGCTACAATAAGAAGTCATCATAAATTAATGGTGTAATAACATTCTTGTTTTGCATCGGCGGAAAATACCCGTGTCAAAATATGACAAGTGAGGACACTACTTGGTAGAGAATCTAAGTGAATTTTTATACATAATTAACTTCTCTTTTCTCAGTAACACTCTCCTTTCCTTCCCCCAAATCTAGAATCAATCCGTCTTTTTGTATTTGAAGACCAGTTCTGTTCTGTTTTCCACCATATCTGTTAACTGCCGGCAGACATCAGCAACGTTGTGTTCCCTTTACTAGTAAGTCTCTTTTCAGGTCCTAAAATTCATCAGACAGTCGTAAGAAACCTACCTTGTCTCCTGAGGAGAAAGCACAGTTCTCATTCATTCATTTAGTAAACAGTTTTTGAGTTTCTGCCGTACAGCCACCCTGTGCTTGCTATTGAGAAGCATCAAATAATAATCCCATTTCCCCCCATTTCTGATGAAAACTTCTTTGGTCCTGAGTCTGTCTCTCTCCACAATTGTTTCTTCTCCAAGGCATTACCCAATCTTTCCTTTCATGTGCACTGTTACATGATAGGTGTTTATAGCAGGGCAGGACAAAATGTATTTCATGGGAAAAGAAACACGTTTCTCTGTTGAAGTCCTCAGAGAGCTAATTATAGTTTATGATTCTAAAAGGCAACTTTAAATTCACAACTGTTGGCAGTTTCGGTAGATTCCTGTTCACTAAATGGCTTAGCATTTGTGTCATTGAAAATACAAAAGGAAAACATCAGTAGACTTTTTGACACATCATGTATTTTAAAACAAACTGATAATTTTGTAGTCTATGTAGTTGTTCAAAGAAATAGAAGCTTCTTATACACTAGAAGGCTTAGAGGAGCTTCACAGAACGCTTAATGATGTTTTCATTCTTCTTCTTGACACTAAAGGAGAAAACATTGCCAACCCTGAGTCTTATGAAGGTAATACAGAGCTGACTTTCACACACTAATACATTTAATTCTGGACTTAGAGGTGTAAATCCTACTTTATTTTTCTGTGACATTTAAAAAATATTTTTAAGTAGCCAAATAAACACAGTAACTATAGAAAATTAGGAAATATCCATTGTTAACATTATTGTTATGTGTACTTCCAGATTTTTTCTATGCCCATGCATGTGTGCATAACATATGCTTTATGTGGATATAAATGACTGTATTATTTTATTTTTACAAAAACTGAATTATACATACCCTTTGGTAAGCTGCTTTCTTTTCCACTTGACAGAATATTATTTTGACCCTACCTTTAAATAAGGGCAAAGAAAATTGCAGTTTCCCCCTTTTACTGCAAAACCACCTTCACCATTAGATAGTTCTTTTTTTTTTAAAGTAAACTTCTGTCCCACCATGCAGCTAAAGTCTTATTTCTTTGTATACCGTTATTAATGAAGCTGAAGAATAACTCTCACTATATTACATGTAAATGTAATTCAACATTTTAGAACTGTAAGATGTGGGACATACTGCAGAAGGATATGGATCTGTTCTCAGGGCATTTAAGGTAAATGAGGAATAAAAACAACAAAAACCATACAGAATATCTCACTGCAAGGCAGAGTCAGGAGATGCAAACAAAATGATGGGATTCTGGGTGAGACAGCATTCTAGGCAGGAGCTGGGGGATTTCATGAAGGGGTGTATCTGAGGTGGGGTTTTTTTAATATAAATTTGTTTTATTTATTTATTTTTGGCTGCATTGGGTCTTCGTTGCTGCGTGTGGGCTTTCTCTAGTTGCAGTGAGCAGGGGCTACTCTTTGTTGTGGAACGCGGGCTTCTCATCACAGTGGCTTCTCTTGTTGCGGAGCACAGGCTCTAGGTGCGTGGGCTTCAGTAGTTGTGGCTCGTGGGCTCAGTAGTTGTGGCTCACGGGCTTAGTTGCTCCGCAGCATGTAAGATCTTCCAGGACCAGGGCTCAAACCCGTGTCCCCTGCATTGGCAGGCGGATTCTTAACCACTGCGCCACCAGGGAAGCCCTGAGGTGGGTTTTATAGAATGGATGACGTTCAGTAGCTGAAGGGAAGTCCAGTTAGAGGAAGTCCAGTGAAAGGGAGAGAGAAAGAAGAGAGATCGATAACTGATCAGAGAGAAAATACCAGAAAAGGCATGGAGGAAATCTTTGTTAATTTCCACCTATGCAACTGACAAAGATTTTTTAAAGTAATATTTGGTGCTGATAAAAGTGAAGTGAGATAAGCACCATCACTATGCTCTGCTTGGAGTATAAATTGGTACAGCATTTATTTCTGGAAAGCAATTTAGCGTATATGCATTGATAGCCTAAAAATGCTCGTAACTTTTGGCCCAATAATCCCATTACTGGTGAGATGGTTAAAGATGTGCCCCAAATTTTTATATGTAAGGATCTGCATCAAATTGTTCCTCATAGTCATGAAAATATGGGAAAACCCTAAATGTTCAAGTGTATACAAAATTCACAATTGTATATAATTTTTAAATGTTCTACACTGAGCTTATATTAGTTTTTTTCTTTTCATTTAATTAACCTTTGAAAAAAAGGAGAATACAGGTTGTCTGTTCAGGGAACTGAGTAGTCCCCCTTCTCTGGAGCCCAGATTATATATTCAAGGAATTCACAGGGAATAGTAAGAGAGGTGTGGAGAGCTTCCAGGGGAGGCTGGGACCCTGGTAACTGGTTGGATAGAGAGAAGTCTGTAAGGATGCTGGGGAACTGCGAGTGTAAATAGGGGACTTGAGGTGCTTTGGGTGCATAGCGGGAGAAATTTAAGTACTGGTTCGGGTCCTTTGAGTTGGAGATGTCTTCTGAACATCAAGAGGAGCTTTCCAGTAGTCAATTCTGGAGCCCAAGTGAGTGGGCAGGGCTGACCATTCATTTATTCATTCACTCATTCAGGCCACGTTGGTTAAGCATTTACTATATGCCGAGGGCTGTACTGGGTCCTGCAGATGCAAAAAGAAAGGGTCTTCTATTCTAGTGGGAGAGTTTTGTAGAGGTTGTTGGGAGTGGAGAAGGTGACCAAAGGGAGAGAATGTGGAAGGGGAAAACTTCGGGCTGAGAACAGGGCTAGAGCGCTTCCTTGGAACTCCCAAGGACTCAGCAATGAGACAGGCTGGGATCTTAGCATATCAGGCTGACAAGAGAAGGGATGTGTCCAGGACATGGTAGGGTATGCCTGGGGATATGGGGCTTGGCTTTCAGAAGGAACCTTCAGGGAAAACACAGCCTGCAGTGCAATAGACAGCGTCCAAAGGGGCAAAAGAGTCTTGGGCCCAGTTCCAGATGCAGCCAAATCCAAGAGGAGCTGGTGTGATGGGGGCGTCAGCAGCAGCAGGAGGTCTGGGTGATCCTCAAAGGCAGGTGGGGATCTGCTTCTCTGGACTTTTCTACCCCATCAGAACTGGACTCTGGCCCACAGTTGCGGTGCAGGGAACTGGGTCCAGTCTCTACAGGGTTTGGCAAGAACTAGGCTGGGTCAGATGCTGCTCAAAGCCAAAGAAGGTGAAGATTAAGAACATGATGAGGCATTGGAAGCAACAGGTTTTGAATTCTCCTTCTAGAAGTCTAATAGTAAATTGGGGCTTCCCTGGTGGGTGGTTCAGACTCCACGCTTCCACTGCAGGGGCCACGGGTTCAATCCCTGCTCAGGGAACTAAGATCCCACGTGCTGTGTGGTGTGGACAAAAGAATAATAATAAATAAATACATTTTATAAAAACAGTAAATTAGAGTTAAGAGAAAGTCACTTCAGCGAGTTATGAAGCCAGAGGAGGGCGGTTTGAGGTTCTTATATTTAATGATAGAGGAGCCCTGTACATATTTGTAGATGAAGGAAAGAGAGTCAGTAGAGTTGGGTGGCTGGAGATGAGGGGAAGGCAAGGAGATATTTGATGAAACAAATCATGGGGAAAGAAGTAAGGGGTGGGCTCAAAGGCGTAAGTGAAGCTTGGCAAAGAGGAGGGTCACTCCACTGCTAAGCCTTCTCTGTGCTAAACAATATATTTATTAATGTAATACATTGTTTTAGTTATCATAGAAATACACCACCACTAGAGAAAGTTTGGAAAATAGAAACATACTCCTACCACATTAACCACAACAGCTATTATTACTTTTGTACATTTCCTTCCATAGTAATATGAACAGAGACTTTTTCCATAGTTGTAATGAGTACATAAATTCCTCACATCTTGCGTTTTCCACTTAATGTGAGAGCACAGGCGTTTTCTAGGTTGCTACGTAGTCTTCATAATTACTTAAATAATATCCCATCAAGTAGCACAATAATTTATTCCACTAGTCCCCTAACTTTTTAAACTGTTTTTTTAAAAAAATGGATAATATGAATAAACTCATTAAAGTGTTCGTGTATATACGTATTCTAGATGATCTCCTTAGGCTGGATTCTCAGAAGTGACATTAGTAGGCCAAAGAGAATGAACATAATTTTCAGGCTCTTGTTATCTTTTACTGTGTGCTTGCCCCAAAATTGCTGGTTCTCAATTTTACAGTCACCAAAGTGAGTCCCTTTTTCTGAATTCTTTACTTTCCTAAATTGGGAAGTCCACATGGCTCAGTGTAGAAAAGGTCATCATAACCTCCCAGAATTTTCCAAGCCAGTGATCTCTAGTGTCACCTTTGGCTGTTAATGTCCCAGGTCAGAGGGGTCAGGAGACCCAGTGCTGTTGCATATTTTAAGTCGCTTGGGTTGCCATGCTGTACAGACCCTGCTTACAATCTTACTATAACTGGTTTTGCCTCTTACCTGCTAACCTCTGACCTCTGACCTACTCACGACTTACCTACTAACTGCACCCTCCTGCTAACATGCTGCCGGGTACTGCATGAGGCCAAAGGTTACCGATGGGGAAGGTTGTCCTTCCTCCGCGCTGGGGCTGCTCTTGCTGAGGCTGAGCTCAAAGCCACCCACTCGTCCCACCTGCTGCACACCTCAGGGTGTTGGCTCCACTTTAAAGGCAGCCCCATGGGTGAAGAAAACCAGAGATAAAGGCAAAGACATGATAAGGTGGCCATAAATCTAAAAAGTACGTTTTCTGGCATTATCAATTATCACTCATTTTCAAATACGCATATGGAGTGGATATTCCAGTTTGGGGTGTGTGTGCATTTTTTTTTTTTTTTAAAGACCTTTTAAAGAATTGTGCAATCCTTTACACCCTCACATGCTGTGCTTGGCATTAAGAAGCTGTCGGGGCTGACTTGTAACTTGGAAGGGGGGAGGGTGGAGAGTCCGACAGCCCTGGACTGGCAGTTTGCCCACGGAGAAAGCCCTGCTCCTCGGGGCCCTCGTCTGGCCAGCAGTCTCACAGATGCACAGCCTGGGCGACAGAGAGTCTCAGAAAGAAAGGAAACCTGGCTTTATAAAATCTTGCCACCGCTTCCGCAAAGCAGCCATCCTTGGCCATAAAGAAGAACACGTTATTGGTGAGTACGTAGAAATGAGTGTCCTGAAATATCTCTGTAAGATGTGCTGTTGTACTTACACTGACGCTATGAACCTTTCAGCGGGAAAGTAGAGCACGGAAGAGATGAGCGTGCCTCTTGGGCCTCTTGCTGACACGTGGACCGTATCGTTTGTCCCCGCAGATATAAGCAAGGACGCGTCCTGCGCGGAAAACTGTACCTGTTCGTCCTGCTTGCTCCTGGCCCCCACCATCAGCGACTTGCTCAATGACCAGGACTTACTAGACGTGATCAGGATAAAGCTGGATCCCTGTCACCCAACAGTCAAAAACTGGAGGAATTTCGCAAGCAAGTGGGGCATGCCCTACGATGAACTGTGTTTCCTGGAGCAGCGGCCCCAGAGCCCCACCCTGGAGTTCTTACTCCGGAACAGTCAGAGGACGGTGGGCCAGCTGATGGAGCTCTGCCGGCTCTACCACAGGGCCGATGTGGAGAAGGTCCTGCGCAGGTGGGTGGACGAAGAATGGCCCAGGAGGGGGCGTGGAGAGCACCCCAGGAACTTCTAGCCCTCAGCTCCTTCTCATCGGCTTCTTTGGACCCTGAGCCGAGCACAGGTCAAGGGGCATTGTGAATCTGTTCTTTTTTAAGTACAAAGGATCCTTTAGGCAAAGGATGTGGGACAGCGGACCTTAGTTTTCCCCAAAGCTGGTGGTTTTGCGGAGGGTGGGGTATGTTTTTGGTGGCGGATTTTCCTTTAGTTTTGCACATCTGTTTTTATTTAATATTTGAATCTGGAATTGGGAAAAATATGTTGTAGGCTCCTATAGGGACCAGGGCCAAAGCTACAGTCAGAGTGGATTCATGCCATGATGAAAATAAAAGTATCCTCTCCCTTAAAAACTGAAGGCTGAACTCAGAACTAAAAGTCATCATCCACAAGATCCTTTATGATTAATGACACTCCCACAGCTTAGAAGGAAACCACAGAGAGAAGTTTCCCTTTAGTCTGTTACTCTTTTTGTTGTAAAGTACTTAGGTGAGTTCACAGGCTGCTGGCATCGTGTGGTGATACTCTTCAGGACACATGCCATCTTTCTTATTCAAATACTTGTATAATCTGGGCACTATCAAAGAGGACTTTACCTGAGTGGTTTTGAAAGAAATGCAAAAACCGATGGTGATTGGGAGGACAGAGTCAGGAATTAGCAGGGTAATAAGGACCATGGGAAAGGTGTTGACAAAGAGTAGGCCCGGGGCTTCCCTGGTGGCGCAGTGGTTGAGAGCCCGCCTGCCGACGAAGGGGACACGGGTTCATGCCCCGGTCCGGGAAGATCCCACATGCCGCGGAGCGGCTGGGCCCGTGAGCCATGGCCGCTGAGCCTGCGCATCCGGAGCCTGTGCTCCGCAACAGGAGAGGCCATGGCAGTCAGAGGCCCGCGTACCACAAAAAAAAAAAAGAGTAGGCCCTTTCGGTACCCTTGGCTTTTTAAAAATTAATTTAATATTTACTTTTATGTCTTGTATATCAGGCTGAGTGTTTCACCCCCGAGAGAAAGCTCAGTTAAGAAATAAAAACTACCTGGCCTGTGGGTGAAATGCAACCCCGTCTAGCACCTACTACCCCACCTTAAAACAGGGCCCAATAATACTACACAGCACTTTAGCGAAGAAAGAGATATCTTTACTGGTGATACTGGGAAGGAAGCTATGCATTAAAACCTAAATTTCAAAGGATTTTAAACCAAGTGAAAAATTGGGTCCAAAGACTATCCCCTGTTCTCGTTTGATGGTTTACTGTGGAAGGTGGTGTGGATGGGAGCGTTTGTTATTAGAGAGAATTTTCTAGGTTTGGGGGGTGGGCAGGGGGAGGGAGAGAGAAGCCTTGGTTTACTTGACGATTTCATAGAAGTGCTATTTGGTTTTGGCTTTAGGTTTAGAAAATTAAGGCACTTTGTCCAATTTGGGAGGATTCTGTTTAAATCCCTAAGTAAGTAAAAATGATGAATGACATTGATTGGAGTACAAGGGAGATTAGGATTAACTCAAAAGAAAGTTGTTTCCTAAACCACTGACATTTTTTTCCCACTAGCAGTTACAGCAGTTTTTATGAGGTTGCTGGTATATAGTCAGCCTCACGGTCAAACGTAAACACTAAACTTGCAAAATTACTATAGAACTTACTCATCACTTCTGATTCAGTCAGTGCTAGTCACACCTAGCTCGTCTTGTCAGATTTAGCAGATATGTGTCAGGTTTATCAAAAGATGTACTCAAGGGCTTCCCTGGTGGCGCAGTGGTTGAGAGTCCGCCTGCCGATGAAGGGGACGCGGGTTCGTGCCCCGGTCCGGGAAGATCCCACATGCCACAGAGCGGCTGGGCCTGTGAGCCATGGCTGCTGAGCCTGCGCGTCCGGAGCCTGTGCTCCGCAACGGGAGAGGCCACAACAGTGAGAGGCCCGCGTACCACAAAAAAAAAAAAAAAAAAGAACCAGTTCCTAACATCCCCGACTAGAAATCCAGAAAATGATGAAAATTTTCTCATGGAAACACTGTTGGTGATCAGGCTCTGTAGAATGGACAGTTCTATGCTTCACAAATTCGTGAATTAACAGCTTTTTGTGGGCTGAATTGGGGACACTAGTCCCTATTGGCACTGCTTCTGTGGGACATGTTTCCAAAATTCCAGACTTCACATTTCAATTTCAAAACTGACTTTAGGCAGAATTTATCCTCATAGATTTCTTGAACATGGCTCTTGTTAATAAGTGTTAGCTGAACTTATCTTTGAGTTGGATCAAAAACGTTAAGACACAGAATTCAGGTGGATTAGCTATGGGCAGAGCTAAGCATGCTCCTTATCTTTTTTTTTTTTTTGGCTGCATTGGGTCTTCGTTGCAGTATGCGGGCTTCTCATTGCGGTGGCTTCTCTTGCTGCGGAGCACGGGCCCTAGGGCATGTGGGCTTCATTATTTGCAGCGTGTGGGCTCAGTAGTTGTGGCTCGCGGGCTCTAGAGTGCAGGCTCAGTAGTTGTGGCACACGGGCTTAGTTGCTCCGCGGCATGTGGGATCTTCCCGGACCAAGGATCAAACCCATGTCCCCTGCGTTGGCAGGCAGATTCTTAACCACTGCACCATCAGGGAAGTCCTGTCCTTTATATTCAAGAATTACAGGAAAACTGTGAGACCACAGAGCACCACCCACTCATCTCTCCATTTGGCGGCATTAGTTTGCAAGCCCTGATGGCTAATAATTTCCATCACTGGCTATGAAAGCTTAAATTTCTATTATAATTGCATAGGGGATGTGCCAGGGTAGAAGGGATTTGATAAAAATGTGTTGGTTTAATTTCACTCTACCATTATTCGCTCATATTGACATCTGTATCTGTTGGCATTTACCTTATGAAAAGTTTTAATTATTAAGAGTATGATATTAGCAGAGACAGATTTAACCAAACACTGTTTTTAATTAAAGTTCATTCGGATTCTAGACCTTGACCAAATGGAGGATGACTTTTATTTGTGTTACATACAGAAATATCAAAAGTAAATCTCAACTAAAGTAGAATTATAATTCAATTGTGAAATAACCCCAAATAACTTTGTTTAAAGTTAATTTTTAGCAAATAAATACTATACAAGCATAAATATGCTGTTACTGGGTTGGCCAAAAAGTGCCTTTAGTTTTTAAGTAAAAATAAAGGACACATTTTTCATTTTCACCAAAAACTTTATTGAACAACATATTCACCCTTTTGTTTTACTACCTTCTGCCATTTTTTAGGCAACTTCATAATTCCGTCTTCCCCAAACTTTTTATCTTTTTGAGCAAAGAACTGTTCCAGGTGCCTTTTACAGTCTTCCAGGGGATTGAAGTTTTTTCCATTAAGAGAATTTTGTAAAGACCTAAATAAATGGGGCTTCCCTGGTGGCACAGTGGTTAAGAATCCGCCTGCCATTGCAGGGGACACCAGTTCGATCCTTGGTCTGGGAAGATCCCACATGCCGCGGAGCAACTAAGCCTGTGCGCCACAACTACAGAGCCTGCACTCTAGAGCCCGTGAGCCACAACTACTGAGCCCACACGCTGCACCTACTGAAGCCCACATGCCCTAGGGCCCATGCTCCACAGCAAGAGAAGCCACCGCAATGAGAAGCCCATGCACCACAACAAAGAGTAGACCCTGCTCACCGCAACTAAAGAAAGCCCACACGCAGCAATGAAGACCCAACGCAGCCAAAAATAAATAAATAACTATATGAATTAAAAAAAAAAAAAGACCTAAATAAATGGAAATCTGAAGGTGCAATATCTGGTGAATACAGTGGATGAATCAGAACTTCCCAGCCAAGCTGTAACAGTTTTTTCCTGGTCATCAAAGAAACAAGTGGTCTTGCGTTATCCTGATGGAAGAGTATGCATTTTCTGTTGACTAATTCTGGACGTTTTTTGTCGAGTGCTGCTTTCATTTGGTCTAATTGGGAGCAGTACTTGTTGGAATTAATTGTTTGGCTTTCCTTAAGGAGCTCATAATAGAGGACTCCCTTCCAATCCCACCATATACACAACATCACCTTCTTTGGATGAAGGCCGGCCTTTGGTGTGGTTGGTGGTGGTCCATTTCGCTTGCCCCACGATCTCTTCCATTCCACATTGTTGTACACTATCCATTTTTCATTGCCCGTCACAATTTGTTTTAAAAACGGAACGTTCTCATTACTTTAAGTAGAGAATCTCATGCGGAAATACAGTCAAGAAGGTTTTTTTTCACTTATGTGGAACCCAAACATGAAAGCGATCAGCATAACCGAGCTGGTGCAAATGATTTTCAGCGCTTGATTTGGATATTTTGAGTATGTCGACTACCTCCCGCGTGGTATAATGTTGATTGTTCTCAATTAATGTCTCGATTTGATCGCTCTCAACTTCAATTGGTCTACGTGACTGTGGAGCATCGTCCAGCGAGAAATCTCCAGCACGAAACTTCTCAAACCACTTTTGACATGTTCGATCAGTCACAGCACCTTTTCCCTACACTGCACAAATCTTTTTGTGCATTTCCATGCATTTTTACTAGCTAATGTGCTGAAAATGTTGCTTTTTTCCTTCCATCTTCAATATTAAAATGGCTACACAAAAATTCACCAATTTTGATAATTCTTTTTTAAATGCACGCTGATATGACAGCTGTCACATACTATCTAACAAAATTGTTTCAAATGAAGTTAAAGACAGCTAAGTGCTACTAGAGCCATCTTACGGAAATAACCGAACGAACCTTTTGGTCAACCCAATACTTTACAAAGGCAAAAGTGGAAAGAAAGGAAATTATTTAAGTTCATTAATACCTAAGAGCTTTGGGCTTCCCTGGTGGCGCAGTGGTTAAGAATCCGCCTGCCAATGCAAGGGACACAGGTTTGAGCCCTGGTCTGGGAAGATCCCACATGCTGCAGAGCAACTAAGTCCGTGCGCCATAACTACTGAGCCTGCGCTCTAGAGCCTGCGAGCCACAATTACTGAGCTCACATGCCACAACTACTGAAGCCCGCACGTCTAGAGCCCGTGCTCCACAAGAGAAGCCACTGCAATGAGAAGCCTGCACACTGCAACAAAGAGTAGCCCCCACTCGCCACAACTAGAAAGCCCGTGCACAGCAACGAAGACCCAGTGCGGCAAAAAACAAATAAATAAATTTATATTTAAAAAAATACTTAAGAGCTTTGCTTATTATACTGTCTGTAGGGATCCATGTTAAATTGACCACATTATAAACTAAACTGCTTCTGATGAGGTCCTTTTGCTATTAGAAGGATGAAATCTCTTTAGCTAAGTTCCGAGATACACTCTTTTAAGCAAAACTCCCATCTGCAATGTTATGATGTTATGTGATGAGGCTCTTTGTAATAAGAATTATATTTGGTTGCAATAGAAAATTTCTACTTGCAAGGGAATGGAAAGCAAAGCTGTTTTAGACACCACACACCCCCAGGACATATACACACAGAGGAAGACTCAAGTGGACGTAGACAAAAATAAAGCACAGGGCTTCCCTGGTGGCGCAGTGGTTGAGAATCCGCCTGACGATGCAGGGGACACGGGTTCGTGCCTCGGTCCGGGAAGATCCCACATGCCGCAGAGCGGCTGGGCCCGTGAGCCATGGCCGCTGAGCCTGCGCCTCTGGAGCCTGTGCTCCGCAACGGGAGAGGCCACAGCAGTGAGAGGCCCACATACTGCAAAAATAAATAAATAAAGCACATGGTTATTTAAAATTATAAGATTTAAAATCGTTAGGGCTTCAATTGTTTGCCAGGATTGCCCATCAATATTTCAGATAACTTGTATGAACAAGTCTTCCATTTTTGTGACACTAAATAATTAGTCAATAATATAGAGGAATTCCCTGGTGGTCCAGTTGTCAGGACTCCATGCTTCCACTTCAGGAGCCCTGGGTTCAATCCCTGGTTGGGGAATTAAGATCCTGCAAGCCACCTGGTGAGGCAAAAATGAAAAAAAAATAATAGTATAGGAAATGCATGGTAGTAGACAAAAGATGTTGCACCTGTTTTTTTCTGAATAGTAGTTTTAATGTGGTACTGCCCTCTGCTGGAGGATGAAATCTGTTCACATCCTTTCAGGCTTGTTTAAGACCAGCCTAGAACCAACCTTCCATTGATTATTGGTTTTATGTTAGAACCCTTAGAAGTAGCCCCACTAAAAGATAGGAAGAGTGCAGTTATTTTACAAATTGACAGATATTAGAAGTGGAATGGGGCCTGCATGATTGAGATGAGGGTTCCATTCCCCTGAAGGTCCCCATCATAACAGTTCCTCACTCTGGGGGATTCTTCCTAAACACTCAGAAGGACTTTTCTTCTGTGGAGATTTAAGGTTAGCTGTCTGTGGACAGTTAGTCTCTTTGGCTTTCAATTTAATGATGCTCCGTCTTTAACATCATGAGAACAGTGGCTTCTATGCAAAAAGACAAAGGGATCGATCTCCCTCAGTTACAGCAGACTTCAACCGGAAGCACTAGACTTTCCTCTTCCTCTATGATACATGATAGAAAAACACATTATTTTAAATACAGTCCTAATAACTATGGTCTAGTGAATTTTCTTTCCCTTTTTCAGATGAATGAATGTTTCATTTAGTTTTGAGCCATGACTATCCTCCTTATAACATTTTTCTACATCTGCCCTCTCTGTTCTAGAATTTTCCTCTCCTCCAGGTCCATGTTTCTGCTCTTTGTGTTGCTTGTTTTAGGGCCATTTCCTCACTACTTGAATCAGATTTCTCCTATTTGCCTGTGGCCGCCTCTCTCCCAGCGTACGGGCTAACATTGGCTTCCTTTTTCACTTAGACATGCAGAAGCAATGTGTTGGATTGTCTTTCATATTTAATGACACTTTGGCCCTAAGAACGTTGAGACTGTTTTCTGCCCTTGTAACTGAAACATACGGAGCTTCGTGCACCCAAGGAACTGACTGAGAAACAGTTTCCCTCTTTGTTCTATGATTTCCTACCTGGGAATTCCGACTCCACCTACTGAACCGTGTGCACTTGGGTATAAATGGATGAGAGGGTATGTCTTGCTTCCCTCATGTTTAGAGGGTCACGGCCATGACGCTGATCCAAGTGCCGGGCGAGTGGGGGGCCACACCTGGGGGTCCAGATCAGCCAGAGGAAGACCCACAGCAGAGGAGGAGAGGCTGTTCTCTCTCTCCCCGTGGCCATGTTTGGCTAAGGATGCCTCCTGGAAATCACTCCACAGCTGAATCGAAGAGATCAAAGTAGTCAACGGTGCAACTCGAAACGAAATGATTGAGTTTATCCAGCCTTTTGGAAATGTAGAGGGTAGCTTCTCATGGCTTCCTGAGCTGAGCCATGCTCTCCTGTTTGATGTGACCGCCAGTGACCATTTTCCTTTGAGGCAGACCCTTGGAAGCTCCATGGGGGACACTTCTTCAGCTATGCTTTTAAACGACTGAATTTTTGGGATCCTTTCTGTATCTTCGTGCTGTACTTTTTAAGCTGCCTTCATTTTGACGTCCTGCATGATTTTATGTTTTCTTTATAAATAGAAATTATTTGAAACTGTGATAGTGGGTGCTACAAAATTAAATTGATGTCAACCATGTCTCTAATTGGTGCTTTTATGCAGATTCTAACACAGTCGTTGATTCATGTGTTCTCTTGGTCAGTCATCAGTCAGAAACCTAGTGACTTTCTAAAATGCGTCCCGGGGATGCAAAGATAAACAACACCTTCCTACCCTCCAGCAACCTTAGACGAGGGAGAGTCATCGTACACGATGAGAGACGTTCCTGGAGAAAATGCCACACCCGTCCAGGAATGGGCAGAACAAAGTGAGAATCACTGACGTAGAAAGAAAGACAAGTAAGCAGTCTGACGAAGTGCTTCAGATGCCGTGATATCTATATGTGAAGGGCGGTTTCATGGTTACTTTCCACCTCTCGTAACTTTATCTCTCTGGTCCAGGCCTGTCCTCTGAGCTGCCAGACACCCACAACTACCAGCTTGACATCTCCATGCACGCGGATGTTTCCCAGGCACCTCAAACCCAACCCGTCCTAAAGGGAACCCATGACTCTTCCATCCAAACTTGTTCCTCACCAGAGTTCCCTATCGTACCATCCACCTTGTTTCTAAGTCATCATCAAATCCCTCTCTCTTCCACCTCCCAAATATCTCTTAAATCTCTTGCCTCCCCTCCATCCTCATGACCGTCCTCACCCAAGCAGCCACCCTTTCTCACCCGATGACGGTCTCCCAAGTGGCCTCCATACGGTGGATGGATCCTGCCATCCCCACATTAACGCCTTTGATGGGTTCCCATTGAACATTAAGTCCCAAATTGGCAGCGTGGCCTCCAAGGCCCTGTGACTTGCCTGTGTGGCATGTCGTCGTGCTCCACTCGCCCACAGCTCCTGATGCTTCAGCCACACTGAACCGCGAGGTCCCCTTCCCACCCAAGACTTCACGGCGAGCTGTCATCTGCCCTGTCCACACCCTGGCCACACTCAGACCTGGACACACCAGCCTTCCCTAGCTCAGCCACCTCAGCCTCCAGGTCTCACCGTCAACACCACTTTCTCAGGGAAAGGGCACCTGACTTCCAGACTTGGTTGCCTTCCTATTATTCACCCGTAGCACTCATCCCAACAGTAATAACTTGATTACTGGTCTCACCCCTGCCCGACTGCAAACCCCAGAGGACAGGGGTCTTGTTCGCTGTTCACTCTGTATCATCAGCACCCTCTGATCCAGAAGCAATTGGAAATATGCTGAAAAAATGAAATGGAACTAGTGAATTAATAGAGACTTTAAATAAAGCAAAAACTTTTTTTCTTTTTTTACAATATCGTGGTCCTTGAGGAGGAAAAATGCTTATAAATATAAATACAAAATGAGGGGGTTTACATACCAAATCATGAATGCTTCTCGGACATGGGGAGCTTTTATTTTAATGAGGTTCAACCTGTTTCGTTCATTTTCTGGGCTTCAAAGATCAAAGCAAAAATGTTCCAGAATTAGATGGTAGTGAATCTTGCACAACGTTGTGATTATACTAAAAAGCACCTGAATTGTACACCTTAAAATGCTTAACGGGGTGAATTTTATGTTATGTGAATCGTATTCCAATTGGGGAAAAAAAAAAAAAACACAAACCCATAAAAAATAACCAAAGCAAGGGAGGGAGACGCAAGAGGGAAGAGATATGTGGACATATGTATATGTATAGCTGATTCACTTTGTTGTAAAGCAGAAACTAATACACCATTGTAAAGCAATTATACTCCAATAAAAACGTTAAAAAAAAAAAACAAACAAAAAACCAAAGCTGCTCCCACAGGGCAGAGTAAGGCAGAAACAGCAGCTCCCAGCTCAGAGCCAGGCGTCTGTGGCTGAGGGGAGTGGGGTGAAGGTGGAGGGCTAAGTGAGGAAGAGGCTGGTCTTGAAGCCGGTGAGGACTGCTCAGTGAGTCCAACCAAACAATGCGCCTTCCGTCTCCTTGGTGACAGCCAAAACAATGCGCCTTCCGTCTCCTTGGTGACCGCTAAAACAATGCGCCTTCTGTCTCCTTGGTGACAGCTATGACGAAGAGAGCGCTCTGGACCCCTGCTGTCCTCTGGGGAGCTGAAGATCCCGCTCCTCAGACAGTCTGTGGAGCTAGGGACCCTGCTCCAAATACCACCATCCATCTAACCTCTGCCCTGCCGCCCTCTCCCGGGATAGCACAGGCCAAAACACCGAAGAGGCCAAAGTGATCAGGGCAGTAGCTGTTGGATTGGGCCGAGTTACAGAAAATCATCCTATGTTTGCTGTGGACTCAGTGAATAACATGGGAGAACCAACCGGACCAGGTAAACGAAGAGAAATAAATGGCAAAAATTGGTTCTTCCTCTACATGTATGTCTCTGAAACAAGCCAGATCAAAAAAACGGTTATTTTTCTGGAGTGACCGATTCGGACAGATTTTACCTCTTTTAGATGATTTTTGTTTCTAGTTTTAATGTTAAAAAGACACTAATAGAGGAATTCCCTGGCGGTCCAGTGGTTAAGACTCCAAGCTTCCACTGCAGGGGGTGTGGGTTCGATCCCTGGTGGGGGAACTAAGACCTCATGTGTGGTGTGGCCAAAAAAATTAAAAAGATACTAATAGAAGAAATCACGTTAGTTCAGTCAACAAACATTTACTGAGTGTTTACTGTGGTCAGGCCCTCGGCTCACTTCTGAGAATGTAATGACAGCTCTTGGCAGTCCCCAGCCTCAAGGGGTCAACAAGTCCAGGAATGAAGACAGACAAGAAGACAGGCGCTGTCCTGTTAGGAAGCTGAAGGTTGTCTTTGATACCTAGAATTTAGAATTTCTAGTTGTTTCAGTCAGTTTCTTTTTGGAGAAACAAATGGTAAGTTCCATCAGGGGAATTTAATAAAGGAACTAATTACAAGAGTTAAAGGAAACCAGTGAGGAGCTAACAGATATAGGCATCTTTAGGTCTAAAGGAGGAGGGTGAGGGAGAGGTCAGTGGGAACATGGCTTGGTAGCTCATTTCTGTTTTTTGGGGGGTTTTTTGGCCATGCCACGCGGCTTGCAGGATCTTAGGCCCCAACAAGGGGTCGAACCCGCGCCTTCCACAGTGAAGGCGCAGAGTCCTAACCACTGGATTGCCAGAGAATTCCCTGGTAGCTCGTTTCTTTCTAGCACTGATTATCTGGTTGTAACACAGTTTATTTAACCACTCACCTACTGAGGGACATCTTGTTTGCTTCCAAGCTTTGGCAGTTATAAGTACAGTTATATTATACTGCTGTATAAACATTTATGTGCAGCTTTTTGTGTAGACATAAGTTTTCAGCCTCTTGGAGCAAATACCAGGAAGTGCAATTGCTGGATCATATGGTAAGAGTATGTTTAGTTTTGTAAGAAACTTCCCAGCTGTCTTCCAAAGAGGCTCTACCATTTTGCATTCCCACCAGCAATATATGAGCGTTCCTGTTGCTTCACACCCTCACCAGCATTTGGTGGTGTTAGTGTTCCAGATTTTGGCCGTTCTAATAGGTATGTAGTGTTATTTCATTGTTGTTTTAATTTGCATTGTCCTGATGACACATGATGTAGTGCATCTTTTCGTATGCTTATTTGCCATCTGCATGTCCTCTTCTGTGAGGTATTTGCTCAAGTCTTTTGCCTGTTTCAAAATCAGATTGTTCATTTTCTTATTGTTGAGTTTTAATAGTTCCTTGTATATTTTGGTGTCTATTGAGGTCTTTGATCCATTTTTAAATTGGGTGGTTTTTTGTTGTTAAGCTTTAAGAGTTCTTTATATATTAATATTTTGGATAATAGTCTTTTATCAGAGGTATCCTTTGCCAACATTTTTTTCTCCCAGTCTAGGGCTTATCCTCTCATTCTCTTGACATTGTCTTTTGCAAGAAGAAGTCCTTAATTTTATTGAAGTCCAGATTATCAGTTATTTATTTCATGAATCGTGTCTTTGGTGTATCTAAAAAGGCATCACCATACTCAAGGTCATCTAGGTTTTCTCCAATATTATCTTCTAGGAGTTTTATAAAAGTTTTGCATTTAACATTTAGGTCTAAGATCCATTTTGAGCTATTTTTTGTGAAGGGCATAGGTTTGTATTTAGATTCATTTTTTTACATGTGGATGTCCAATTGTT
Organism: Neophocaena asiaeorientalis asiaeorientalis; assembly: GCF_003031525.2. NCBI lineage: Eukaryota > Metazoa > Chordata > Mammalia > Artiodactyla > Phocoenidae > Neophocaena > Neophocaena asiaeorientalis. Next base: position 3,001,442 of record NW_020174933.1, on the reverse strand, counting down.
CCAGCACCATTTGCTGAAAACGCTATCTTTACTCCACTTTATTCCCTTTGCTCTTTTGTCAAAGACCAGTTGACTATATTTTTATGGCTCTATTTCTGGGCTCTCTATTCTGTTCCATTGATCTATTTGTCTATTCTTTCACCAATACCATGGTATTCTTGATAACTGTAGCTTGAAGTTTTGAATTTGGGTAGTGTCAGTCCTTCAATTTTGTTCTCTCCTTCAATATTGTGTTGGCTATTCTGGGTCTTTTATCTCTCCATATAAACTTTAGAATCAGTTTGTCAATATACATAAAATAGCTTGCTGGAATTTTGATTGGGATTGCATGGAACCTATAGATCAAGTAGAGAAAAACTGACATCTTGATAATATTGTCTTCCTTTCCGTAAACATGGAATATCTCTCCATTTATTTAGTTCTTTGATTTCGTTCACCAGAATTTTGTAGTTTTCCTCATATATATTTTGTTAGATTTATACCTAAGTATTTCATTTTCGGGAGTGCTAATATAAATGATACTGTGGTTTTAATTTCAAATTCCACGTGTTCATTGTTAGTATATTAGAAAGCAATAACTTTTGTGCATTAATCTTGTATCTGCAGCCTTGAAATAATCACTTATTAGTTCCAGGAAATTTTTTTGCCAGTTCTTTCAAATTTTCCACATAGATGATCATGTCATCTGTGAACAAAGACAGTTTTATGTTTTCCTTCCAAACCTGTATACCTTTTTTTTGTGTGTGTGTGGTACGCGGACCTCTCACTGTTGTGGCCTCTCCCGTTGCGGAGCACAGGCTCCGGACGTGCAGGCTCAGCGGCCATGGCTCACGGGCCCAGCCGCTCCACGGCATGTGGGATCTTCCCCGACTGGGGCGCGAACCCGTGTCCCCTGCATCGGCAGGCGGACTCTCAACCACTGCGCCACCAGGGAAGCCCCGCTGTATACCTTTTATTTCCCTTTCTTCCCTCATTGTGTAAGCAAGGACTTCCAGAACAATGTTAAAGGGAAGGTTACATAGTTTTTCAAAATTCCATTAGAGGTTATGTGAGCAGAAGTGTTTAAAGAGCACTTACCTGAACTAGTGTATTGTCGAGCTAGGATTAAGTTCCTTGTCTCTCTCAATGCCAAAGCTCAAGATCTTACGCATAAAGATCTATATCATCTCCAGGTATCTCATGGTTTGCTGTTTTTCCTGCTTCTCCCATCTCCAAATAAGCAAAAGTACTAACATGCCTCACCTCACACAACCCTAAGGTTTAACCAGTTGGCTGTTTAACCTGGAAACCATTGTTATTAAAACAAACCATTTTATTAAAATAAACAACTCTACTTATGGCTCAAATGCAAAAGACTGTAAAATTTACCCTCACTTTCCTAAAGTTCCTTGCACTTTAAAAGTGCAATATTATAGCTAAATTATAGAAGAAAAATGAATATAACTACTAAGGTGGGAGGAGATTTTCAGTGATTGTTGCCCATTCTGCATGGCCCGTAAACCCAGCTAACTTGAGCAAGGCCGTGGCTGGACCATGTGACACCTTTGTACAAGTTAGAAAAAGGTGGTCTACACCCTACCACTATTCCTTTGCACCTGAAGATGGAGCACTTTATCGGTTTGGTGAGTAAAGTACAGACTGGGTTTCAGCTACCATGTCTTCCTTGAGCCAATTGCCCTTGTGCATTTTATGAACATATGCAATGACTCTGTGACTTTGCATCATGCTCCAGCCAGCCAAGAAAAGAATGGAGAAAAGCAGCTGCTCTTCTGGGTAATTACCTTGACTACTTCCCAATTTGCTCCCAACCTTTGGGCATTCATTATTCCCACACTTCTGTTCCTGGATTGAAGCTTCCATAGCTCCTCCTGGTCCCTATTTGAATTCCCCTAGATTTCCTACCTGGCTTCTTGACTTTGACTTTCCATGTGTTTCCTGGTCCTGTTTACTCCTTTGGTTTTTTTGCTCCTCTCATCTCAGGTGAGAGGTTTCTCGGTACAGCTTCTCAGGCCTCACCTCCAACACCCCTTTCCTATCAGAGTAGCCTGGATCTTCTTCTATAGTAGAGTAGGGACAGAGAATTTGAATGAATTCTCAAAAAGTGCTTGGAGTCATATCTAGCAAAATTACATAGCATTTAACCTTTGACATAAAAATGCCACTTCTAGGAATCCCACAGAGGCAGTGTGGCAAATATACAAGGACATGTACACAAAGTTATGTGCTGAAGCATTACTTATGATAGATAAACAATGCAAATGTCCACAGGTTAAGTAAACTATGGTATGTTGACACCATGGAGTAATATGAAGCTATGAAAAGAAATGAGGAATGTCTCTGTAGTATACTAGTGCAGAGAGATCTTCAAGCTATATGTGAAAAGCCAAATGCAAAACTACTCATGGAGTGCCACCTCTTGTCTAAGGTGCGAATATGAATAGAGATAGAGGTAACCATCGAGCTATGTTACCTGTAGAAAGAGGGAGGGAACAGCATGGAGAGGACGGGGTGGAAGTTAGATTTCCTTGAATGTATCTTGTCTGTAAATTTGGCTTTGAAACCATGTGCTATATTTCACAAAATTATAAACCAAAATTAAACCAAAATGAAATAAATGAAAAGCAAGGCCCAGGAGCTGAAAGCAAGATGAAACCAATGAGTCTAATGGTGTATTGAGATGGTGGCTTCCTCACAGAGATGCATTATTTCAAATTACTTTTTTAAAAAAATTGTGTTTAACACATAACATAAAATGTGCCATCTTAACCGTCTGTAAGTGTGAGGTTCAGTAGCATTAAGTACATTCATACTGTTGTGTACCAAATCTCCAGAACTTTCAAAACTGAAACTCTCTGCCCATTAAACAACTTCCCATTTCCTCTTTCCCCCAGCCAGTGGCAACTACCATTCTGCTGTCTGTTTCTATGAATCTGATTACTTTAGATGCCTCATATAAGTAGAATCACACAGTATTTGTCTTTTCGTGACTGGGTTATTTCATTTAGCGTAATATCCTCAAGATTCATCCATGTTGTAGCATGTGACAGAATTTCCTCCCTTTTTTAAGGTTGAATATATGACATTTGGTTTACCATTCATCTGTCAATGGGCATTTGGGTTACTTCCACCTCTTGGCTATTGTGGATAATGCTGCTATGAACATGGGTATGAAAATATCTCTTTGAGATCCTGCTTTTAGTTCTTCTGGACATATACCCAGAAGTGAGATTGCTGGATCATAGGGTAATTCTATTTTTAAGTTTTTTTTTTTTTGCGGTACGCGGGCCTCTCACTGCTGTGGGCTCTCCCGTTGCGGAGCGCAGGCTCCGGACGCGCAGGCTCAGTGGCCATGGCTCACGGGCCCAGCCGCTCCGCGGCATGCGGGATCTTCCCGGACCGGGGCACGAACCCGTGTCCCCTGCATCGGCAGGCGGACTCTCAACCACTGCGCCACCAGGGAAGCCCTATTTTTAAGTTTTTGAGGAACCTTCATACTGGTTTTCATAGCGGGTGCACAACTTTGTATTCCCAACAGTGCAAAAGAATTACGATTTTCCACATCCTTGCCAACACTTATTGTTATTATTTTTTGATAACAGCCATCCTAATGAGTGTGAGGTGTACCTCGTGGTTTTGGTTTGCATTTCTCTAATTACTAGTGATGTTGAGCACCTTTTCTTATGCTTGTTGGTCATTTGTATATCATCTTTGGAGAAATGTCTATTAAAGTCCTATGCACATTTTTGAATTGGGTTATTTGTCTTTTTGCTGTTGATTTGTAGGGGTTCTTTATATATTCTGGATATTAACCCCTTATCAGGTATATAATTTACAAATATTTTCTCACATTCCACAGGTTACCTTTTCACTCTGTTGGTTGTGTCCTTTATGCATAGAAGTTTTAGGTTTGATGTAGTCCTATTTGTCTATTTTTAAATTTATTATTGATGCTTTTGGTGCCATATTTAAGAAATCATTGCCAAAATCCAATGTCATGACATTTTCTGCCTATTTTCTTCCAGGAATTTTATAGTTTTAGGTTTTTGTTTAGTTCTTCAATCCATTTTGAGTTAATTTTTGTATATGGTATGGTAAGGATCCAAATTCATTCTTTTGCATGTGGACATCCAATTTTCCCAGTGTCATTTGTTGAAGAGACTGTTTTTCCCCCGTTGAGTGGTCTTGACACCCTTGTTGAAGATCATTTGACCATATACACGAAGGTTCATTTCAAGGTTCTCTATTCTGTTATGTTGGTCTGTGTGTGTGTCTTTATGCCCGTACTACCCTGTTTTGCTTACTAACTTTGTAATATGTTTTGAAATCGGGAAGCGTGAGGCCTCCAAGTTTTATGTTCTTTTATGTTCAAGGCTGTTTTGGTTTTTCAGGTTCCCTTGAGATTTCATATAAATTTTTGGATTCTTTTTTTCTATTTCTGAAAAAATGCTGTTGGGATTTTGATAATGATTGCAGTGAATCTGTAGATCACTTTGGGTAGTATTGTCAAATTACTTTAAAACACAGAAGTTTGATTATATATATCTTATGAGATACAGCCTCAGGAGAGAAAAAGATGGCAAATAAACCTTAGTTTGGTTATGTAATCGTATTGTTATGATAATATTTATCTTTTTATCCTGAAACTATTATATATGACAGGATAAAGCAAATAAGTAATTTTGTTAGAAACTAAGATTTTCATAAGAAAAATGAGGTATAAATATAAAATAAAAAAGCTAAATGAAAACATTGTAATCCTAAATTGAGTGAAATCAGTATAAACTCAGATATGAAAAACAAAAATCAAAAAACTTTTTTCCTAGCTCTCTCCACTGAGGAAGTCTAGAAACCAACCCAGTTGCCATGAACACTCCTTTCCAAAATTGTAGTCTCTGTATACCACTTCCCACTAAAACTTTCCTTGGAGAAACTGCTAAGTCCAAGTTTGGCAGGAAATGAAAATGATATCTTGGGATATTTTGTCATACCAGGAAGCAAGGAAACTAACTAAGGTTACTATGTTGTGTCAAAAGGAGACAGATGCCAGCTCAAAGGGGTCCCGTTTGGTTATAGATGGGATAATTTAAGTATCAGGAAAAAAAGAAACACATCAAATATATTAATATTCATGAATTCATAATGACATTTTAAAAAACCAACTCATTGGTTACCTTTTGTGGAGGCTAGGAAAGCAGCTTATTATTAAGAAAACTCCTAAGTAAAGGGAAGGAATCAAGCTTTTGGCCTGCCTTTCTGGCATAAACTTCACCTTGGGGTCACCAAATAGGAAACAATATTTCCTTATAGAAGAACTCTAACTCATAAATGCAGGAGGAATGTTGGAATTGATGTATCACCACTTTTCAGTTTTTAATGAAATAATGGCTCTAGGCAGTGAACATCAATAGCAGCTGCTAAAACCATTTGATCAAAAACTGATGGGAACTTGTAATAGATGAATGGATCAGGCTGAGAACAGCGGAAACCCCTGACCAGTCTTGATATCATACAAAGAAAAACAGCCAGTATTGCGTAATTGCAGTGTCATCGCCAGTGAGGTTTATCCAAGGAGTGATTATTGCTAATAGAAAAACAGCCAGGCCTTCAGTTTCTCCTGCTGACTTGTGATTGGAAATACATACCACCTGTGAAGTCTTCTGGCCAAAATAACTGAACCTGGATCTTATTAACCTTACAGTCTAACAACCAGTTTTGAAGTTTTATAGATTAAATGAAGTCTGAGATTTGCTTCAAAGTGGGCCGGGGTGGGGAGACAGTAGGTGAGGAGTAGATGAACCAAGATAGGACATGTTGATACGATATGTCCATTTTGGAGCTGGACCGTGAGTGGATGGGAATTCATCACACTATCTCTTATGTGTATGTTTTGAAATTTCCAAAATAAAAAATTAAGTATTTGGACTTAATAACATTTTTCTATTTGGAAAAACCACCTGGATTTCTTACTTGCTTTAACCTGTCACAGAAATTCTTCTCTTGAGGTTTCACTTGTCAGTTTATTTTATAATGAGCTGTGTAAATAAAAGCTGGAAGGAGATTAGCTATGTGCATGACGGGTTGGTTAAATATTGAGAGAGCGAGGCTGAGGGAGGCCTTTTAATGGTTTTATGAGTTGCAGCAACTTTGCAGGAACAAAGATCACAATGAACATTTAGTTACTAACGGCACTCTTTTGCACTTTTAAAAATCCATATATGTGATTACTGAATGTCTAACTCCTACTGGATTCAAGCTCCAGGAAAGCTATATTTTTTACCTACCATGTCTCTAGAGCCTAACATGTTGCCCAATTTATATATATATATATAAACTTCTAAAGGATTCTATTTTGTTTTGACTTTTAGATAATTTCAGATATATTTTCATGTCAAATAACAATACAACATTTTCTAGTTAACATACCATAGTGTGCCAAGCCATTCAAGAAAAGTATTTTAAAAATGAGACAGCATCTCATTCTTTGAGCCACTGGGATAAATTAATCCACACTACTCTGAAGATTTCTCCCATCTCCAAGATTCTTTTATTTTATGACAGAGCCATAGTTCTAGAAGCTTGTTTCTCACACCTGAAAAGACTAGATTTGACACATGATCCTGTAGAACGTAAGAGGTAAGCCTGATCAGTCTGAACACAGGGTGTCTGGAGGGTGAGAAAAGAGTTTGCGTCCTTACAGGTGGTACTAGTATTGGTGTGTGGGAGACATTAGTTCAAAGCATGACGATTCAAAGAGGAAATGAGTCCACTGAGAATGGGGAAGATAGAGGAGGAAGATGATGCCAACCATGAAAACTTCCCTGGGAAGCAGACATACGCATGAGAAATATGAGTGCTGTAAAGAATGCACTCCTAAAGACTGCATAATTTAAAACCTGCATAGTTCAAGACTAATTTTTCCATGGAAATAAATGGAACAGAGTGTGTGTTCTCAGAGTTCATAAGTCTATAATTTTGTGGCAAATTTTTACTTTAATATCGCTTTTATTTATCATTATTATTGCTAAAGGTTCTAGAGTTCTGGCTCCTAAGTTCATAGTGAAAAAAATCTAAGTAATTATTTAAAGTTCTTTACAATGTTTTATCACATCTAACTTGCATTTCAAACTTATTGATTTGGGAGCATATTTTCCCATCAATGGCACCACCATTTAATGAATGGAAGGCCAACATTTAAAAAAATTACTATTATTATAATAACAAAAATAACACAGCAACACAATAATAAGCAAAATCACTACCAGAGGTGTTTCCTAGCTTGAAACAACATAGTTCACATTGTTGACAAAATATGGCAGGTATTTGTTTAGTCAACTAATCCTGCCAAGCAGCAAGTGTATATACAGTTTCAATTCGTAAGTTTAAAATCATGTGATTTTTTTTTTTACTAGTTTTTTGAAAATTGGGGCAATATATATTACTTCACATTTTAATTTTTTTAATTGAAGTATAGTTGATTTACAATGTTGTGTTTCAGATTTACATCAAAGTGATTTGTTGTTATATATATATATTCTTTTTCATATTCTTTTCCATTGTAGGTTACTACAGAATATTAAATATAGTTCCCTGTACTATACAGTAGCTCCTTGTTGTATATCTATTTTATATATAGTAGTGTGTGTATATTTAATATTTTTATATCACACTATTTCTAAATTTGTACTTTGTGAATGTGGTTTCTTGGGTAAGGAAAGAGGACAATAAAGATAGATGGAGAGGCTTCTCTGGTGGCGCAGTGGTTGGGAATCTGCCTGCCGATGCAGGGGACATGGGTTTGTGCCCCGGTCCAGGAAGATCCCACATGCCGTGGAGCGGCTGGGCCCGTGAGCCATGGCCGCTGAGCCTGTGCGTCCGGAGCCTGTGCTCCGCAACGGGAGAGACCACGACAGTGAGAGGCCCAGGTAAAAAAAAAAAAAAAAAAAAACATAGATGGAAAAGAAATTGATCCAACCAGAAATGATCCCTTCATCTCTGGAAGTCTAAGGCAATTATCTACAAATAATTTGTAACATCTAGTCTTGCAAACATTTTAGTTAGTTATAAACAATATTTTTTTTTAATGAAAAATTAGAGGGCTTCCCTGGTGTTGCAGTGGTTGAGAGTCCGCCTGCCGATGCAGGGGACACGGGTTCGTGCCCCGGTCCGGGAGGATCCCACACGCCGCGGAGCGGCTGGGCCCGTGAGCCATGGCCGCTGGGCCTGCGCGTCCGGAGCCTGTGCTCCGCGGCAGGAGAGGCCACAGCAGTGAGAGGCCCGCGTACTGCAGGAAAAAAAAGAAAAAAAAAAAAGAAAAATTAGAATGCTTCATGCATAACAAAATTTCGTTTTGTGAAATTTTTGTTTCCATGATTTTAAGTACATATGTAACAAGTCACAATGTAAATTATTTATTTTTATTTTTTTGGACGCACTGCATGGCTTGTGGGATATTAGTTCCCTGACCAGGGATCAAACCTGGGCCCTTGCGGTGAAAGCACGGAGTCCTAACCACTGGACTAAATTTAGGACTAAACCACTGGACTAAATACATTTAGGTTCCCTAAATGTATGTATTTCTTATTGTGGTTTACTTGATAAAAGTCTAAAAGGCACCACTGTAGTATCTTCTCTTTTAAAAAACAAACAAAAACAAAACAAGACAATCAGAATATTCCCTTTACCCCACTGCTTCCCTAGCCTCTGCACTTCTTTGCTCCTCTTCACAGCGACATTTCTTGAGATATAGTCATTAGTCCCACTACTTCTTTACCTCACGTCTCAACCCACTGCAGAGTCAGTCCCCAATGACCTCCATGTTGCTAAATCTATTGGTTACTTCTGTGTTCCTTGACCTCTTAACACCACAACTGGTTGTTCTACTCTCTTGAAACACTTCCTTTCTTCGGTTGCTAAGACACATTTTCAGCAGGTCTCCATGGTCGCCTCTTCCCAGCCTCTTTTATTGTTTTGTTTTTTAATCTCCCTAGGGCTCTGTCCTAGGTCAACTCCTCTGTCTATCTACTCGCCCAGGTGACCTCATCCAATTCCATGACTTCATGTCGTATAATTTCCCCCTCTTTTATTATGCTTAGCCATGCTGGTGGCCTTTCTGTGCCTGAACACACTAAATGTATTCTCAAGAGCCTTAGAGACTTTGCATTAGCTGTTCCTTCAGCTGAGAATGCTCTCCCCCAAGCTCTTCATGTAGCTGCCTCCTTTCTTTACTTTTCTTTTCTTTAATTGAAGTATGGTTGATTTACAATGTTGTGTTAGTTTCAGGTGTACAGCAAAGTGATTCATATACGTATCCTTTTTCAGATTCTTTTCCATTATAGGTTATTATAAGATGTTGAATATAGTTCCCTGTGCTATACAGTAGGACCTTGTTGTTTATCTATTTTATATATAGTACTGTGTATCTGTTAATCCCAAACTCCTAATTTATCCCTCCCCCCTTTTCCCCTTTGGTAACCATAAATTTTTTTTCTATGTCTGTGAGTCTGTTTCTGTTTTGTAAATAAGTTCATTTGTATTATTTTTGTTAGATTCCACATAGAAGTGATATATTTGTCTTTCTCTGACTTACTTCACTTAGTATGATAATCTCTAGGTCCATCCATATTGCTGCAAATGGCATTATTTCATTCTTTTTTATGGCTGAGTAATCCATTGTATATATGAACCACATCTTCTTTATCCATTCATCTGTCAGTGGACAGTTAGGTTGTCTCCATGTCTTGGCTATTGTAAATAGTGCTGCTATGAACATTGGGGTGCATGTATCTTTTCAAATCAGAGTTTTTGTCTTTTCTGGATACATGCCCAGGAGTGGGATTGCTTGATCATATGGTAACTCTATTTTTAGTTTTTAAGAAACCTCCATACTGTTTTCCATAGTGGCTGCACCAATTCACAATGCCATCAACAGTGAAGGAGGGTTCCCTTTTCTCCACACCCTCTCCAGCATTTGTTACTTGTGGACTTTTTGATGATGGCCATTCTGACTGGTGTGAGGTGATACCTCATTGTAGTTTTGATTTGCATTTCTCTTAGGGATGTTGAGCATCTTTTCATGTGCCTGTTGGCCATATCTGTATGCCTTCTTTAGAGAAATGTCTATTTCGGTCTTCTGCCCATTTTTTGATTGGGTTGTTGGGTTTTTTGTTTTTCTGATATTGAGCTGTTTATATATTTTGGAAATTAAGCCCTTGTTGGTTGCATTGTTTGCAAATATTTCTCCCACGCCATAAGCTGTCTTTTCCTTTTGGTTAGCTGCCTTCTTTCTTTCATTCACTAGCAACTTAAACTTTACCTCTTTGGAGAAGCTTTCCTAGGCATGCAACTAATGTAGACACCTGAACCCGTGTACCCCGCCTCGGCAGGCGGACTCTCAACTACTGCGCCACCAGGGAAGCGCCATCATCCTATCTTAATCTTCTCCGGAATGTATCACCATCTGTGTCCCCCACTGGATTAAGCACCATTGAAACAAGAACAGTCAAAACTCCCTGTCCGGGCTTCCCTGGTGGTGTAGTGGTTGAGAGTCCGCCTGCTGATGCAGGGGACGCGGGTTCGTGCCCCGGTCCGGGAAGATCCCACGTGCTGCGGAGCGGCTGAGCCTGTGAGCCATGGCCGCTGAGCCTGCGCGAACGGAGCCTTTGCTCCGCAACGGGAGAGGCCACAACAGTGAGAGGCCCGCGTACCGCCAAGAAACAAAAAAACAAACAAAAAAACTTCTGTCCTCATGGAGTTTGTAGTCTGGTGGATGAAGTAATATAAAATAAAAAGGTAAATAATGTAGCATATTAGAATGTGGTAAATGCTAGAGAGAAATAAAGCAAGAAAGAGTGATAGGGATTGTGTGTGTGTGTGTGTGTGTGTGTGTGTGTGTGTTGGGAGGTTGCAATTTTAAATACGGTGGTCAGGAAGGGCCTCACTAAGAATCTACATTACTCACTGTCATTACTCAATTTTAAGGAGGTAAAGGAAACATCACATACAAAAGTTCTGAGCTGGGAGTGTGACAGGCAGGCGGTAAGAACACCACAAAGGCCAGTACGGTTGGTACAGAACAAGGGAGGAGGAACGTAGTAGGAATGAAGTCAGAGCGTGTGGAGGTGGAGGCGGGTCATGAAGTGTAAGGACTTGGATCTTTACTCAAAGAACGAGCAAAAGCTAGTGGAAGGTTTGAGCAAAGTAACATTGTTTAGGCTGTGTTTCCCCATGATCTCTCTGACTGTTGTGTTGAGAACAGACTGCAGAGGGAAGGGTAAAAGCAGGGAGATCTGGGCTTCCCTGGTGGTGCAGTGGTTGGGAGTCCGCCTGCCGATGCAGGGGACACGGGTTCATGCCCTGGTCCGGGAAGATCCCACATGCCGCTGGGCGTCTGGGCCCGTGAGCCATGGCCGTTGGGCCTGCGCGTCTGGAGCCTGTGCTCCGCGAAGGGAGGGGCCCCAGCAATGAGAGGCCCGCATACCTCGAAAAAAAAAAAAAAAGCAGGGAAATCAATGAAGAGGCTATTGTAATAATCCAAGGAAGAGGAGTGGGACTTCCGTATGTTTATATCGCTTCTCTGCGTCTAGAGGGCCCGGCTCGGTATGGCAAATGTTACAAAGCCCTTTGTATACTTATCACTGTGCCTTGTCATGGCGGACATCGAGTACATACTTGTTGATTCTAAAAGATATAAAAAACACACGGAGCTCATTGAACAAAACCGGACCAACGAAGGGGTTTTTCTAAGATAAATTCTCTGGATTTGTGGATCTTTTAATCCAGAATTACTGCACCAATACAGGATTTCTGGCCCTTTTGCACAGTCCCATTTATACCTAAATTCTACTTACCAAAGAAGTGGAGCATTGACGTGTATTTATTTCAGCTTACTTTGTATGGGGGAGGTAATCAACCCAGGCAAAGTTGTGAAGACATTCAATTGCTCCTCACTTTATCAATAACCTATCATTTCAACCTAATATTTACAGAATGTTTACTTCATGCAAAGCATTACACTAGGCATTGGGGAATATTCAAGACATCCTCTTCTCAATTTAAATTCGAGTTGGTTAGATAAAACACAACACACAGAAAGATAAGTACAAATCCCAGGCAGTGTATGTTAAGGGTTAAATACAGCTATTGAAGTTGGATCCTAAAGAGTGAAGCAAACTTGGAAAATGAATAGGAGAGCAAAGTAATAGGGAATCAGAATGTGAGTTCGATGGTATTGGGTGTGTAATGAATTTCTCAATTTAAATAAAAAATTATAAAACCCAAAGCTACAGAGGAGAAAGCCCAGAGTAGGGACACCAAAACATGTCTCTCAAAGGAAACGTGGATAAAAATCAAGTAGAGACAAGTAGGAAGATAAGAACTTTGTGATCCCTAACAGAAAACAAACTGTACCAGCTGTTCAAGGTAGCTTACATATTTGTATTTCTCGCTGACGTTTTTTACAGCCAACAGGTCAAACTGGCAGTCATTATGGGCACTTGCCTGAAAAGTTGGTTATTTCTGAACATCTACCGTGCTCAGAATTGTGCTCTATACTGCTGACATTTCCCCCGGGGTAGTATATAACTTAGAAAACAACAACACACAAAATTGGCAGATAAGCCGCAGTGGCTGAAGTCCAAGTTAGACTCACTGGATGGGGGCTCTGGGCTGGACTCAGTCCAGCTATACTGAACCCATTTCCCCCTGCATTTTATTTACACCCAAAGGTGTGGCAAACAAAACACCGGGATGCCTCCAAGTCAGCTTCTCTTTTATTGCACTGTATGTACTGTTTGGACTCTAACCCATGGCAGACAAGGAAGCAGACCTTGAGAAATACCTGGCACTGACCCCGCTGAGCTGGGAGACCAGGGAAGGTCACAGACGGCCCCTCTGGCCGCGTGGGCCCCTCTCGGCCATCACCGGGTCGAAGCGGGGCCTCTGCGAAGTCCACACCGGCCCTGGAGGCCGGGGACACGCGGACCGAGGGAGCAGAAGGTCTCTCCTTCTCTCTTCCCCATTTCCCAGCCCCCCAACCCCGGCGGCGGGGCAAAGGCGGCCAGATCCACCCGGGAATTTTGGAAGCACACACTCTGCCCCCTCCCTCTCTGCTCGTCTCGCAGCAAGCCACTGGCGGTCCGAGTCCCCGAGGCCGTGCAGGGAGCCCCGCCGGGGGAGCGGCCAGCAGCGGACCAGCCACTAGCCCAACGGAGCCGCCAGCGCACCCCACACGCAGACGCAAGGCCGACGGCGACGCCAGGGGCGCGCGAACCAGAAAATGGCGGCGGACTGACTCCTCTCGCTTCCCGTTCTCGCCCGCGCACGCCCGGCCGGGAACCCGGACAACGCGCCGCCGCCGGAGAACAGCCTCCTTCCTACGCCGAGCGCGACGACAGTCCTGGGGTGAGTCGGAGGGCGGTCGCGGCGGTGGGCTCGTCGGCCGAGGAGGGGTTGCGGTGTTTCTGGCCCCGTGTCAGAGTCAGACGGGCGGGACCGGCTCCGGTAGCCCTGTCGCGCGGGTCTTCACCGTGGAGGGTCGGGCTGGGCGGCTGGCAGTGTCCCGCGCGCTGCGCCCCGGGGACGAGGGATGGTCGGGAGTCGCAGCCCTCGGGCAAACCGGCGCTGTCCCCGGAGGAAGCCCCGCTGTCGACCACCGCCTCGTCCGGTGCTGTCTTCGCACGTGCGACCTCCTCGCCCGGGAGCGAGCGCCGCCTTCGCGCAGTGGAATCCGGAGACGTTTCCTTCTTGGTGTTTTAAATGATGGGTTCTTTAAATTTAATGACAGACCGCCGTGGCCCTCCCGGGCTCTGAACATCCTCTTTTGAAATGCAGTCATTTACTGCAGTGTGAAACGTTAGGAAACGTTTGTCCTCTGAATTGCAACAGCATCGTGATGGCTTCTTGGGAAGCGAACGAAGAGTTAATAATACCAGGACCTGTGCCTGTGGATGTTTCTGGGAATGATTGGTTTCACTCGGGCCCGTGGCTTAAATTGGGTCACTCTCTACTAACGATGTAAATTATGAATGTGGCTGTGGCATCTCTGTATCCTTTGTTTTTGCTCTTGTTGATGCTTCCCAAGTTTGATGGAGCAAAACAGTTTTGACTAATGTGTAAGTTAATAGATGGGGTTACATTTATAAACCAAGAGGGTTGCAGGGTTTTTGTTTTCCCAGCTTTATTGGGGTATATGTGACAAATAGAAATTGTATACATTTAGCGCATAAAACTTGATGTTTTGATTACACCCACTTATTTTCTTAATAGATCTTAGATCAAAAATTAGGGGGACCGGGGCTTCCCTTGTGGCGCAGTGGTTGAGAGTCCGCCTGCCGATGCAGGGGACACGGGTTCGTGCCCCGGTCCGGGAAGATCCCACATGCCGCGGAGCGGCTGGGCCCGTGAGCCATGGCCGCTGAGCCTGCGCGTGTGGAGTCTGTGCTCCGCAACGGGAGAGGCCACGACAGTGAGAGGCCCACGTACCGCAAAAAAAAAAAAAAAAATTAGGGGGACCAAAAATAAAATTAGGCGGACCAGGCTGAGTACTCTGATTAGGGTGTCACAAGCTGAAGTTCAGGTGTTATCCAGTTTGGGCTCTATTCTCTGGGGAAGAATCAACTTCCGGGATACTTTAGTTTGTTTTCCAGGTTTGTTTCCTTCTTGCAGTTTCCGTGTGTGCCCACCCGCACTCCATCGAAATGCCACCAAGAATGTGTTGAATCCTTCTCAGGCTTCAAATCTCTGATTTCTTCTGCTACCGCATCTCTCAGGCTTCTTTGTTTATTAAGGGCTCATGTAATTACATTGGGCCCACCAGTTAATCCAGGACAATCGCCCTATCTTGACATCAGCTGATGTTAATTACACCTGCAAAATCCCTCTTGTGAGCCCATCTGACATTGCTCAAAATAGAGTAATGCCTGTCAAAGGCCACTATCATGTCTCTTTGAGACACCCAAGGACTGAAAAATTACTGAAGACAAAAAGTTACAGATTCTCAGAAAAACCACATCCTATAGAGACACAGCAAGCCAGAATACAACTGTGGGCCAAAATAGATGTGAACCCACCCGCTCTTTCCTGCACTTTGCCCTTTGAAACCCGTTAAAAGACTCAGACCGCCACCCTTCAGGGCCGATGCCACTCTATGTGTCTGGCCCCTTTCCTCCCTTGGAAAGTGAATAAAAACTTTCTTTTCTTCCCTTGTTAATACTTCTGTGAATTCTTTCACAACCTGCATCTGCTCAGCTAACACCTCTTGCTGTAACTTAACCACTCAGTTTATGTTACATCCGGGGTTGGAGATGCAGTTTTTTCTTAATAGAGAAAAAGTAATACATGTGATCAGTGCGTATTGCCCTTTGGTATAATGACAGAATCGGAGGAAGTAAAATGTAGGAAGCTTGAGTTTCATTTCTCTTTTGGTTCTGCTTAGTCTTCAAGTCTTCCCTGGAGCTGTTATATGTAGTACTGATGGGTACTTTTACCTTTAAAGCTTTTATCTTTTTTTTAGCCACATGGAAATTAATATTTGAGGCATTGGATTTTTTTTTCCTTTTGACTTGTTTAATTTGGAGGAGGAAGAGCAATCCCTTCTACTAATAACAATAGATAAAACTTATAAAGCATGTACTATTCCATTGCTTTATTAATTCATTTAATCCACAGAACAAACCTGTGAGGTGAATACTGTTATTCTCATTATACAGATGAGAAAAGTTAAATGAATATCTCAGATAGCTGTACAGGAGTATTTGCTATTATTTGATATAGTATTTTAATAGCAAGTTTTTGTTTCTGTTTTTTTTTGGCTGTGCCGCCTGGCTTGCGGGATCCCTGTACCCCAACCAGGGATTGAACACAGACCGCAGCAGTGAAACCACTAGGCCACCAGGGAACTCCCATTAATAAGTATTTTTAATAAATTTTCCAAATTAGAAGTTTTCTACTGATGTAGTTTTAAAATCAATATTTCCTGTACTCATAATACAAAATTATTTAGTAAAGTACATTAGATAAGAACTGGAGTCAGATCTTTGTTATAGCATCCTGTTATTTGGTAAATATCAGTAAAATAATTTATGTACTTAAAAATAGTTATGAAGAAAAATGGTGCTTATTTTCCTTTCCCTCTATTTTGATTTTACACAGGTCAGGTGCCTCAGTTTCAATCTGGGAATTCTTTAAATGAAACTTGTTTAAAATCTTAGACCATACCCAAAAGAGAGACCCCAGTCAACAGTAAGGTGGAAAAGAATGATGTTGTCCTTAAACAGTCTACAGAATGTCGTCTGTAACCCGGTAAGTAATTTCTATAAAATCACTTTTTGCCTATGCCAGGGTTGAGAGCAAGTCCAACTGGATAGTCATTATCCACTGCTGGGGGGTAGGGGCAGAAGTAAAATTCAGTAAACATAAAGCACCTGCTATGTGGTGGGACTGCAGTGGGCCCTGACTGAAAACCAGATCCAGCCCTTGGAGCTCCACAGATGTTTAAGTTCCCTAGTCAGCCCTCCTCGGTACCCAAGGTTCTGCATCTGAGGATTCAGCCAACCGCCCATCAGGTGGTGTGTGTTTACTGAAAAAAATCTGAGTATAAGTGGATTCAAACCTGCACAGTTCAAACCTGTGTTGTTCAAGGGTCAACTGTATAAGACGATGAGACGTGTTATGAACGGAGAACGTGGGAGGACAGTGGAGGGAAGGCTCAGACCATCCTAAGACATAATTTTCAGGGGAAAGTGGATTTCTTTGTCTACACATTTTAATTTTCTTTTTAAATTAGGCCTGTTCACGAGAAGTTAATTTCTCAGCTTTTCCCTCTGCCTTTCAAATCCTGCTTGGTAGTTGAGCAGGGGAATGTCAAAAGCCAGTGGTGAGATGGAGAATGAGAAAAACTAATGGTCACGTCCCAGCCTCAGGCTGGTCCAGGAACCCCTGAATGTAATTGCTGGAAATTTCATTGTACATCCTGGGAAGTAATGAACTTGTTCAGTTTCATGTGGTGTGAGAATCTTTAGAAATGTCTGGTTTCCATGTGTCTGAAGCTGAATCCTGAATTTAGGTCTGAGATAAAGTTGCTGCCGTTTTTTGTTTTTTCTTGTAAACCCTTTATAGGAGATTCTTGGTAAGGCTTCAAGTAAGGCTTTAAACCAGTCTTATTAGTGTAAGTGGATTCAATTTTTTGTTATTTACTTTGTAGCTGTAGCTCTTTTTTTTTTTCCCCTAAGGTTTACTGTCATTGTGCAGGAATGAGGCTTAGAAGATATAGCCTTCAATCATATGTTTAAAAAGGAAGACTTGCTGAATTTGAAGTCAGCTAGACATTTAAAATAATTTTGCGCATCTTAAGAGTTAAAAACACCTCAAAGTTGTAGACTGACTTTCTGCGAAGATTTAAAAAAAAAAAAAACGCTGCCTGCCAAGGGGGACTGAAGTAATGTTGGTGCAAGCCAGGAGGCTTGGATGGTCGGGTTAATGCCCTTCGGCTCTGCCCTTCATCACAGAGATGTCCTATTTGAATGTTATTTAGAAAATAATTTTATAGCTTAAAATTCCTGCATGTCTTGGTATTAGAGTGTAATGATGATTCCTGTAATTTCTGGGGTTAGCACCCTCGACTACAGAATTGAAACAAAAATCAGCTGACGTTTCATTTCCTGAGGACAGGGGCCTGCAGTAGTAGTGCTGCTTTCGAGCAGCAGCTGCATTCAGGGCTCCCGGTGGCCTTGTGCTGTTCTGAGGATAGGTCATGATAACTTTCCAAAGTAAATATTTTGTTGCATTCTGGTTACTTTGTTAGTGATCAGTTCAACAACAGGGAAGTGTTTATTGAGTTTCTGCTATACTCTTTATTAAGCCTTGTTAAGACAGGGAACTGCCATCTTTCTGTTTTTATTTCTTAATCTTTCCAAAGTTTTGGTCCACATTTATTGCCTGTTATACCGTAAAATGTTAAATTTTAGTTCGTATAACCCTGAATACTATTCATTAATATCAGTAAAAAACTTAGCTTTAGGGCACTTTTTTATTTTGAGAGCATGAAGTACAGAATGTGTCAATGATAAAGCTGAAGCCTCTTGCAAAATGATTTTTTAAATGAAATGCATAAAATCTTTTTGAATAATATAGTATGCTCTGTTTACTTATGTGATGTCGAAAGTGTAACTATTTTTTTAGAAGAGTGTAACTATTGTAACAATATATTCCAAAAACAAGCTGGATGTTGAATAACATTCACAATGACTTTGTTTTAGTTTGGTTTGGGGCAGCTGCCAACCAGGTAAAACAGTGTTATTAAAATTAATTCAATAAAAATGACTTAAAATATATTTTTTAAATTGTGGTAGACAAATTCTGTCCATATAGATATATATATATATTTTTTTTTGCGGTACGCATGCCTCTCACTGTTGTGGCCTCTCCTGTTGCGGAGCACAGGCTCCGGATGCGCAGGCCCAGCGGCCATGGCTCACGGGCCCAGTCGCTCCGCGGCATGTGGGATCATCCCGGACCGGGGCACGAACCCATGTCCTCTGCATCAGCAGGCGGACTCTCAACCACTACACCACCAGGGAAGCCCTCTGTCCATATTAACTCTTGGAAAAGATAAATTGTATAACTGGCCTGTGTAATTTTTTCCTACTTAGTATATTTCATTGACTAGTTCAGTTGATAGAATTTCAAGACTTAAAAAAGTCCGGCTCACTTTTCTTTTCCTTTTTTTAAAAAAATTAATTTTATTTTATTTTTGGCTGCGTTGGGTCTTTGTTGCTGCACGTGGGCTTTCTCCAGTTGTGGCAAGCGAGGGCTACTCTTCATTGCAGAGCATGGGCTTCTCATTGTGGTGGCTTCTCTTGTTGTGGAGCACGGGCTCTAGGTGCATGGGCTTCAGTAGTTGTGACACGCAGGCTCAGTAGTTGTGGCTCATGGGCTCTAGAGCACAGGCTCAGTAGTTGTGGTGCACAGGCTTAGTTGCTCTGCGGCATGTGGGATCTTCCTGGACCAGGGCTCGAACCGATGTCCCCTGCATTGGCAGGTGGATTCTTAACCACTGCACCGCCAGAGGAGCCCGGCTCAGTTTTCTTTCCGCTCAAATTGAGTGAATAATTTGGAAGGCGGTATCTTCATATCAGAAATGCCCTCAGTGAAATCTCTTGTTTGGCAACTCAATATCTGCTTAAATATTTTATTATTGCTGTTTATAGAGTTAAAACGTGATTAAGTGTTAGTTGAGAAGTTATTTAGAAATTAAACTGATGGGTTGTCACTCCTAGTTAACAAACCACTTATTAACATTAATCCCACCTGGCCCTGAAAAGCTCATCGGTTCCAATTTCCTTCAGAACCTTACTTCCACACTGATCCTTTTTTCCTTAGTATTCTAAGTACCTCCGTTTCTACCTTGCAATTTAGCCTTACAAAACAAAACAATAAAATCTTTTCTTTTTAACCTCTGAAGGTCCTTCCCCGTCTTTGTTCCCTTGTTCTTCTTTTGCTGACTTACCTTTTTTGTTTTTTTAATATTCTATTTATTTTTTATTTTTATTTTTGGCTGTGTTGTGTCTTAGTTGCAGCACGCGGGATCTTTCATTGTGGTGCGCGGGCTTCTCTCTAGTTGTGACTAGAGTTGTGTGGGTTTTCTCTCTCTAGTTGTGGGGCGCTGGCTCCAGAGCGTGTGGGCCTTGTAGTTTGTGGCACTCGGGCTTAGTTGCCCCACGGCACGTAGGATCTTAGCTCCCCCACCAGGGATCGAACCCGCATGCCTTGCCTCAGGAGCCAGATTCTTTACCACTGGACCACCAGGGAAGTCCCTGACCTCCGTCTTGAGAGAGTCGATTTCTGCTGCCTTAATTTCCTCACCATGGCTCTGCCCTCTGATTTTTTTTTTTTTCTGAATCCTAATTCTTTTTTTTTATTCTAATTTTATATTGGAGTATGGTTGATTTACAATGTTCTTTTAGTTTTAGGTATACAGCACAGTGAATCAGTTATACATATATCTATTCTTTTTCAGATTCTTTTCCCACATAGGTTATTACAGAATATTGAGTAGAGTTCCCTGTGCTCTACAGTAGGTCCTTGTTGATTATCTATTTTATGTATAATAGTGTGTATCTATTAATCCCAAGCGCCTAATTTATCCCTCCCTGCCCTCTGATTTTTCACTCTCTTAATTTCTTTATCAGTCTTGTCTTCAGTGTCTGTCTTTATTTCTCTGATGTCTTTACTGACCAGAATGTGAATACAGTTTGCATACCGTCTGCGTACAGTTCTGCCCTCTCACCCAGGGTGAGTCTCCAGCCCTCTTAGATGCCCTGCCAGCCCTTGAAGACTGTGAGTTCAAAATGAAACTCCCATCGTCCTTCCCAAACCAGCTTCCGTTTTGTGGTTTTCCGTTTCTCTCAGTGTCCTTCCACGCTGTCAAGCCCCTAACAGTTTGAAGATAATCTGTCTTTAAAATTTTAAATTCATTGATGTCATCAAACTCAGTGGCTTTTCCTTTTTTATTATTATTTTAAAAGTATAAAGAAAAATATGTGTAAATCATTTTTAAAACTTCAAGCAGTATTTAAGGGTTTCATTAAAACATGAATTTTCCTTCTACCTGGGGCTCAATTGTCCTCCCTAAAGGCAATCATTTCCTCCCAGATTTTTGTATATCCTTCCTGAGAATATGTGTGTTGTGCGTGCATGTGTTGTGTGTGTCACCTTTTGTATACCCTGTTTCTTTACATGAATGTATCATACCGTATAAACTGCTATACCTTGCTTTTTTTCATTTAACACATTTTGCAGATACCAGCATGTTTAGAGTTTACTCACTTATTTTTTTTGTTTGTTTGTTTTTTTGTTTTTTTGGTTTTTTTCGGTATGCGGGCCTCTCACTGCTGTGGCCCTTCCCGTTGCGGAGCACAGGCTCCGGACGCGCAGGCTCGGCGGCCATGGCTCACGGGCCCTCAGCCGCTCCGCGGCATGTGGGATCTTCCCGGACCGGGGCACGAACCCGTGTCCCCTGCATCGGCAGGGGGACTCTCAACCACTGCGCTACCAGGGAAGCCCTACTCACTTATTTTTAATGGCTGCATAATTTGTCCACTGTATGGATGTACTGTAACTTATTTAACCAGTCCCCGGTTAAAGAGCTATTTCCTTTCATGATTGTATCCAGTGCTGTGCTGTACATCCTTGTAGATGCATCTTTCTGCGCATGTGCTAGTGTTTTACAGGATAAATCTGTAGAAGTGGAATCACTGGATCAGAGTGTATGATATCCATTTTAGTATCATTTGGGGGGCAGCTGGGGGGATATTCCTTATTTTTCCATGTTAAAGACATTGACAGTCCTCCCATTTTTGAAATCGACTTCCTTGATACACCTGCCCTCTCTGATGGATCCTTCTCTCTTCTTTCTCTTCTCACCCCCTGCATCGAGGTCTCCCACACACCCTCAGTTTTGATGATTCACCAGCATAGAGTCATACCCATGGCTATGATATATCCCAGTGAAAGGATGTAAAGCAAAATCACAAAGGGAAAAGGCACATGGGGCGAAGTCCAGGGGGAAACAGCGCAGGATTTTAAGGGTATTCGGCCAGTGGAGTCACACACGATGGACGTAAATCTCCCAGCAACTAGTTGTGACAGCACGTGTGAAATGTTCTTTACCAGGGAAGCTCATTAGGGACTCACTGCCCAGGGTTTTTATTGAGGGCTTGGTGCGTAGATAGCGCCTGCCTAGCACATACCCAAACTCCAGACTCTAAACAGGAAAGCAGGTTTTTAGCATAAACCATAGTGTTTGCACAAACAGTTTAGGTGGGTAACCCACCCTTCTCACCTAGGGTGGTGGGTGCTCTCTCCAAATCCAAGTTCCTAGACAGCAGCTATGGGCCAGCCTTGGACAGAGGCCTTTCAAAGATAGCAGCCAGGTGTGCTGTGTTAACTCTTTCTGCACACCCCCTAATCTGACAGCCTTTGAGGCTTTGCTCCTGACTTTTCCTCTCTCTCAGTTTATCTAGTAGCTCTCATTGTACCTAGTAATCATCTCTACTCTGACTTCTGAGTCTTGGCCATTCACTTAATGTTGGTCCTGAGTGTTCCACTCCTTTCAGTATGTTCCCTCTTAGATGTCCTGCCAACCCTTTACACTAAAAGTATTCCAAGCCAAACTCAGCATCTTCCCTCTGAAATCTTTCTTCCCCAGTGTTACCATTGTAGGTGGTGGCCCGGGATAGACAGCTTCCTTTGAAATAGCTCGTGTTTATCTCCTGCCTCCCCTTCCTCCTCAGTGTCTGCCGCCATCAGCCTGGATTATGTCCTTATCTCCTTGTGCTAGGCTTCCCGGAAGGAGTCAGTCTCACAAATAATCCCCTGCCCTCCAGTGAATTTTACCCCCACTGGATTGTTGTTCCCAGCCCCCACTTTCCTTATGTCCTTCCAAAATCTGACCCTAACTCTGTCTTTAATTGCTCCCTTACTATTTACTGGCTCCCAGATACGTTTTGTCTTTCCCTGCCTCTCTGCTTTTGTAAACGGACATTTCTACCTGAACTGGCTTCCTTCTCCTCTCTGCCTAACCATATTCTTCCCAGCTCAAATCATACCTCGTTATAAACTTTGGCCACCTCAGTTATTATTGTTTATACATTTTTCTGAAGCATTTATTCGACACTTACTTACTGCCCCATTTCTGTGGATGTTGAATTGGTCAGGGTTTGTGGTTGTAAACATGGAAGCCAACCCCTAATTTAAGCAGAAAAGGAATGTATTAAGTGATATCTATCAGCAGGCAGGACTGAAGAACCAGGCTTGTCAACTACAGCATCACAGACAACAGCCAAAATCAGGCTGCAGGGCTGTTCTCACTAAGAGACGTCTGTCGCCACCACTGAACAAACGTGGTACTTCTTGCACTGGCGACACGACCGGTGCCACTGCTGCCTCCGACCCTAGATGTAGCTGCTGCCCCCTGGCCAGAGTGAATACTGCATGATTCTGGCTGCTGCTTGTCACGAGTTCTAACTCAGAGTCTAAGCTGGGGGTACTGATGGACAGATTTTCATCGTATGCTCTCGCCACAGTTCAGATGAGGTCTCATGTTTATAAGGTAGACGATTTTCCACCTGTGGAAGGAGATTCCAATTTGAACCGCTAAACAGTATCACATTTCCACTCTAATCTTTCCATAGGTATCTGACTTCTTCCCAACTGTATCAGTTCCTTCCGGATGGACGGGACTCATACTTCTTTCCACCTGCAGGCTACCTTAACATGACCCTGGTGTAGAGCAGACATTTAATGAATGACATAAAAAAGGCAAAGCAATATGAATCAGCTAGGATGTTTGGGCAGGTAACACCAAACCTAACTAGGGCTTAAGCTTATGGTATTGTCTCTAGTGTGTTCAGATCTGAACTTTATTGTTTTACATCAATTATTTTTGAAACAACAAAGCCTCAAAGCTTGGAGTTGCCTAGAAAACCACCCTTCTCCCTTTCCTCAGGAGCAATGTTTGTGAGTAAGTGAGCGGGCTGTCGGGCATTTGTTTCCTTCACATGGTCCAAAAAAGTTGAGTATTGTTGATATAAGTTAGGGTACTTTCCTAAGTAGACCGTTAATATGGACAACTGAAACAGCAAATGGCCCAAGTTTGCAGCGCAGTTGTTTCTCAGACTGGAACAACTCATTAACAGTTGTAACAATCTATTAGCAGTGATGGGAATAGATGGTTGGTCTCAAAAAGCTCTTTGCACTTTGCTGTACAGCAGACATGGGGACAGCATTGTAAATCAACTATACTTCAATTAAAAAGAAAAACTCTCACCCTAAAATTAAATATATAATTAAAAAATCTGTGGTTATAAGTGCTTATTATATAAATCTGGAAAATATACAACTATATGAAGAAGAAAATTACAATGTCATCCCTCAAGAAAAGTGCTGTAATATTTTTGGCTTATCTCTTTTTTTTTTTAACATCTTTATTTGAGTATAATTGCCTTACAATGGTGTTTCTGCTTTTTAACAAAGTGAATCAGTTATACATATGTTCCCATATCTCTTCCCTCTTGCATCTCCCTCCCTCCCTTTCAGAGTTTTCATCATTCGTGTATAGGAATGCCAGAGATTTATGTGCATTAATTTTGGATCCTGCTACTTTACTGAATTCATTGATTAGCTCTAGTAGTTTTCTGGTAGCATCTTTAGGATTCTTTATGTATAGTATCATGTCATCTGCAAACAGTGACAGCTTTACTTTTTCTTTTCCAGTTTGCATTCCCTTTATTTCTTTTTCTTCTCTGATTGCTGTGGCTAAAACTTCCAAAACTATGTTGAATAATAGTGGTGCGAGTGGGCGACCTTGTCTTGTTCCTGATCTTAGTGGAAATGGTTTCAGTTTTTCACCATTGAGGATGATGTTGGCTGTGGGTTTGTCATATATGGCCTTTATTATGTTGAGGAAAGTTCCCTCTATGCCTACTTTCTGCAGGGTTTTTATCATAAATGGGTGTTGAATTTTGTTGAAAGCTTTCTCTGCATTGACGTTGTGGACCAGGGTCCTGAAGTTGGCTCTCCCACCTCAGTGGCACAGCCCTGATGCCTGGCTGGAACACCAAGCACCTGTCATCCATACGGCTCAGAATGAAAGGGAGAAAAAATAGAAAGAAAGAGGATAAAATAAAAGTTATTGAACTAAAAAATATTAATGCTTCTTGGTGGCGGCAGCAGCAGCCTTAGCGTCTCATGCCTGTCTCTGGGGTCCACGCTTTTAGCCGCGGCTCGTGCCCGTCTCTGGAACTCCTTTAAGCAGCGCTCTTAATCCCCTTTCCTGGCGCACCAGGAAACAGAGGCAAGAAAAAGTCTCTTGCCTCTTCGGCATCTCCAGACCTTTTCCTGGATTCCCTCCCAGCTAGCTGTGGCGCACTAGCCCCCTTCGGGCTGTGTTCACGCAGCCAACCCCAGTCCTCTCCCTGGGATCTGACCTCCGAAGCCCGAGCCTCAGCTCCCAGCCCCGCCCGCCCCGGCGGGTGAGCAGACAAGCCTCTTGCACTGGTGAGTGCTGGTCAGCACTGATCCTCTGTGCGTGAATCTCTCTCTGCTTTGCCCTCCGCACCTGTTGTTGTGCTCTCCTCCGTGGCACTGACGCTTCCCCGCCTCCACCGCCCGCAGTCTCCGCCCGCGAAGCGGCTCCTAGTGTGTGGAAACCTTTCTTCCTTCACAGCTCCCTCCCACTGGTGCAGGTCCCGTCCCTATTCTTTTGTCTCTTTTTTCTTTTGCCCTACCTGGGGAGTTTCTTACCTTTTGGGAGGTCTGAGGTCTTCTGCCAGCGTTCAGTAGGTGTTCTGTAGGAGTTGTTCCACATGTAGATGTATTTCTGATGTATCTGTGGGGAGGAAGGTGATCTCTGCGTCTTACTCTTCCGCCATCTTGAAGCTCCCTTTTGGCTTATTTCTTTACAGTGTTTTCTTTTTCCCTTTTTTTTTTTTTAAACATCTTTATTGGGGTATAATTGCTTTACAATGGTGTGTTAGTTTCTGCTTTATAACAAAGTGAATCAGTTATACATATACATATGTTCCCATATGTCTTCCCTCTTGCGTCTCCCTCCCTCTTTTTCCCTTTTAATGTTTATTATTAACTTGGTTAAGACCGTGCTGTATGGGGTTTTGTAGGCCACTTTCTCACTGGAAATTATATCACTGACATTTTTGTGTTATTAAATAATCTGCATAAATACAAGTTGAACATATAAAAAAATCTCAAGTTACAAAAACTGTTCTCATTTTATTAAGAGATTTAGAAAATGGAACATGCTGCTATTTATTCTTGGGCTGTGGCCAAGAGGAGTAATTGCTTCCACATTCTGTATACATGAAAACCATCCACTCTGAGGTGCAGCTGTAGCCATGCTCTATACATCTGTTATGCTTTTCGTTTTCTGGTCTGATAAGCTTGTTCATCTCCCCCATGCTGCTTTCAGCAGTTGCCGTGACACCAGATGACAACTGGATTTGGTGATTTCTTGTCTTATTGCTTAAGGCAGCAACACTGCATTCAGCAGCCACTTAGTTGCTGCTCCTTTGCACGTGAGGCCTGCCAGAGCCCAGTTTCCGGGCTGGTGAGAGCTCCTTCATTCACCAAGTGATTATTGATCATCTCTTGACCTCTGTCCTGGGGGTGTAAAGGTGACGACCCAGTCCTGCCCCATGCAGCTCGCAGTGTAGGCATTTGTTTGCAAGTGAACAGAGTACAGAGTGCCCTGATTGACCCTCAGAGGGCGGCTAACTCAGTTGGCCCAGGGAGTCTGAGCAAGGCTCCACAGAGGAGGTTGTGCTTGAGCTGAGATTTTCAGCCGATGAGCCACTGATTTACAACTACTTTTATACGACCTCTCTTGTTTTATTTCCTTCTTCTTGACAATCAGAGCTACCCTGGATCAATTTTAGCATAGATGTAACCCGGGTGAGCTTGGTGTAAGGTATGCTGGTGTCTGGCCTGCTTGGTGCGGTCAGAGGCTCCCAGGGGGAAGAGGGAGGTGGTTGTGGTGCAGGAGATGCATCCACATAGCCAGTGGCCCGGGAGGATGGCGGATCACCTGGGGGAGGGTGGAGCATCGGGGGGAGGGGAGTGACAAGATCTGATCATGTCAGGCCCCAGACAGAGAGGCTGGCTTCCAGCTGATTAGGGGGGAGGGGGAGACCCGAATCCTGTGTGGGACCACCAGTCGGGGCCCAGGCCTGCACCCTGGACCAGGCGGAGTACGGAGGTGCTGTGTCTTGAGAGATCCACAGGCACCCACAGCACGTCCTTCAGATCATGCAGTTCTCTGGTTCCTGGCAGTACCCTGTGGGGTGCAGCTTGGAAGCCCAGCAGGGAAGGCGAGGCACGCAATCCCAGTTGCAGCAGAGTGGCTGCATTTGGAGCACCCTCTGCAGGCAGTAAGGGCTTATCATTAGCTCTGTCAGCACTGGCCTAGGGCCTGGCCTCTTCTGGATCCTGCTGTTGGGATCAGTGGAACTTTAGGAAGGACGGAGGGGTGGGGTGTGGCATGTCACAGAACCCCCAGCCACATAAAAAGTACTGTGAATAATATGTGTCTTTTCCTAAAGAACTCGGAGTGGTGTGCAGGTGTTGCGAGTCTCCTAGCCATGTTGTTCCGGTGTAGCTGTTTGAATGGTGGGGAGGAAGGACCTGGAAAATGCTAGGGTCTGAGCAGACTTGTGTGCAGCCTTTTTTTTTTTTTTAAATTAATTTTTATTGGAGTATAGTTGGTTTACAATGTTGTGTTAGTTTCTGCTCTACAGCAAAGTGAATCAGTTATATATATACATATATCCCCTCCTTTTTGGATTTCCTTCCCATTTAGGTCACCACAGAGCACTGAGTAGAATTCCCTGTGCTATACAGTAGGTTCTCATTGGTTATCTATTTTATACATAGCAGTGTATATGTGTCAATCCTCTCATCCCAATTCATCCCACTCCCCCTTTCCCGCTGTTACCCATATGTCCTCTACGTCTGTGCCTCTATTTCTGCTTTGCAAATGAGTTCATCTGTATCGTTTTTCTAGATTCCACATGTAAGCGATACTATACGACACTTGTCTTTCTGTCTCTGACTTGCTTCACTCCGTATGACAGTCTCTAGGTCCAGCCACGTCTCTGCACATGGCACAGTTTTGTTCCTTTTTATGGCTGAGTAATATTTATGTGCAGCCTTTAAGAATGTAGTCTTTTGATTTTGTAAATGAACATTTGTTAAAATTATTTTTTTCCTAGATAATCCCCTATGTTGGGACCATTTCTGAGCAGTTGGAGCCTGGAACTTTGATTGTACTACGTGGGCATGTTCCTAGTGACTCAGACAGGTAAAGTCATTCTGTTAGACGAG
Organism: Neophocaena asiaeorientalis asiaeorientalis; assembly: GCF_003031525.2. Classification (NCBI taxonomy): domain Eukaryota; kingdom Metazoa; phylum Chordata; class Mammalia; order Artiodactyla; family Phocoenidae; genus Neophocaena; species Neophocaena asiaeorientalis. The sequence goes on along the minus strand of NW_020174933.1, from coordinate 2,973,554 downwards.
AAAAGAACAAGAATAAACTCGTTGTGATTGTGGGACAACAAAAAATCATGAGGGAGAGACCATTTGGATACTCGGAGGCCTGATTTTGCTTTCACAGCAGCCCCGGCCACGGTGCTGAGGAAATTGGAATGAAAAACTGAAATACAGGTTATGTGGATTGTGTGTTGCTTGTAAGTCTGATTTTAGTATAAAGAATTAGAGATACGGTTAATGAAGGGAACTGTGGTCAGATGACAGGGACACAGTCTAGTTACATTCCCACACCATCTCTTAAGGCCTGTTCTGGGTGGTTTTATCTAATGCTTTGGGTAGAGTCTGGATGAGGCTGTATCAGCTAGAGTTGGGCTCGGCTCTATGTGGTGGATGCCTGAACAGCAGTGGTTTAAATAAGATGTGAAAGTGACATCTAAAGAGGACAGTCCGGAGGGCTGAGGGCACGCACCAGCAAGCTGTTGGAGGAGTGGGCCTCTTCACGCTCTCACCCTGCCATCCCAGGGTGAGGTCCTCTTTCTCGTGGTTCCTGGAAGCTAGGACTCTGGTCCTCACGTTGTGTTTGGGTAGCTGCCTGGGACCATGTGCTATTTGGGGGGAACGGGTGGGGGGTGGACAGAAGGCAGATGCCAGCTGACTTTAGAGACCGTTTCCAGGGGTCTTCCTTGCACACTTCACTTCTACCCCATTGGCAGAGCTTGGGGCACCTGGGCGAACGCACCTGCGGGGAGACTGGGCAATGTGGGTGCTTGTGGTGGACCGCCACCAAAAGCATGTGAGTGAACAGAAGATCCGTCAGCTGTCACTCAGCCTGGGTTTCTGCGCTGCCGGGCCTGCGAGGCCGCTTTCCTTCCTGAGTCCTCACGCAGCCTGTGTTTCCTCCCCTCCTCAGGTTCCAGGTGGACTTACAGTGTGGCAGCAGCGTGAAACCTCGAGCAGACGTGGCCTTTCATTTCAATCCACGGTTCAGAAGGGCCAACTGCATTGTTTGCAACACTCTGAAAAATGAGAAGTGGGGCTGGGAAGAGATCACCTATGACATGCCTTTCAATAAAGAAAAATCTTTTGAGATCGTGATCATGGTGCTGAAAGACAAATTCCAGGCAGGTTTTGGAGAACGGGTTAGATCCTCATTCGTGAGGATAAGCACGAGGGAAGCTTTTCACATGAGTGAACTCACCCTTGCGTGTCCTAAATCCAGAGGAAGAGTTTGCCTTTATCATGTTCCTCTAGAGGAGGGCCCGGCGGGGACCTTGCTGTGAGGCAGGCACAGCCAGCATCCCTGCTGGGGTCGCCGTGCCGGCAGAGGGCGAGGCCAGTGCAGCGGGCTTTTGTTAGATCGTTGCTCCTCGCGGGGCTGAGCTTCCTTCTGACTTGGCACAGCCTTACACTCAGGATGGGAAAGTAAACCCCAGACAGCAGGACCCGCAGGGTGGGAGAGTCTGAACTGACAGATGAGATCTGGGCGTAGGAGTCGGGGTTTGTAAAGTAGCATCCTGCCTCAGCCTAGTCCTGTAGGATCTTGAGATTCTAGACCCAGAGGAGCTCATAGCAACCCCGCTGCATGTCGTCAGTGCTGCCGCTGCTTGCTCGGGTGTGTGTGGTCCTGGAGGCGCCTCCACCTCCTGGCCCACGAGCCTGTGGAGGACTTGACGGCTCAGGGGGAGACTCCCCACCTGAGGTGCAGACCCCTCTGACCCTCAAAGCCTGCTCCCACCAGCACTTCTCCCCTAAACCTCCTCTCTCCCCTCATCCCTCCTCTAGCCATTGGAGTACTTGGGTCTGGATCGTTCTTTTTAATGCTTGTCCGTGCTCTTGAGCTTCGGTTTTTTCCTGTGTTTCTTTTGCTTGCCAATGGGATTTTCAGCTCCTTGAGATCAGAGACTGTACTGTGTTCGGCGTGTCTTCCTGACAAGTACTGACATCTGGCGGGAGAGGGAGGTGCCCTGTGCACTGGTACCCGCTAAAATGCATTTATTAACTTTTATTCGTGGGGGTGGGGGGCTGTCTTCTGTGTTTGTCCAGGTGGCTGTCAATGGAAAACATACCCTGATCTACGCCCACAGGATCAGCCTAGAGAAGATCGACACCCTGGGCATTTATGGCAAAGTTATCATTCACTCCGTGGGTTTCAGCTTCAGCTCGGTCAGTCCCCTTCCATGGGGGGGTGGCAGGGGGTCTTTGGTGATGTTTTCTTGAAAACTGTGTAAATATGTTCCTCGTTAGTGTGTTAATTTCTTGGAAGTAAATCTTTCAGACTAGTAGGATGCTAATCATTGACCTGGGCTTGCTTGTCTGTAGGATCTCAAATCTAGCATGGTTCCAACAAAAACCCAAACAGTAACAACAAAACAAACAGCCTTTACAGCTGGAGAGGGGCCGTTTCCTTGATGCAGGAGCATAGTGGAGCAGTTCGCTAGGATTGTTTCCTAGAAGCGGGACGTCAAAGGGTACCTGCATTTTAAGTTAGGATTGAAATTGCTAACATGCCCTCCAAAGAGAGTAAAACAAAGTAGTCTCAAGATCTGTATTCATTTGCTCACATTCTTCTTCTTTTTTTTTTTTTCCGGTACGCGGGCCTCTCACTGCTGCGGCCTCTCCCGTTGCGGAGCACAGGCTCCGGACGCGCAGGCTCAGCGGCCATGGCTCATGGGCCCAGCCGCTCTGCGGCACGTGGGATCTTCCCGGACCGGGGCAGGAACCCGTGTCCCCTGCATCGGCAGGTGGACTCTCAACCACTGCGCCACCAGGGAAGCCCCTGCTCACATTCTTCTTGACATTAGTTCTGATTTTAACATTTGCCAGCTTGATAGAGGGGAGAAGGTTGCTAATGTTCATGCATGTTTGGATAATTTTCTGTCGTATTTTCATGTTTAATACCATTTATCATTTTTTTTGATATGTGAAGCAGGTTATATTTAGAATTCTGATGGATGTTAAATATTAATCTGAACTTTTCTTCAGGATTTAAGAAGTAGCCAAGCATCTACTCTGGAATGGACAAAGATAAGTGAAGAAAATGTAAATATTAAATCTCTTAATCAACCACCAGTTTAAAAATGTTTGTTTAGTTGCCATGTAAATTAGGTGGCAGGCAGGCTGAGTTTTAAAAACACTATGTTTTTAATATGAAAACTTATATTTTTAGTAATTAATAGGCTGGAAGTAATCATTCGAAAATTGAGGCATATACTTCAGGGTGCCAGGTGCTATAAGTTTTGCTGTTTAGACTCTCAGTGGATCTGACCACTACCCACCAATCTTCTGTACAAAGAACTCTCTGAACTGCTGAATAGGGCTGTCTGGAGGTGTTTATAAATAGTGAGCACAGCCAGTGCATGGGCAAACGAACTTCCACGTGTATCTTCTCCCCCTGTGGAAACAACTGCAGTTCAGACATTTTTTGCTGTTATTAGTGTGGAGAAAGTGAGGCCTTACTGATCTCAGCACGTTCCTAGACAGACTAGAATCTCAGCATTTGGGGAGCACCCTGGGAAGAACAAGGAAAATGTGTTTGAAGCCCACACGTGGCCTTCGGGAAAGGCTCAGCTTGTGGCGGAGGCTATAGGATTCAGATGAACAGGACAGTGAGTCTGTTCCCAGCCTGAGTGGCACTCTGCAGCTCCAAAGCACTCGGTCAGGAAGCACTGGCCACCTGCATGTGCCCCCCCGGAGTGGAGCAGGCACTACCGGCCCAGGCTCTGGGTGGTACAGCCAGTAAGATCCAACTGCTCATGTTATAAAATGTATTTCTTCCCTGTCAATCATCTGTATTTTGTCTTTCTCTTCCAATAGGTACCAAAGTCTGGCATGTCACAGTTTGTAAGTATTTTTGCTATAACATGTGGAACCTTTTATAAGATTGCCCAGGAAATGAATAGTTGAAGCCTTGGAAGATAGGTTCATTCATTCCATACCTTATTGCAGAACTGTTTCCCTACAGCCTAGTAATAGAGGAGACATTTATAAAATCGTCCCCAGAACTGTCTACACCAAGAGCAAAGGTTTGCCGGCCAATCACACTTTGACTTGCTCCAAAATACTACCTACCGACTGTCAAAGGTTTGAAGAGCCAAAATTTTCTTAATTCTGTCTAACAAGTACTTAATGTTAGTTAGCTGATACGCGTAACCGCTACCCTCAGTACAAGCCCAAAGCAGCCACCCTGTGTTTGCACTGGTGTCCTGGACGGCTATCAGTCAACCGGACATCAGGTCCCTGAGCCATTAGTGTGTTTCTGTAGCTCCCCCTACCTCAGCCGCTTCGCCTCCGGGCTGAAGGCAGTGCACGCTTCAGGCCAGCCGAGGTGACTTTCTCAGAGGGCATTTCACTCAGGCAGAAGATGTCAGGTCCCTCCCCACATCCATTCATTTCACTGTCTGAAAAATGGAGTGTTTGCTGTGAGCCAGGGACCCACCTGGGACCAAGGCAGACTTGGTCTGTCCCTTCGTGGGGTTCATGGCCTTTAAACATTTCCCAGTGTCTTTTGGCAGTTTCCCCTCAAGATCCCTTTTTGCAGGCTTCCTGATGCTAACTGGGATTTCTTTGCAGACTCTGCCATTCGTAGCGAGGTTGAACTCCTCAATGGGCCCTGGACGGACTGTCGTCATAAAAGGAGAAGTAAATACAAATGCCAAAGGGTCAGTATCAGTAAGTGGCCGTAATAACGCAGCTGCTGCTGCATGTCTCTTACAGCTGTAACCCTGTCAACAATCTCGTGAGGTGTAAGTCGGGCTAATGTCATAAGCTTCATTTGAAAAGTGAGACACTTAAAGCCAGATGAAGTTAGACTGCTGACAACTAGTAGTTGGCGGCACCCAGGCTTTTTGTGGCCAGACAGGAGGGTGGCATTTTTGTCCACGAGGCCCACCCTTGTAGAACTGCAGGGCAGCTCTGTGAGAGCAGATCACTTTTATTAGGGCTCGTTCCCCTTGCCATGGGTCTTATAAGGTTCCTGCTTTTAGAACCTTTTCCAGAGGTGTTCAGAGTTCTGAAAGCTTGAAATGAGAGCTATTTCCTAGCAAGTAGTACACTTTGAAGAACAGGGCATTGTAAATGCTGAGACTTCCTGCTTGGAAGGATTCCCTGTTCTTGCAGCAGACGTGATCCTTTGGGTCACTTGCTCTGACCATTTAATTTCTTCCTGTAGCCTTAAACGTGGATTTTAAAGCGCTTCATATTTTTATTTTGCAAATAACATACTTATACCAACAGTGTGCTGACTCGGAATTTTAAATTTCACCTTCGTCGGCATTCCTGGGTCCTTGTGTATACATGTTTTGTGTAATCAGAGTTTAATTCTGATTGTTAAAATTGCAGAAACTCGACTCCTCTCTTCTACTTGGCTAATTAGTTTTTTAAAATTCTCTCAAAAGCTTTGCTGTTGATCTGCTATCAGGAAAATCCAGGGATATTGCTCTCCACCTGAACCCACGCCTGAATATTAAAGCATTTGTAAGAAATTCTTTTCTTCAGGAGTCCTGGGGAGAAGAAGAGAGAAATATTACCTGTTTCCCTTTTAGTCCTGGGATGTACTTTGAGGTGAGATGATTATCTCTTTTGAAAATGGGACAGGAAAAAATCCTGCGGGCAGGGGTAAGATGCAAGATAAATGGTCCATTTAAATTGAGTCCAACTTAATATGTGGAGGTTGTGTGTGGTTTTGTAGATTGTATTTTGAATGCCGTCTTTTATAACGCAAATAATCAGCATAAATGGCCAAGCCAGTCGAGTGCCACGTTATTTGCATTGGAATTATCTGACATTTGTTCTCATAATGACAATTTCTGTGTAGCCCCATATTAGTTAATAGGAATTTGAACAGGAACCTTGTCTCAGGGCAGGAGTAGTGTGTTTAATCCTAAGTGAAGATGAGGACGTAGGAGCCATGAGACTGCCGGCACTATCCGTCGTCTCGGTGACACACAGCTTAGGTGGCAGTACTCTGTTCCAGGCGGTCCTGTTTGTATATATTCAAAGAAAGACACATTTAGACTACCGGGACTTGAAGGCATGTAGTCCTGAGCCCCCAAAGATGCGAATATTCTAACACAGCCTCTCCCCAGATGTGCTTCCGGGTAGTCTCGCCACGTGGATGCTGCATGGTTGGCTGGGTGCCCTCCCCAGCTTACGTGACTCACTGCTCATGTGGTCATTTAGGGTCAGTGATTTCGGTCATGGCTTCTCCAGCATTTTAAACTGTCACGTGCTCTGGACCGCTGGAGCTCGCAAGACTCCTCAGAGTTGTTAGAAGTGTGAACATCAGGCTGAACAGAAGGTGGTGATTTGGCATTAATATTTATCCGTAAGTTCCTGTCTAATGCAGTGCCCTGGTTTGGGGAGTGACAGACAGGAGCGAGCTCATCATAGGTTCCCTGGAAGTGGTGGGTACTCATTTGGAATTCAGAAGGAGGTGGGGGTGTGAAGGTAATCTGGATTTTACAGATTTAGGGGATGATACGGACCAGTCGCTGGAGGTCGGAAGGGCAGCACAGGGGCGCCTGACACCCAGGCGGCAGTCAGGGTGTGAAGGGTGACGTGGGTTCACTGGAGGGAGAGGTGGCTGCTCCGGCAGGAAGCTGATGCTTGTGGTTGGTGACTGGAAACTCGTGACCTGTTTTCTGGCCTATTTGAGCCCCAAGTTTGCGACTACTGTATCAAAATAAAAGAGGAAAATAACACATTCTCTTAAATAATCTTTTCCTTTTGTTAGTTTTCTGCTTCAGGAAGAGTAGTTGTCCTCATGTTGGATCCCTGTTGTCAGTTTTTTTGTAGTGATAGCTTTTTTCCTATAGCTTTAAACTCCTGCCTTTTTAACAGGCTTTCATTGAGATTCTCAGATCTTTCCATTAAAGCCATTGCTTTGCTTTTAAACAGTATCTTCTGTTCTGTGGCATTTTAGATTCACTTGCTGGTTCCAGCTGGAATCATTTAAAAACTATCTTTCGGTTTTGTAATGTCATCTGTGAGCTCTTTATCAAATTCATGTTCTTAGGAGCTGTTCAGGTGGTTGAGGGATCTTGGTGTTCCATGTTTACATGTATGTACTTTGTTTTGCAACAGTGTGTCCACTAGGCTGTCTGCCATTTCTCTTCCATTTGTAACATAAGGTGCTGGCTCTGCACTTGCTCTTAGTCTAGAGAACTCTTTTCCCACTGCATCCGTCTAATGCCGGTTTGTTTTCCCTTCTGAGCATGAGGCTGTGTGTTTTGTGTTCTCTTGAGATTTTGTTAAATGTCCATCACCAAAGGTCCCTTCCACCTGGTTGAAACTGGGATTTCCACCACTGTTGTGGGCATATAATCCCCAGTTATGGCTGTTTTCCCCAGTTCTCTGTATAGCCCTGCCGCCTTCATCTGTGTCAGTTATTGCTGTTATCCATGGTATTTCCCCCTCTTCCTAATCTCCCCCAGCAGCTAGTCCTAGCAAAAGAAAAAATACACTCAGTTGGCTGCTTTGCAGATCCAGATTTTGTGCCTCAGTCTGGCCTCCGGGGATGGAGGCGGGGAGTGCCGGGGAGAGCACAGTGTGGGTTCACCCAACTGGCCTGTGCAGTGTGGGTGAGAAACAAATGTAGTCAGTGGCCAGACTGGCACAGGGAACATGGTAGCAGAAGTAAGAGGTTTAGGTGTACGAGCGATTTAAAAGGATCGCAGTTAACTGAAGGGCTAACACCAGTGAGGACTCTGGACTGAATCTCTTCCAAAACTCAGAGGTTCATAGAACACTGAGCTTTGAAGAGCTTTGGAGAAACAGACAAGAGGTGCTGAGCTAGGATGGGAATCAGGGTCACCAAGCAGCTCTGCAATCCCTAGCAAGTGACCTAAACTTCTGAGATTTCATATTGTCTGAGTTGCCCAAGACCCTAGAGTTTGAGGCAGCGAAGTGAGGATCCAAGCCCCTTGGTACCAGCCTGTGACTGGGAACCAGCTCTTCTGTGAACGAGTGTCACGGTCAGCCACTTTCTCCTTCCCAGGTGTCGGCGAGGAGGGTGGCTTGCCACTTCCCCAGGAGCACAGGGCAGGAGAGGGCGCGTGCTGAGGACAGGAAGCCAGCAGGCCCTGGGGACAGTGTGAGGGTCCAGGCACGTGAGAGCCACTTCCTGGAGTGGGACAAGGCAGAAAGTGCCACTACAGATACACGTTAGGCAGATCCTGGAAACTGCAGCAGGGAGTCGGCACTGGCAGGCTGGGAGAGGAAACCAAATGGTTTACTTGACACGCCTGTTCGTGTGCGGGAAACAAACTCTTAAGCCCAGGGCACCACTAATGTTGTGTATACTTTCCTTCCAGATGATAATTTATTGTGATGTTAGAGAATTCAAGGTTGCAGTAAACGGTGTACACAGCCTGGAGTACAGACACAGATTTAAAGACCTGAGTCATATCGACACGCTGGAAATCGATGGCGATATCCACTTACTGGAAGTAAGGAGCTGGTAGCTGACAGGTGTGCTACAAAAACTGAAATACAGATGACTTCTGTAACACTGGCCTTGTTAAAATGCATCTTACTCTCATGATATGGTTTATATATATTGTTAAAATGAGCTGTAAATCCTACTGGGTGTCCTCAGTCCATGTCACGCAGTGAGACTTTGTCAAGCAAAAAATGAGGACATTTGAGGCAACAGCAGCTTATAGCCATTATTATAACAGGCCTTTCTGCTCTCTCTCCTGTACCCTGGCCGCCTCTTTTTTAAACCTACTTCACATTCAACAAGTGTTTATTAAGAGCCTGCTGTAACACAGTAGCCACCCTGCATGGAGCGCTTGTCTTTTGCCAGCACTGTGCTGGGAGCTGGGAGGACACAGTGAGGCACGTACGTTCCCTGTTCTGTTCAGCTCAGAACCTTCCGTGCTTTGCCACTGTGCCATTGTTTCTCCTCCACGCACTACATAAACTCACCAGGCACTTAAAAGAATTATTCTGTTAGATCACCTGAGGACACTATAGGCGACACCACTCTTCCTGCAGTGCTGCCCTTCATACCCAGTGTTTGATCGTATCCTGTAATTGAGAGGATTGATGTTGACCTACATCTGACAGTTTTCTTTAGCATAATATCTATATCTTCTAGCTGTAAGCATTACCAAATAATTACCATTATGAGATCTGAACACAGCACAAGATAGAGGCAAAAAACAAAGCAAAACGAACAAAACCAAATGGTGCTGAAATTAACTTGATGTCCATCTCCAGGCCACTGATCTTCTGTACCAGTAAATGCTTATTTTAGAATATTGGGATTTAGGGTGAGTCAGAGGTCTCCTCTGAAAGTTTAAGGTAGACGAGAGATGGATTCAATTTGTAAAATGTTTGTGGGTAACAAAGCAATGTCAAGCTTAGCCTTAGTGATTGATTATAGAACAGGCCCTATCAGAAAGTAAAATACACCAGCAGAGACCAGTGAAGGAGAGAGGCCGTGTGTGCCTGCTGCTTGTCTGCACGCAGACCAGCACTGCCTCTCCTCTTCTAAGACGACCCCGTCATCGTTAGTGACTGAGATCAAAACGCTGTTCTCCCTTCAGTGATTAAAATCAAACCTGTATTGGCAAGTTAAACGGTGTTGCATTTCTGTAATTTTTTCTGTTATTCTTTGAAGAGAGTTGGCAGAAGTTCTTTGTAGAATTCTTACAGGTCAGATCTTGTCACAGGGAATTTCAAAGCCTTGGGAGTGGGGAGGTAAAAAGCTAGATCAGTCAGATCATTTTATATTAAATCGCTGGGCTGAATTCTGCCAGGATTTGGGAATATTTTCATAACAGCTTTTGGTTAGGTATTATTTGTATCCCTATAGTGGAAAAAATACTGTTTTACCAGTCTTACTTTTAAAAAGTACTCAGTGTAGCACTTAATTCTTTCCCACCTTTTCATATTAATTTATTATGCTCAGTCTTGCCAAGCTAAAACAAAAAAACACCGGTGGAGGAGAGGATGTTGGGAAAGCTGCAGAAGGCAAGAAGGGTCTAGTATCCAAGGTTTCTTTTTCCTCCGGAAAAGAACATCAGAGGGCCTGGCAGATGGTGGAAACGGTGGACCACTTAGGACAAAAGAAAAGCCCACTTACCTTGTTTCCTGTAAGTCTTAAACATAGTTCATTTTCATTTTATGTGGATGATACTAGGAAGTCTGACCATTTCTTTGATAGAATAAATACAAAATCTTAAGATTTTTTTTGAAAAGAAGCCATTAGCATTTATTAGTGAATCCTGTCGAGATGTTTCATAAAGAGAAATACGTGTTCCTAGCAAGCTGTCTCCAGACTGCAAATCAGCCTTTGCTTGTCACAATTCCACACTAAGTTTCTGTATTAAATTAGATCAAGGGCTTTCAGACTTGATTTGAACACCTATGGAACAGTGCTTAGAGGCCTTAAATTTTAAAAAGGCATAAATAGATAAAATGCCTTAAACAAAATAAAGGCAGATTTGTTTACTTTTATTTGCGCCCTCACTTTGCAGCTTCACCATGACATAGTATAGAGATTAGAGAACTTCAAAGCTTTGAAAAAAAATCTGTTGTTTACTTTTTTCCTCATAAAAGTAATCCTTGGTTAACCACCGATAGAAATGTGAGCATTTCTAACCCTGAAGGGGCTCCACCGATAGAAATGTGAGCATTTCTAACCCTGAAGGGGCTCCCTCTTACCACCTGGTGTTTCTGAGCCCTCGTTATTTGTGGGAGCAATGAGGTGTGGCTGTTTTATAAACAGCCTACTGCCTCCACCCCCTGCCCCCCAAAGACTGAAGGATAAAGGAGAGACGATCATATTCTAGAGCAGAAAATGCATCCCACAACTACTCCCCTCCATGAGCACACGCAGAAATTAAGACTGAAGTGTCATCTACCCAAAATGAAAAGTAAAAGTCCAAATGGCTTTACAGTTGAAAGCATTCTTGTTGGGTGCTGAATGACTCTCATTTTCTTGAAGTAAAAAGCTGCTTTGAGTGAAATCTCTGACACGGATACCACGTACAAAAGATAGTCCTTTACCAGGAAAGTTAAGGCTTTACAGTCTAAACGGGGGTTAGCTTTGGGTGCTAAAATTAATCATGTATGTAATGGTAATAACATCACTCAGAAAAGACCATCATCGATGGTCTTAATTAAACAAACAGCAGTCTGTATAAAAATACCATGTATCATTTACTCTTTTGTATATTCTGTACAACTGGCAGGAGAGGCTTACGTGGTAGCACAAACCAGGTGGGAATTATGTAGAGAAGTCCAAGTAGGTGTTAGCAGCACCAAAAGTAATATGGTCCTAAACACCCAAAATAAAAATATGAAAAGTAAGTCTGACCTCTGAACAGTATGAAATACCAGAGACCAGGGTTTTAGAAGTAGCTCTGGAGCGGCTCTCCCAGGATCGTTTCCAGCCGCTGAACAGTCTTCTGGCACTGATGCTCCACCTCTTCGCATTCATCTAAAAACAAAATCAAAATGAGTCAGTCTTCCTGCCTCAGTTCTCAGAGCCTGGTTCCTCACATCTCGCATTCGCTGGCCGTCAGTCAGAAGAGAGAAATGAAGCACAGTCCTGAGGCGGAAGCCATCCTGGAAACCCCTCCTCTGCCTTCCTCCTTCCTGCCTTCATTCCCTTCTTTCGGTCTAGGACTGGGGAAGCAGAATCAGACAGACCCCAAAAGAGTGGTGCACAGACAAAACTTTCAGATGCCTAGCGATGCCACTCTTAGTAGTTCACGCAGCCCCTCTCCAGGAGGGAGGAAACAAAGGTGCAGGCACCTGGTTTTGGATCAGCAGGGAATCGCTAATGTGAAGGCATCTGTCTACTCGCCTCCATCACCCCGCTAATAAGCTGCACTGTTATTTCTTGGGCTGCGTGGTGGCACAGTGCTCGTTCTGCCGTCGGTCCAGAACTGCGCAAACCTGGACTTAAACCCCAGTTCCACCTGTCACACATTTTTATCAGCTAGATTACTTAATCTCTTAAAGCCTCTAGTTTTTTCCTTTATAAAAGGGGGATAACGGCATATGCCTTGTGAGGATTAACGACATCATCCACGTAGAGCACAGAATAAGTGCTGGTCATTAACAGGCAGCCACCCCATTGCAGCCGCAGTGGCAATGGATGTTTTGGTATAATAACCCTATATCTGTGGACCAAAATATTCAATCATAGACATGCATGAGGTTAAAGAAAAACAATATCATAGTCTGCAATGTCAGCAAAAAAACACAAAAGTAAAGATAGTGAGATTATGCTATAAACAAATCTCAAATGACAATGAGGCAGCCCGTGCACCCCACTCAAACCAGGAGCTCAGCCTCTGCACAGAGGGCTGGAGACACGAGCTCATCACAGGCTATCCAAATGTGCATTCTCATTGGGCACATTCCCACAGAAGTTCACTCTATTTCTTAATAGTTAGGGAATTACCTTCCATCAATTCCGCTAAGAAAGGAATGGATTCTGGTAACAACACGATATAATTCTCTTTCAGTTTTTCAGCCAGTGCCAGCACCGTAATCAGAGCAGCAAATCGAACCTGAAAGGGATTAAAAAAGTGAAGAATATTAAAAAAAAAAAAAAACTAGTATTCTTGTATTACTTTATGATCTAACTTGAGATGAGCTCCGAATTCTAAACTGTTAACCTCACGTGAGTTTATTTCACTTTCTGGCCAACTTTCATCTTGGAATACCAGTTTGTTTAACAATTCGGGATCCGTCTATAATATGGGCAACCTTATAAATCAGTGCTTTTCAATCGATGTTCTAGAACTACAAGCCTTTCATGTGAATGTCTTTTTATAACATTTTTCTTAAAACAAAACAAACCAGTAAAAATGCCACCTGCAAATTCAAGTGTGTCATCAAATGTGACTGCACTGGAGCCACTGGCTGGCCTGGCCGCCGGTGATGCTGACCTGGCAGGACCGTGTCCCCGGCCACTGCAGGCAGGACTCCCGTCCTCAGGACCCTGACTGGGGTCACAGTGTGGTTGTGTGAGAGGCCAGGCGCCGGCTCTGGCCGCACCCTCACCTCAGCCTGACTAAAAAAACACACTCATTGTGTCATAAATGTCCTAGTTTTGGAACTTAAAAGATTGGAGTGTTGCTCACATGACTTGTCTATGACAAGGAATGCAACCAGTTGTTTGTTTTGTTAGTGATTCTCTTTGAAACAAAAGCTATGTTAGTCTTCTTTCTGGTTTTGGGTAATTCTGGTAAAGAATATTGGGATAGAGCAAAGTGAGTTGTTGAAAAAACGTTTGTTACTGCCTGTGTTCAATCAGGATTTTCTTGATATTGTACAATCAAAACAACATATTACAAAACAACAAATTTAATGCTGCAACTTTGTAAGATCCTACAATTTAAAATTTGGGGGTTCCCATCCATACCTCTGTGAAGAAGAATTAGCATAAGAAGAAGAAAAATATATTTTGTTAATTACATTTTACTTCCAAGATCTTTCAAGCCAATCTAGGAAAAGAAAACCTTGGGCACTTCGATCCTTTCACGTGTAAAAAGGAAACTGAACTAGAAAAAATTAAAGTAATAAAAACATTAATCTGAAAAAAAAAAAAAATTGGGGGGTTCATCAAAACAGCCTCATTGTTTTCATTACTTCCTAATAAAGAAATGCTGTGAATTTCAACTCATAAATTTATTAACAAAATTCTGCTTCAGTCTGTTTTATCCCCTGAGGTTCTAGTGTGATAATTAGCTTGAGGAATGGCGATTCATTGCTAGAACAGCTTGAAAACTTCCAAACTTCCGCTCATCCCCGCCCCCCCCATTAATGGGCATCAACCGCTAGCCCTTACCGTGCGTTACTCCACCAAGGTCTACGCCTGAGATCGATACACAACAGGGATAATACTCTGCTCTAACTCAAAGGAATGTTCTGTAGACAAAGCATGCTGTCTCTGGGAGCACACTGACATTTAAATGGTGCATAAGAAACTTGAGGAATTCAAGTCTTTCCAATATTTAAAAGTGTAAAGTATTTTAGTGCTCGTGCCTAGCACACCATGGGGGTGGGGGAGGACTGCCATTATTTATAAATGGCCTGTAAGAGAAAACCAAGTTTCTCAGGCTCAACCTTCTGCCTGACACAGCCGAACCCTGGTGCTAGAAGACACGCAGCCAGTGCAGACCGGTGAGGCCCCAGGGAGAGCGCACAGCATCCCTGCTGGCACTGCAGCTCCTAACCTTGGGTGAGGAGTCCCTCATCTTCAGCAGGATCTGGTAGTTCAGTGGTTTCCAAAGCGAGTCGTCTGCCATGGCCACTGCGAACTGTGCAAGGCATGGGATCAGGTGCTTCGTCACCCGTTCCTGGAACTTCTCTTCTCCTCCAAGCCTGTTTTCCAGCTGTTAACAGTGAGACAAGGACTGAGCAACGGGTCTCACTGCTGTTTGAGAAAATACTCAGTGTATGTAGTACTTTACTACCCTTCCTGATATCAGCAGGCTCAAAAACCAAGGTGCTGTTTATTCTCAAAAACCAGGTACTGTTTGCTCTCAGAGAGAGAGAGAGAGAGAAAGAGAACAAATTTACTACCTTATAAGAACTCAAATGGAATCACAGCCCTTAGCATCATCCCTTTCCCCCTGCAGAACCTGAGAGGAGGGCAGCCAGACCCTGACACATTCTCAATGAACCCAGTTTTTAAGACTTAAAAACTTAATACACCTTACATCATATCTCTTATTTGAAAAAATTTAAAGTAACACTCGGTAAATGCCGCTACAAAGATAAGTTATTAATACATCCATGAAAAATGAGAAATCAATTTTAAAATAAAAATTTCATGAAAAGGAAAAAAACACCAGCAAACTGTGGTTCTGGTTGATATAAACCCTGCAGGCATGTAACACTGATGGCTTATCTTTTAACAGAAGATGATTCCACTGGTTACCTGATCCACCAGGGGCATCATCAAGGCTTCTGCTCTCTCTCTACTTAGAAAATGCTGGGTGTCAAAGAGGAAGATTTTATATAAACAGTTCAGAATAAACTGCAGTAGCAAGCAGCACTTTTCAGGGTCACGTTCAGAGTCAAAAAACGCTTCATCTGTAGATAGGGGAGAGAAACAAATGGAAACAAAAATAACAAAAAACTGAATTTCACAATTTGATCTCCAATGTTTAACTTCAAATCGCCATTAACAGAACTATAACCAGAAGGTTATTTCTAAAATGATCTAGAAATCACAATCAGGATGAAGGCAGAGCACAAATTAAATGGACGGTCTCTTGGGGGAGTGATCTGTTCTTTCAGAGTTGTTAAGATTCTTGGTTATTAAGGGCTTCCCTGGAGGCGCAGTGGTTGAGAGTCCGCCTTAAAAAAAAAAAAAAAAAAAAAAAAAAAGATTCTTGGTTATTAAGATTGCTTAGTTTGGCAAGTGGACTGCTTATTAGCATTAAGAAATAAACCAATCTTAATGTTTTAGAGTTACTTCCAATAACACAGGACTGCCCATTTAGTCTTCCTCCCAAGTGAGTCAGTTAATTAATAACATTAATTAACTGCTAAAGGAAAAGTGCTACAACACTTCAGTGTCTGACAACTGACTATAAAGAATCCACCTTCCTTATACTCACTGCATCCCGCTAAGGTGCACAGAGCAAGGGCGCCAGCTGACCTGGAGTCAGCTACCTACCTGTTTTGGAGATGTTCACCTGGTTCAAGGTGTCAGCGAAAGGCTTCACTAAGTGGCCAGCAAACAGGGTAAAAAGCCCTTTCAGTTTTTCAGCAATGCAATCTGCCAAGTTGTAAAATGTCAACAGTCTGTCCTTTGGGGCGTCCTCTGTTTTAGCCCAATCAAACAGCTAAAAGACAAAGTAGCATTAGTTTCTTCTTCAGATCTTACAACTGATACGTGAGTAAAAGGAGAAGTAGAGGAAAAGAGCTCACCTTGAAGAACAGGGGTCTGAATGTGACCTCAGAAAGTTTTACAACCATGGCCATGAGACAGTCAATGATGTAATTTTCCGTTTTTCCAATTTCCTCCAGATCATTCTGAAAACAGAAGAGCTGATTTGTTAGCCAGAGTAGTGACATCTAGCCCTAACTTTGACAAGTACAACAGGTCTGAGTCAGCTGAGAAGTTCAGGACGGGGGGTCGGGGGCGGGGAACACGCCTACCTCAGAGTGCTGGGCGCGGAGGTCCAGGGCCTCCAGGAAGAACGTGGTGAGCTGGGGCTGGTGGGAGGCGAGCTCCTCCTTCCTCATCACCCCGATGTGCTCGCACAAGATGCTCATAAATGGGCCCATGAGATTCTGAAAACACAATCAAGAGACACGCCAGTTGTTAATATTCCTCTAGTTCATTAATGCATTTATAATGGAATTAAACCACCATATTCTTCTTTAAGTGAAAATCTAAACATTTCAGTACCACATCTCCCTCCTCCGAAGTCTAATACCCAGTACGGTCTAACCTTCCAGTTCTTCTCAATCTGCTTGTATGTCTTGTTGATGGCTGGCAGTAAGACTCGGGGTGACAGCGTGGTAGCCAGGGTCTTTTTAAGGGACATGAGATGGACATTAGCCTGGGAGGCAGGAGCTATTTCACTAGTGATTTTCTCCAAGTGAATCACCTGTAGGAATATAACAACAACGATCAAGGCCACCACGGGTCCTCGCCGGGAGCATCTGTCTACACACTTACAGAAAGTCCTGGTAAGGATGGAAAAGCCAGTCCAAACGCTGGTGACTGGGAAAGTTCAGTGCACTCGGCATCAACACAGGATTCCTTTTAATGCCAACCCCGAATGTGAAAATAAAATAAATAAAAAGAAATATTTATTTGTAGTACTTAATATAAATTAAATAGATAAAAATGGACAGATGCCTCTTTCCAAGAGGGAGTCAGTGATGCAGGCAGATGGTGGAAGGCAGGACACAGAGCTCTCAGAACGACGATCTTAGAGAACAGGAATCCGGGGCCCGTGAGGAGAGACAGTCACGTTCTCCTTTGCTGAAGAATCTAGAAAGCTCCTCAGATGCAGAGGTCCCTTTCTATAAGAAGTCTACCTTCAAGGCCTGGCTGGAGAGTACGTGAACCGGTTAAGTCATCTGCATCACGGCACTTCAGGCTCCTAACCTCATAAACGGCCAGTGATCAATGCAACAGCACGGGGTGGGGCGGGAGGCCACTCGGGCATTTGCATTCTGTTGGAAATGCCATTAGTCCGCCGTCTGGACTGCAACACAGGCATTCCGCCCTGACAGACGCCTTAGGGTTAAGAAACCTTCACGTGAAGAACTAAGTGGGCGTGCCTGTTTCTACAAGAAGCTCTACCAGACCAAGGCCAAGGAGCTCACGGCGGGGGGAGCGGGGGGGGGGAAGCAATGAAATACATCCTGCAAAGTCAAAAAAGAGAAGAGCCTCATGACACCCATACCAATGTCATGACTAAACAGGAGGGATGATGGCAGTGAAAAAGGGACACGTTCACTAAAAACAAGCACCTCTTTTCAGAAATAAGAATCCTCCTGCCAAACGAAAGATGTCAAGCACAAATAAAATGATCAGATCTGTAAGCGTTCCCCTCCCCTCCCTGTGGTCACCAGCTCACCTGCAACAAGACACCTTCCAGGTAGGGGCTGATGAAGTGCGGCAGGGTCCCAGCCACCTTCTGCAGGGCCACCAGGGCGCTGAGCAGGTAGACCTCGCCCGAGGCCAGGTCGCGGGCGCGCCTCATGGTTGTCAGCAACGGCGGCATCAGGCTGGAAAGAAAGGGCACAAGTTTCTTTGAGGAGAACGGAGCAGAAGTCACTCTGAAAAAATCCAAATAACCGGGGCTCCCCTGGTGGCGCAGTGGTTGAGAGTCCGCCTGCCGATGCAGGGGACGCGGGTTCGTGCCCCGGTCCGGGAGGATCCCACATGCCGCGGACCAGCTGGGCCCGTGAGCCATGGCCGCTGAGCCTGCGTGTCCGGAGCCTGTGCTCCGCAACGGGAGAGGCCACAACAGTGAGAGGCCCGCGTACCGCAAAAAAAAAAAAAAAAAAATCCAAATAACCGTGTCCGTTACATCTCTGACATCCCACAAAACGTCTACACGGTTTACGTGACCGAGAGCGAGAGCTCTCCCAGTGCCCACAGTACTGACACAACATCACCTTAAATAACACCACCACCTTGCAGTTTAACACTTGCTGTGTGTCAGGCAAAAAAGCCCTGCACACACTGCCCCACGGGCATCCCGTGAGGTTGGTGCTGCCTCGATTTGTAGACGGCAAAGCTCTAATAGGCCGCGTAACCCTGGCCAGCTGGCGAGGCTGCACGATGGCAAACACCAGAGCCGACGAGAGAGCCAGCACCTGGCAGCTGTGGCCCAACCAGCTGGGCCCCTGTACGAAGCAGTGTTGTCACCTACTGCTTCTGAGGAACGCTGGTCAAAGAGGAGCAAAAACTGGGGGACAATACACACCAGGTAAACGAGAATGTTATTATTTTCCGGTTTGAAGAAAAGGTCACTTCTCTGACAAATCTAATTTTATGAAACTTCTACTGACACTCGGGAAAAAGTCACTAAGCTTTTATTTTCCAGCTGATACCAGAAACCTCGTGCGGTGGTCTTGTGTCCGGTCCCCTCGACATACCTGGGGAGCTGAGGGATGGCCAGGGCTTCCAGCGTGGAGATCACCTCGGCCACACACAGCAGGGCACCCCCCAGGACGTTCTTCTCCTCCTTTGTTCCTAGAGCAATCAGCCTCACGGCAGTGTTCAGCACAGGGACAAAAGGCTCTGGATTTTCTGCACCAAAATTCTTGCATAAAAGCTTTAAGGTGTACAAGGCTGTCTGTCTGTTGATTGGCTGTTCTTCTAATGTCTTTCTTTTATGCTTCACCATGGCCACAAGGACTGGGACCAGTTCCAGGAAGTGGTAAACCTGAAAAAGGCAGCCCAGCGTCCCACATAACTAAAGGTGCAAACAAAATGCTAGTCCTTTTCTCCAGTTTTACTGCTTGAGACTCTGCCTAAATGGAGATCAGACCAAGACGTCCTGCGCCACACGATTAAACACAAGCGA
The DNA here is from genome assembly GCF_003031525.2 of Neophocaena asiaeorientalis asiaeorientalis. Lineage (NCBI taxonomy): Eukaryota > Metazoa > Chordata > Mammalia > Artiodactyla > Phocoenidae > Neophocaena > Neophocaena asiaeorientalis. The sequence goes on along the minus strand of NW_020174933.1, from coordinate 2,954,553 downwards.
CCTTTTCTCCATCTGCTTTATTTACCGATAAATGGACGCATGTGCTTGCGACCAATTCTGTATTTATATGAAGCACCCTACCCGTGTGGAGTGAAGGAGGATTAGAATCGTGCTAAAGTTAAGGCAACATATGGTCCATATTAAGCCAGAATACCGCTAGGGTGCAATTCCACGCTAAGAGCTCCTATCACACGTATATACGTGGCTCCTATCAGAATTAGCGCCACATTTTAAACACACGCGCATCACAGCACTGTATTTGGATAATAATACACTTATTTAAATTGTACCACTGGAGAAACTTCAAGCAGTTAAATGCAGCTCTGATAAAGCAAAGAATGGGAAATGGGTCTGTAGCACAGTCTTCACTTACAATTTTCTTCTTCCAGGAGGTTTTCTGCTGTAATTTGTTGTTCAAAAGATCCAAAGCTTTCCGGCGAACAGAGGGCAGTGGGTTCTCCAGCAGCCCTCTGATCACAGGGATGAAGGTTTCTGTGGGCAGCAAGGCATTGACCTACACAGCAGTTTTACATTTAACAAAAAAGGAAAATAAAAAATACAAAAGGGAAGATGACTCATTTAAGACAGACTTCCATTCGCTGCACACCTTCTAGGTGCGAGGCATTTTCACTATCTAGTTGTTAGACTAACCTTTTAGGGAGGCATTACTAACCACATTTATCAAACAACAACAAAAGGATGCTCACACTAAGTGAACGGCTCAATGCCATGGAGCTAAGCAATCCAGCTGGATCTTAAACAGTGGTCTTGGCCAGTGATTTTACTGATGAACTAGAAGCTCCACTGAGCGAACATTATATAGCGGGACATGAATCAATATTTAAAGCATCATATTTACTGAGGCACATGTTCTCATAATTGGTAGGGAAACAACTGTTTTCCAGATAAAATGATCTCCAGTCATCAAGAGATTCTTTTCCAAGAAAAATCTGGGCTGCCTTCTGTTAAGCTATTTGCTAAGTTTACTCTTAAAGTAAAACTTTCTGTTAAATAACTTTACGGTGACATAGAACAGCAACAAAACACAGAAGACAGGGAGAAATAAACACCCACCTTGTCCAGCATGTCATAAGCTTTACTGAGGAGTGCTCGCCAAAACTTCCCAGTGAGCTTGTCTGCGTTTCTTTCCATGGACTGTGCTACAGCATTAATGTAGCCAAGAACCATTTCTAGCAACCTGAAACACAGGAGACTCGTAAGAGTCTTGTGTGCTATTCTTCCAGCTTTTTGATTAAAAGTTTGAAATTATTTCCAAATACGAATTTTAAAAAGTAACATACCTCTGTTCAAGGCCTGTCAACACCTGAGGACCACCACTTTCAACTACCTAAATTTTAAAGAACAATATGACAGCCGATGATGAAAAATCATTTGAAATGCAATGAAACATCGGAGACCGACCAACTCACTCCCCAGTGTTTTCTGACATTACAAGTTAATCAGGTCCAGATCACCCCGTCATACTGTAATAACTCCATTTCCCTTAATTTAATTAGTCTTTTCACTTATTTTGATTACATTCTATAGATATTCATACTATCTGTAAAGTACTACAAAGATTCAGAAAAATACAGCAAACGATTAACACCTATTAGTTTTCTAAAGTGCTAATCTTTCGTTAGCCCATATCTAATTTTAGATATTAAACTTAAGGACACAGCTGTAGTCCCCTCTGTATCGTTCCCTAATCCCAATCTCCTTCCACCCCAAGCCCCACAAACTTGAATCTGTGGCTGAATGTTATCAAACAGTACATATCAGCTGGCAACATGCTTTCTTGATTATATTAGATTTTTGAGATCTATCTATGGTAACTTATGTTGTTCTAGTTCATTCGTTTTAACTGCACACAGTATTCCTCTCCATGTACCACGACTTATTTATTCATTCACCTCTCTTGGTAGATATTTAGTTTTATGGCCCTTTTTTCCCCCCCGTTAGTAACAGTGCTAAAAAAGAACCTTTCTCCTTGAGCATCTAGGCAAGTTTTCGTAGAGAAAGGAAACTGCTAGATAGCAGGGGTGAGCATCTTCACTTTGAATGGACACTGCCCCGCACTTTCTGAAGTGGCTGTACCAACTCCTGCTACCCATCACTGTACAAAAATGACTGTGTCCCCCCAGCCTTGCCACTTCTTGTATTAACAACTTTAAACTTCCTGCCAGTTTGACAACATCATGGTGGTATCCTCTATAATCTGAATTTTCCTTCTTACTAGGGAGGTTGTTTTGTCACATTGGCCATTTGTGATTCCTCTTCAATGAATTCATATTCTTTGCCAGTTGTCCTAACAGAAACAGATGCTTCTTGATTTATAAATAGCAATACCCTTCTTTTAGTCTGTGGCTTTCTTTTCATTGTTTATGGTGGCTTTTGGTTCAAGTTCTTAAGAAATTCTTTTCCACCCTCCAGGTACAACGATGTTTTTCCCTTGGTTTTCTTCTCAAAGTGCTAAGTAATTCTTTTCACACTGAAGTTTTTAATCCACCTAAAACTGTCTTTTGTTTATATGTAAGATCAGTCTTTCTTCCCCCCACTTGGAAAACAGACCGTGCCAGCTCTAGTTCTTGGACCTTTTTCTCGCCCCACTGCCATGCGGTGCTACCAGCCATGGAGCACGTTTCTTACATCGCATGGGTGTGTCCGCCTGATGTCCAGTCACACTGACCCGCCCGCGTGCTTGGGAAGCACCGCCGTCCTCGGCAAGCCTGCTGGACACAGAGCAATGTCTACGCTGATCACTCTCAAGTGAGCTTGCTGAGCTAACTCCCAGTTCTACAAGTTCATCAAGTCTCTTTCTTTCTGATTCTTACACTTCATTTCTTTTGCTGAGTAGGAATAGTGACCGAGGGCGCCTTTGTTCCAGACTTTAACAGGCACATGTGTCATCATGAAGTGTGCTGCAAACCACAGGCTTCTGACGGATGTCTTTATCAGGCTGAGGAGTTCTGTCCATCTCACAGTGGTGAGGATTATTTTTCTGAAATCACGAATAAGCGCTGGATTCACTAAATTCTTTCTCTAAATATTTCAATGATCATAGGTCTCCCCCGGATCTGTTCATGCATTATAACAGAAACAGAATACAGATATTTAAATGCTCAGCCATTCTTACGTTCCTGGTCATGACCCTGGATCCTCCTTTCTGTTTCTTTATTTCTTCATTTTGTTTCTGTATTTCCTTCTTTCTCTCTAATTTAAAGTTTAGCACACAAACAGAAAGGTGCACAAATCATGTGTGTAGAGCTCACTATATTTGGGTAAAGAAACAGCATGTTATCAGCACCTCAGAGTCCTTCCCCTACTTGACCCTGCCCTTTCCTCCTTCCCAAAGATAGACACTGTTGTTAGGTCTAAAACCACAGGCGTGCTTTGCCTGTTTCTGAACTTCATACAACCGGGATCACAGGATGCACCGCTCTGTGTCTGCCTTCTCTCCTTCGATGTTATGCTGATGAGTCACCAGATAGCTGTGTGTCACTGAGGTGCACCCACGTCCAGCTATGACGAGACGCTCTGTCCACTCCACTGATGATGGACACTTGGGTTGTGGCCAGTTCTGGGCACCATGAACAATGCTACCACGAACATTCTTGTCGATGTCTTTTGGTACACATGTTCACACACTTCTGCGGGTATATACCACTTGAGAACAGAACTGCTGAGCCACAGGGTTTACGTATATACAGTCTTAGTAGATCGTGCCCAACGGGTGTTCATGTTGAGGTGAAGAGCACTACCTGTTTCTATTACAGGCATGCCTCACGTTTTCATGAGACACTTGCCGAGCTGTTTTTACTAGCCTGAAACACAGTTCCTTCAGAAAAAGCAAACACATTTAAAGAACAGCTCACCTTTCTGATAAAATTATTGGAAGCCAGGAGCTGAGACATGAAGGACACTGACAAAAATTTAAAATGCCGCAGTTGCTTGCTAGTGTGAGCATCTATGTTAAAAACCTGTAGCATATCTTCTTGTGATTCGCTCTTGTAAGATACTGATGTGGGAAGGGTTTCTGAAAAAGAGCAACAAAACAAGTGACCTCACTCATCTTCGACCTGATTCTTTGGTATACAGATACAGACATAATGAGCAGGGTAATTTGAATTTGAATTCAAATTTGAATCCCACATTCAAATTCATACAATTTTGAGAGAGAAATCTGTTACTCTGTTATACACATAATATACAATATGTATATTATTATACATATGAATGTGTATATATAATTTGTTATACCCAGTTTTTCCTCTTCTACATCAGTGAAAGATAGGAGTATATTTACCAAGAAAGTACCCAAACAGCCCTGAGAATAGAGTATGTAAGACAAAACCAAACAAACAAAAAATAAGGTAACTGAGACAAATAAATAGAAGACAAAGATACTGCAAAAGGAGTCTGAACTGGCTCCATGCCCCACTTCCAAAGCTGCAGAGACATTTACTTTGATGGCCCACAACAGACTAAAGGAGGGTCATCCCTTGCCTTCAACATTCAACTCTAAAAGCTGCAGATGTCTGTCCTAAAACTCTGTACAATCCCACATTCAAATGTATCAAATATGAAAGGGGTTGGGGTGCCATGGCTGGGGGTCCATGGTGGGCCATTTAAAAACCACTGTCCTAGAGAGTGACTCAGAATGAAGGCTTCGTCCTCAGCACGTCACCACACACAGCTCACCGGCGCCTCCCAGCTCTGTCCCTCCCAAACCCGGCCAAGCAGGGCAGACAAGGTAAACGGCCGGTCACCCAGACAACAGTCCCTGCGGAGTCTTCAGACCCTTCTTTCTAATGTACCTCACTGTTCTGCTCCAAAGGCAGAGAACTAAGAACAGTCAACACGTCAGCCCTTTCTTAAGCCAACCTCACTGGTGCTGTAATTAGCGGAATTTTCTTCAAGACCCCTATGTGATAAAATTTTCATATTTAGTTACCACTGCTGTGGTACCTGCTTTATTTTTCTTCTTATAAAGGTCTTCACGGGAACTCCCTGGCGGGCCAGTGGTTAGGACTCCGCGCTTTCACTGCCGTGGCCCAGGTTCAGTCCCTGGTTGGGGAACTAAGATCCCTCAAGCCGCACAGCGAGGACAAAAAACAAAAAAAAAAGCTTCGCATTTTAAGGGGAAACTAAGATACAGCTAATAAGATGCTGCTAACTTGCTGTCACTTTACCATCAATTCATCCCAGACACTTGGAACACTCCACAGCCCACAAAGAGGCACAGAGGTCTGAAAGTCAGCGTGTTAGGAACGGCAAGCAGAAATCCCACTTACTGTTTTCCATCAACATTTGAGAAGGTAACAACCGTATACTCGAATAAAAATTACTAACTTTAAAAAATCCTTCTAAGGACGCACCATGGGTTCTGAAGACAAGCTGCCTTCTGCCTCTCTCAAGCTTCCAGATTAAACAGTAATTAACATCGGACTTAATGCCCACCTTCTTTTTCCTCTGGCAGCTTCATTAAGTACTCAAGGATATTCATCAAGCTTTGGATCTGATGCTGGACAGTAAATTCACAACAGACTGAAATCCAAAATTCAGTGTCTGCCTCTAAAACAGCATCCTGTGTAGAGGAGAGAAGTAGGTCATAAACTGTACCTCTCCAATTTATGTTACTTAGTAAGTACAAATAAGGGAAACGTTTCAAAAGTACTTCTTCGCACAGAAAGCCACTCCACGCTGTTCCTTATGGTCACGTGTATGACCAGAGGAATCAGGTACTGAGCTTCTTACATAAAAAAGCCGATTTATGAGAATTATGAGGCATAATTCCAGGATAAACTGCATTATGATATCTGGCAGAAATGAACATATTACTTTACTTGGAGTAGACTCTAGATCTATTCCTGGATCCCACGTCTAAGAAGCCATTTAAAAACAGCCCTGGACGTGTAACTTCTGCCCTCATCTCTCTTCAAAACTGTCACCTGCATCTCAGTGACTTCAGTGACACCGACCCTCCTCCCCTGCCCCCTAAAATGCCTTCAACACCATGTTCAGGAGACAGCTTAATTCCTGTACAGCTGTACTCTTTGGGGCTTAATTAAAATACACCCACCCAGCATGGCACCAGCCTAGTTTCTTAGAAAAGTCAAGTCACTCTCAGGAGAAGCCCTGTTGCTCCGGAGGGTATTCAGTGCCTCAGGCTCTGGAAGCAATTTCAAAGAATGCTAGAAACACCTTTGAAAGCCCTTCTGCGCACACACTGTTAAGTAGCGCACACTAGGCATCACCAGCCCCACGTTTAAAGTGGAAAGTAACACAAAATCTGTGTGAAACACCCCCCGTTTTTTCTTGTCACCGCGCCCTACGCTCTGACCTTTTCTCCGAAGGCAGCCACCAGCACTGTTTTGGTGACATACTGTTCAAACAGCAGGAGGAGGAGAACCCAGAGGAATCTCTCTGCGCCCAGGGTGCCAACAAGCTGGACGAGGACAGGCAGGCGCCTGTGCTCGGGCACGTGGGGCAGCGCGTCCACAAACACGTTCATGATCTTGACCACGATGCCCTCCACGTTCCTCGTGACTTCTGCAGAGTCGCCACCATCAGACTGCAGGACAGCAAGCAGGGACACTGAGTAGACGCAAATAACCCTCCGAGAGACAAGCTATAAGCAGACACGAAAAGGCCTTCAGATGTGCCCCGAAAAAGTTATCAAAGGAATTCTAACAATCAAAGACCAATCGGTAAGTATTCAAGGAGCATATATAGATTATGTCCTCAGCACTCTGTGGCACTGAGGGGACTACAAAGTGCATGGCGTGAGCACTTCCCCAAAGGAGATGTATCATCTCCACGCGACACAATACACTTGTGAAAAGGTAACAGGAGGCACTAGATGGCAGATGCCAAAGACGGGCCCTGAGAGCAAGGCTGCTCTCGGGCCGTCCTGCAAAAACCAAGCAGGATTTGAGTTGTGCCTCGAGAAGAACGGTTTAATCTGAAAAGCAGAGTGTGGCAAGGCCATCAGCTCCCTGCTGCTTTCAGAATAAAGTTCAAACCACCTGGTGTGGGTGCTCAGAAGATAACAGCCTAACGGATGAAAGGATGAAGGAACAAACACCTGCACGAATGGCTAGCCCGGTGCCCCTACTTCCACCCGCTTCGGCTCTCCACGTCCCTCACACACTCTGCGCACACCACTGCCTGCGCAGACAGGGACTGCCTGCCCTTTCAGGGGGCAAATCCTATCTCCTCTTCAGACCCATTCAAAGTCCAGTCCTTAATAAAGTCTGTGTGGTCATCCTGGCCCACGTGGACCTTCCCCTATCCTGAACTCTTCAGCGTTTATCAAATACCACTGGCATATACCATATTAACGCATATCGTTATTTTCCTTTTTATATACGTCTCCTGTAGTGGCCAACTTGCTGGACAGAGAATACCAACCTTGTACCAAGATTAAAAGGAGGAGGTGCTGGGTATGGTCATCGCTGAAATGGTCAATAGCATGAGGAAAGACAGTGACAACAGTGGGGGTAAACAGAAAACGCAAGTGGACAGCCATGCCCATTCATGTTCAAGGCTACTTTTTAGTTTCAAAGTCTTCACTCCTTGCCGAGACTAGTCCGGCAGAGACCAGGTCTCACTCATCTCTTTGCGTACTGAGCTCTCAAGGGAATGCTTGGTAAATGTTTGTTGAATTGTATGTTAACACATTTGCTCTAAAACTTCCTATTTCATCGACCTACACCGGGGTCTTATTGAACTGACGCAATGTCCTGAGATACACAGTAAATGTAAATGCACTTTGTCAGAGGAATGTTAAGGCACTTGTATAGTTATACCCTGGCAGTACAGCAGAACCAGCTCGGCATGTTTATAGGTATTTCTGGAAAAGACATTATTTCCAAGAGTACCCCTTAGCGTCACCACTTTAAAATTTAACGGGCATAAATACCTGAGCATTTCAGAAAGGCTTTTCATGTCATGTATTTACCACTACTTGAATTTCATTCTATGTAAAATCTTAAAAATCAGAAAAATAACACCCATGATGGTGGAATAAGTGCTGGAATTACCTGCATAAGTGCTGGAATTACCATTTTCACTGTCTTGTTAATAACTTGAAAACTGTAAGTATCATCTAGACGCATCACACTGGCTCCCATAAATGTAAAAATAGACATGATGTTGTGTAGAACTTTATCCTGAAAGAAAACACATTTTTCCATATTTTCCATTTTAAGCACATCAAGTATCAAGATTCATTAAAATCAGCAATAAAAAGAACTCAAATTAAAAATAGGCAAAGGATTTGCAGACATTTCTCCACAAATAAACGGTCAATAAGCACATGAAAAGATGATCAATATCAATTATTAAGAAAATGCAAAATCCAAATCAGAAGACACCACTTCATACCCACTAGGATGACTATAATAAGACAATAACAGCTGTGAGGGAGTGGGGACATAGAACCCTCAGACACTGCTTGGTGGGTACAAAATGGTACAGACGCTCTGGCAAATAGTCTGACAGTTTCTCAGAAAGTTAAGTTGGCATATGACCCAGCAATTCCACTCCTATTGAAAATACTGAAAACACATTCACATAAAATCTCCTATACGAGTGTTCACAGCAGCGTAACTGTTAACAGCCAAAAAGTGGAAACAACTTGAATGTCCGTAAACTAATGATAAACAAAATGTGGTATACACGTACAATGGTATATTATCCAGCCATAAAAAGAATACTGATTCAAGCTTCAAAACGGATGAACCTTGGAAACGTTACATGAAGTGCAAAACAGACACAAAAATGGCCACGTATTATAAGATTCCATTACAGGAAACGTCTAGGATAGGGAAGGTAGATCAGGGTTGCTGGTGGTAAAGGAAACAGGCAGTGAATGCTAATGCATACGGGGTTTCTTTCTGGGGTTGAGGAAAACATTTAGGAGGTACATAATGGTGATGATTGTACAATTTTGTGAATAAAGTAAAACCAATGAACCGTATACTTTAAATGGGTGGCATTTAACTATATGTTCATATGGCATACGAACTATATTTCAATAAAAACAAAAAAAAATAGCAACGATTCTTAATTTGTTCTGGATTATCAACCCCTTTGAGATCTACTGACTCTACACCAAGGGGAAAAAAAACCCCATACACATTAAATCTTGCATATGATTTTAGTAGATCAAGAGACCCGCTAAAGGTCATGGAGAACCAACTCCAGGTTAAGTACATCTGACCTAAATCCCCTACATGAAAATAATTTCAATCTCTTCAAAAGTTTTTAAATGATGTATTTCTATAAGGAACACAATTTCTTTAACTGAGGTACTTTATAATCAAATTAATTTTAAGTCACTGTGAAAGCTGTGTGAGGATTACCTGAGGATTCACGGGATTTTTTCCAAATAACACTAATACCACCGCTTATTGGGTAGCTACATTGCACCTAGCACTTGCGAAGTGCTAACAGTAAATTATCCAATCCCATTCTCACAACAATCCTACGAAGAAGGTTACTATTATTCTCCACTTCACAAAAAGGGGAACCAAAGCTGAGCAAGATCAACCAGCTTACTGTCTCAGCTATTAAAGAAACAGGGCCAAGAGTCCCTCAGTGCTGTAAGATCCAAAATGTCCACTGAATTCAGAAGAGTGCAGGCCTACGCATTTCCACGGAAAAAAATATCTGCTTAAGTCTTAAATCATTAACACTTACAGGAAATATTCCAGCAACAGTACCCAAAAGTAAAAGGGCATGGTGATGGGTCTGAGGCATCTCAGAAACGCGGATGCACTGAACTATCAATTCCACGTTGAACTTCTCCTCATCGAGAACATCTACAGGGCGAGAAATAAAAAATCTCTAAGTGGTAGGTACATTCATACTCAGAGTAGATAATCCTTCCCCCCTTTCCTTCCAACAAATTACACACCTTTTGGTATTTTGCCGCCATCTGGAGAGAGTTTTTGGCAGATGTTAAGCAAACAACTTAGAATTAACTGTTTGGTGTATTCCATACTTCCCTGCTCTGGTGGCAAAGGCTCTAAACACCTTCAGGATGCCCAGAAGAGAAATGATGGGAAATGAAAGAGTTGTACAATTTCAGTGCTGCATTAATGACCACTGTCCAGAACACATATTAAATAAACATTTAATTTAAAATAAACCATTAAACGTTTAATGTTAATAAAATATTAACATTATTTAAACATCAAATCTAGGGCTTCCCTGGTGGCGCAGTGGTTGAGAGTCCGCCTGCCGATGCAGGGGACACGGGTTCGTGCCCTGGTCCGGGAAGATCCCACATGCCGCGGAGCGGCTAGGCCCGTGAGCCATGGCCGCTGAGCCTGCGCGTCCGGAGCCTGTGCTCCGCAGCGGGAGAGGCCACAACAGTGAGAGGCCCGCGGACCGCAAAAAAAAAACAAAAAACAAAAAAAAATCAAGTCTAGAGCCTGCGCTCTAAAGCCCACAAGCCACAACTACTGAGCCCGCATGCCACAACTACTGAAGCTCACGTGCCTAGAGCCCCTGCTTGCCACATCTACAGGAAGCCTGCAAGCAGCAACAAAGACCAAATGCAGCCAAAAATAAATAAATAACCTTATTAAAAAAACCAAAAAACATCAAGTCTATAAACATGACGTAAGATTTCCAACTCTGATTCTTCTAGTGCAGGCAGGCAGTTATGTCACATTACCTCTCCTCTCTATCGCACCTTCCATCAACCTATTTTAAATCTCCTTAGAGGACAACCTTGAGAATTACTTTCTTTTTGGATGAGAGCACACATCCGCGATGCAATGCATACACTACAGCTATCTAATAACGCACACCTGAAAAATATAGCGGGTGTCACACTATATCCTTAAATACAAGTAATGATGCCCCCGGGGACATGGTGTTGAAAGTGAGGAAGGAAAGTAGGCTGGAGAAAGCACTCATTTATTACGTAATACAGGATGAAGGTTAGTTTCGGGCCCTCGCAACGGGTTCCTATAATCATTCTTTAAATCTTTCAACTATAGTATTCAACTTGCTCTCTTTTACAGACTAGCTAAGGAAGAAGTGAATGTGAAAAGAGAATGTTAAATAAAATAAGATGGGCAAGAATGAGAATCTCATTCTCTCACAGATCAAAGGCAAGTGTCATTACCTTGACAGCAGGTTAAAAAGAGTTGGTATTAATATCTGAGGACTTTTGAGTTTCTTTTTGTGCTGCAGTAATTCTAGGATGAGGGTTGCTCTTTGCCAGTAAGAACCTCCAACTTCCTGAACAGATTCTAGATCTTGTGATTTTCTGGGAAACAGACAAGACAAAAAGTTAGAAGAGTAAACATTATCAACGCTAATAAGTAAAAATGACTGTATCCGATTATACCCAATTGATGGGTATCAAAAAATCACAATGGTTCCAAAACATCCAAGGCCTGGGGGACAACCGTGTTCTCACTGCATTCATAGCTCTTACTTCTGCATTTTCTGCCTCCTTGTTTGCTGAATTGTGCCTAAGGACTTAGTTTTATCTGGTGGCTCCAGTTCTATTCTGACTTGTTCAGCGTTAACGGAAATCTGGAATATGAAGGAAGAATGGGTGATGACAGGATTCCATGGGTTAAAATTAGAGCAGTTTACGTTGATTCAAACAGATACAATGAACATGTTTCTGTCCACTTTGTCCCCCTACAACCCTAGAGCCCAGTCCAATGCCCAAAGGCAAATATCACTGACAATTTCTTATGTATTGTTTGGGAAATTTTCCATATACCAACAGCTCTATAAAGATTAAACACAGACAGACAGACAGACACAGACACACACACACACACACACATACACACACTCACAGAGGAGCATATTATGTACACTGCTCTGTGCCTTAATTTGTTCCACTTAACTCATCTTAGACATCTAAGTAATTATGTTAAAATTCTGAAAACTGCAGAATCTGGATACTAAGACTTTACCACACTATTATCTATTTTTGTGAAAGTATTTTCCTAAAAAAGCACAACAAAGCAAAACACTAAGTAACTAGGTGGTTATTCTGATCTACAGCTAGGTTTCAATATACATATAAACCAATGAGCAGATTCTCAATTCCATTCTATATGTCATTAAACAGCTATTTAAATCAAGCAGAATAATCTACGACCCAGCTGAACATGAAGCCACCATTCATTCCTGTTCTTGTGTAAGAGGGAGATGCTCCCTAATATGAGTAAGATCCAAACTAACATACACCCTATGTGTTCAAAACTATAATTATTTCACACAATAAAAATAATGATGGGGTTTCCCTGGTGGCACAGTGGTTGGGAGTCCGCCTGCCAATGCAGGGGACACGGGTTCGTGCCCTGGTCCGGGAGGATCCCACATGCCGTGGAGCGCCTGGGCCCGTGAGCCATGGCCACTGAGCCTGCGCGTCCGGAGCCTGTGCTCCGCAACGGGAGAGGCCACAGCAGTGAGAGGCCCGCGTACCACAAAAAATAATAATAATAAAATAATGATGAAGACTTATAACGTTGATTTTGCACTTTCTCTATGACTTCCTTTTCCATGATTCTGGTTAATGGGAACATCTGACTTCCTAAAAGCATTATAAAATGGAGGAAACTTAAACATGGTATTACTTGGAAGAGAGTAAACATCAATAAACAAATGGCAGGAAGTTTGCAACTTACCCCTTTAAAAACACTGCTAACAGTCTGAGCACAATGTGAGCTTTTACAGTTCACCAATAAATCAAACAATGTGCACAAAAGCTTCTGCTGAACCTTTTCATCTGAAATAGCTGCAAAAAACGGCTTCGTAATCTAGAGGCAGAAAAAAGGCAATTGAGATAAATGAACGAACTTCAATTCCAAACATGATCTTTCTATCATTCTCTTTTACAATGTGAAACTGGTCTCCATTTCGTCAGTTTAAATGACTCATGTACATCATTCAGTTTTGCAAAATGGGTCAAATATATCATATTCCTTTAAGATATGCCCAGTCTATTTTCTTGAAGTAAAACATTACAGATCTTTGAAACCCTGAACATGCTTTAGTTTCTGACAGAAATCACTGACCTTTTCGAGGGCTGTAATCTGAATGGTTGGCATTCCTGTGCAAAGTTCCTTTGTTGTGTGCACAGCTTTTATAAATATATCTAGACTCTTCGGGTCCTTATGTAAAAGGGAAGCTGAATATTCATTATATTTTCCCAGAATGAGACGCAGAGCAGTGACCTCATCTTTCAGGACAACTGTGGGCTCCTTCTGGATCTTTTCTAACAGTTGCTCAATCACAGGCAACAGCTGAGAAAGTACCATCTAAAGTATGGAAAATTTATTAGTAAATAGTTATCTATATGGATACAAGTTTTTGCTTGCTGTACAAAGATATCCGAAGATATGCTGCAAGACTGCAAGCTTAGCCTGGAGAAAAAAAACCAATAAAACAATGACCTCTTAAGACACAGGGATAGCTATTAATCCAAGTAAGGCACCCAGGTCCCCTCTGACAGTTCAGTCTGTAACAGTCAAAAGCTCCAAACCCTTTAGAGATGACAGGAAAAATAATCTGTGAGCATCCTAACACTTTCTGAAAATAGGAAATACAAACTCAAGTTTTGGACTATAAAAATAAATTGTAGTTTTTCTACACTACATTTCCAATGCTGTGTAATTAATATTAATTCAAATTATGTATCTGAAGTCTTTAATAACTCAACCAGGAGTCAGCAAATTACGGCTTGCAGGCCAAGTCCAGAGGACCATCTGTTTTTGTCAATTTTGTTTACTGAAACACAGGCATGCTCATTTGTTTACATACCGTCTGAGGCTGCTTTTGCAATACAATGGCAGAGCTAAGTGGCTGCAACACATTCTGTATGGCCCACAGAGACTAAAATATTTACTACTTGGTTTTTTACAGACCAAGACCGTCAATTCCTTGTTTATACCAGGGACGACACAGAGCTGATAAAGGCCATCTGTTTGCTTACAACAAGACAATATAATCAAATGGCTTTTACTCCATTTGATCCCTCTTTTAGTTCAAGTTGCAGTCAGTCCAAGAACAGTAAGGTCCACGGGCGTTTCTGGAACACAAGGATGAGAAGCAGTTTTTCTGTACCAGCACAAACCACCACACAAACATGTGATTCACAACCTCTTTCTTTTGAATCACAGGCTTCCTTGACAACATAATGAAAGCTTTGGATTCTCCCCACAGAAAAATGTACAGCCACATACACTTTAAAAATCAGTAAATGATTTTGGAATGTGCACAGACTTTTATGTTCAAATATATTACTTTGTGGAGGATTTTCACCTGAAGAACAAACAAAAACTAACAGTTTTTCAGCAGTGCATCGCCAGTGTTTTTCCCTGTGTAACTGTAAAATTCATTTAAAATCACATCAATGATGAGACAGGGATAACACACAATTTTAAAATGGAAAGAAACTCACTAATATTTGCTTTTTGTATCCTGTATCTCTTTTCTCCACCTCAACTCTTCCCCCTCCCAAATTAATAAAATGTTCACATCTGAGTGTATATATGCAACTTCACAAAGTCTTACGCACATGTGAGCAGTTACAATAATCTTTAGTAACATCCCATGGATTGGACAGCCCACTTAAACTGCACATACCTCACTGCTGACGTCCTGAAGTACTTTCATCAAATCTTTTGCAATATAAGATGGGCAACTATATACACAATAAAGAAGGTTTTTCAAAGTTTCAGACAACTTCTGATGAGATTTCAGCTTCTTTTCTCTCTGTAGTTCCTCAAATAAAGTAGCCAAATCCTAGTATACAAAAAAAGAAAACCGGATTGGAAAAAAAAAAGTTACATGTACTACTTATGGAAGATTCTTTCCCAAATGATGAGACACTGCTCATGATTTTCAATACCCTTAATAGGAAAGGGTATCACTACCCATCAGGTAGCTTACTATCAAAAGCTAAACACTGGCCTTTTAGCCAGTAAAAAGATAGCAGAAATGCAACATGGCATTGCTATCTTTTTAAAATGGGGGAAGAAAGATGTGCAGACATTGACGTATCAATTTCTAAATTCAATGACTTAGTCAATAAAAATCCCTGCAGGGCTTCCCTGGTGGCGCAGTGGTTGAGAGTCCACCTGCCGATGCAGGGGACGCGGGTTCGTGCCCCTGTCCGGGAAGATCCCACATGCCACGGAGCGGCTAGGACCGTGAGCCATGGCCGCTGAGCCTGCGCGTCCGGAGCCTGTGCTCCGCAACGGGAGAGGCCACAACGGTGAGAGGCCCGCGTACCGCAAAAAAAAAAAAAAAAAAAAAAAATCCCTGCAAAGCAGAATGTCAAGAAAGGAGAAAAAGGTTCATGTGTCCACACGGGCATACACACTCTCAATCTTCTTTGCTACTGAGTTTACCTGAGCAACATAGGTGGCATCTGAGGTGATCTCCTCTGCTTTAGGAACCACATGATCTATGATCAGATGAAACTGGGATGCCACTCCGCTGAGGGCCTGGAGACAGTGAATGGCAGCCCTACGTACTTCTTTTATGGGGCTTCCCAGATTAACGAGTAGAGATGTCACCACTAAAACCAAAGGGAAAAAAATTTAAGTAACGATTCAAAACATTGAAACAGTATAAAACTTCAATAGTACCAAAGGGTGCAAGATGCAAGTTTTCCTCTCAACTCCAACTCCCTCTCTGAAGACCAGTCACTGTTTAATTATTTGTTTTCTATTCTAGAGAAGTGTTAGACATTTTCTGTTATATTCTTTTGAAAACACACAAATGAGACCACAGCATACATATCCTGTTCTGCACCAACTGCTATCACATCTCAATGTATACTGGAAGGGTTTTCCATATAAGTACATACATATCTACATTAAATATCCTTTTAAAACTGTATACAAATGCTCCATTGTATTTTACTTTACTGGTTACTGTATTTTACTCTACTGGTAAAAGTTTAGATTGTTTCTAGTCTTTTGGCATTAAAACTGCTGCAACAAACACCCTCTACATACATCCTTGCACAAGAGTGCAGATGAAATAACCCATCTGTGCATGATACTTTGCAGATATTTTGTCCTGAATAGATGTTTGTTTTCACTTTCTTTTTGATGCGGAAATTTTATAGCTTTATAGAAGAATTTTTCTTATAGTTTCACATGCTGCTTTGAAAGGTGCTCCCCACTCTAGAAGAGTTTTAAAAGTATCTACCTCTAGTATTCCATATTTTCTTCTAACACTAAAACTAAGATTTTTTTCATGTGAAATCTTTAGTTCAGGTGAAATTTTTGTCTAAAGAATAAGGTTGGAGTCAAGCTTCTTTAATGTTTGCAAATGGTTAGCAGATGTCCTATTTAACAGTCAACCTAAGAACCCCACAGATCTGGGATATCAGCTTTGTCATTCATACATCTCATTAGTATCTGAAACGTACCTATTTTTGCCAACTATACTTCTAGAACCATGTTCAGTAAAAACGATGCACTTAACAGGAATGCTTTTGTTTCACCAATTACGTGGCAAAAATACTAGCTTTTGATTTGAGAAGTATTTTCATCATGTTACTCCTACTCTGCTGTCACTTAATTAGGAGTAATTACTGATTTTTATCTCATGCCTTTTCAGATCTTTGGACATGATTATATGGGTTTTCTCTGGCCAGTTATGTAATAGAATACCTTGTTTTGAACCAACTTTGTATTTTGGAATGAACTCTGGGGAAATGTTTGTTTTCTAAAATAATGTTGCTGGACCCAGCAAGTATTTTATTTAGAATTTTTGCATCATTATTAAATACAGCCATCGCCTTTTATCTGTAAGGATGTTGTGCTGGTTTTAGACAAAGAATCTGGAAGCTTTCCTTGGTTCTATGCCCTGCCCACTTCAAAAACATTGAAATAACCGGCTTCAAGGACCTGGTAGAAATCAAGTGAATCAGGGTTTTTTGAAGAAAAGTCTCCAGGATAAAGAGACATCTAAATTCCTTTTATGGTAATTAGTTATTTAAGCTTTATTCCATACTATTTACTGGGGCAAATTCTGGTGATTTTTATCTTGCTGGAAATGATCCATTCTACATACACTACTTCTGGAATGCTAAGAAAGAGTGTGACAAGCTTTCATACTCTTCCAAGAAGGTCATATGAAAGCTGGAAATCCTTCCTGGTCTCCATGACATTAATTTATAAAGTAAAGCCAAAAATGAACAGCTGAGAAGTTGAATTCATACAAAGGGCAGCATCAGGCCAAGATATCTGTTTGCTAAAATTCCCAGTAGAGTGGGGCAGAGCTTTCAGAAAAAGCCAAATTCAAAAACAAAGTACTAACTACTATGGTTACTATGTTCAAGTAAGTTACTGGAACCCAAGGTGGGTTAAACTACATTATTTAAGCAATCAGCTGTTAAGTATGTCCTTCCACTTAAAAGTCTATGTGACTTCATTCTCCCAACTAATTTTTTTCAGATTTGAAATAGCATATTTTACATAAAAGCTGAAAAAAATACTTGAGTTTTGCTTTTAAACATGTAGATAAACTTACTATATTGATAAGGCATAACAAACCAACAGCAGCCTCCAGCTTACAAACGTTAACCTCTTATTCATTTAGCAAAGACTTGCTCTATGCAAGCCTGAGCTGGAATACATATTTGCAAAGAAAGTAAAAAAACTGGTTAGATTCCCAAGCCACTGACAAAAAGTTAACTCATACAATTATATTAATATTGCAAACCCTTTTTCTTTTGCACAGCATAATATTTTCTTGTAAATATATGAAAACAAATACCAGCCAACACTTCCTAGACTCCTAAGGGAAAAGGTATGGCTAGAAGCTCTCTGTGGATTCACAGTGGAGTGCTCTGAGGACAGGTGCAATGAGGAAGCAGCCCTCTACTTGAGGCCCCGGGGGACTCTAGTGGTCCTTGAGCTTCCATGAAGAACAGAGTGCATCTCCCCTGTTTTCAGTGGAGTAACTGTGACATATCTAGGCAGCATAAATGCAAAAGTACTTCAGAAAGTGGGGAGGTGACAGAAGGCAAGACAGCAGGGGTAGAAAGGGAGCCCGTCTTGCAGCAATACCAGAGGAAAAGTTAGGTCCTTTGGTCATGCTATGTACAAAGAGGCATATATTCCTCAGAAGCCACTGCCTTTGATGCCAAAGGATAGCACATTTCACACCTAATTAGAAAATCTAACTACTTATGACTTCGTTTTTTTGAAAACTCATAAGTTTAACAGTAGATAACTATTTTAATAAACTATGGTATCTCCACACAAAATATTCTGCAGACATTTAAAATATATATATAATTCTATATTTATTAATATAGAAAGATGCTTACGATGTATTCATTCAAAAAGTTTAAAAAATGCCCAGGACATATACCCTGAGAAAACCATAATTCAAAAAGAGTCATGTACCACAATGTTCACTGCAGCACTATTTACAATATCCAGGACGTGGAAGCAACCTAAGTGTCCATCAACAGATGACTGGATAAAGAAGATATGGCACATATATATAATGGAATACTCAGCCATAAAAAGAAACAAAATTGAGTTATTTGTAGTGAGGTGGATGGACCTAGGGTCTGTCATACAGAGTGAAGTAAGTCAGAAAGAGAAAAACAAATACCGTATGCTAACACATATATATGGAATCTAAAAAACGAAAAAAAAAGTTTCTGATGAACCTAAGGGCAGGACAGGAATAAAGACACAGACGTAGAGAATGGACTTGAGGACACGGGGAGGGGGAAGGGCAAGCTGGGACGAAGTGAGAGAGTAGCCTGGACACATATACACTACCAAATGTAAAATAGATAGCTAGTGGGAAGCGGCTGCATAGCACAGGGAGATCAGCTCGGTGCTTTGCGACCACCTAGAGAGGTGGGATAAGGAGGGTGGGAGAGAGACGCAAGAGGGAGCGGATATGGGGATATATGTATACATATAGCTGATTCACTTTGTTATACAGCAGAAACTAACACAACACTGTAAAGCAATTATAGTCCAATAAAGATGTTAAAAAAAAAAAAGTCCAGGAAATTCACATCCGAAAAACCTGAATAAACCTTCTTAAAAGTAAATCCACCTTAAAAAGGGACTGCAATATTTCAGTAAGTAGTGGAGAAAAAATTACATTCGTGGGATTTTATTGTGTAAGTAAAGCTTAAAATTGTATATCTATCTCACATATAACAAAATTTTGGTTACAACTGTAATTACGTGCTCTTTCAAGGAGCTAATAAAAGATAAATATTGAGAAATTGTTCTGGGGAAAATGTATGATCATTCACTTTGCTTTCATAGAAAATTTATAACAAGTGATTTGGGAATAAAAAACTGAATCAAGACCATGTTCAGATTCTCCACAGGCCACTCTCATTCCTCTGATACTTAAATGATTCCATCATCCTCATCAACTTTTTCATCTTCAATCACTATAGGGTCTAATTCTGACAGATCCGCTCACTTGTCAATAGCTTTGCAAGTCAATCCACTTCTCAACAGCTTATTTATCAACTTTGTGAAATTCTGCATCTTTTGCAAAATTTACAATTTACTTTATAAAAACAGAAGTTTTATTTTTGGGTGTTTCATTAGTGAGCGCTCAACCTGAAAATTACTTTATACCTGATAAAAGAGATAAATCCAGGAGGGTTGCTTGAATGGAGACCAATGTAATAATTAATCAGTTGAATGCTGAATTGTATTATGATGGTTTGGCTTCCCTAGCCAGCCCAGTTACTATTCAAAAAATGAACAGATGGATATTAAAAACCCATGATTAACCACCTGCCATTTTTATTATCTGTTTTGGTGAGATTTTGCCACTGACGTTTAGAACTTAAAAGCAATACTTAGAAGTAACCAAAAACAGTCTACAAATACACAAAAATACATAAGCACACAAATACATACATACACAGACAGAAAGAGTATCCACCCACACTAATAAAAAAATAAAAGAAATTCTCCAAACTACAAGCTTCACACACCACACGTGGAGAAAGAATTACCATCTGGTCACGACGGAATAGAACGATGCTACTTGTAGTACCTGGAGAAGATGCGGATGCCAGCTGATGTTGACACTGAGCTTTCTGAGAAGAGAGCATTGCAAAGCCCACATAAAGAGCTTGAGTCTGCAGCACTGTTGTCACCCTGCAGTTAAGTGGATTTGAAAGGCTAGAACCATAGGTCCATAAAACAGAAAAGAACTTGAATAACTGGAAAACATCTTCTAGATGTACCTAAATTAAAAACAAAACACAGTGAAGTTTAATTTAATTTTTACTCACATAAGCTGGTTCCAAATCCTCTTTCCACTAGTGTACAATTACAGAAAACAATTTATTGCAACGTTTTGCTTTGTCTAGTCGCTTAAAGTTATCCCCCGCTTGGTACTCTCACCGACTGGGAAGGGTGTGAAAGCATTAGACTCACTGGAAGTTTGCACGCGAACACATTTAACAATGGAAAGGATGAGGTTGCCAAGCAGAAAACCAAGACAAAAGTGATGCCGGGAAACCTCGCTAAGAAAGTACCATGAGGGTGGAGTGAGCAGTGTCAACTGTGTCAAATGCTGTCGAGAGGGCAAGTAAGACAAGAGCAAAGAACTGACCACTGGGTGTGGCGGCACGGAGGTCACGGTGCCGTGATGAAATCTCTTCACTGAGCGACTGCATATCCTAAATCACCTCTCTGAACTGCAGTTTCTCGTTGGTGATGACAGTAGTCAACCGAACATATCTGGCCATTGTGATTACTAAACACCTGAGCAGGCCTAACACATGAGGAGGCCGGCAGCAACGTCAGTCTCCGTCCAACCTACCGACGGGTGTCACGAATCAGCACTGCTTTACAGGGTCTGCATCCATCACCACACGCTCGTCACCGTCTAAAAGTCTACTTTCATGTTCATTAAAAACTGTCATAACTCAAAGAATCTACATCTGCTTCAAGGGGACAGTCTGCCTGAAAAAGGTGAGCTAGTACCTTCATGAAAAGTTTCATCAGAACCCGAAAATGGACGGTGTCAGCACCACTGAGAACCAGCTCGAAGAGCCCAATGAGCAAGCACAAGTAGTCTCTGCTGTCTTCTTTCAGCTGCTCAGGATTCCACCAGGTATCGTCTACAGGGATGTGAAGAGAAGGAGAAGAGGTGCATAAACTTATGCGAATATACCACTGGGAACTTCTCATTCAAGACAAAGAGCAAGCTGTGGAATCAATGACTCAGTTTTCCGCAGTATCACATTCAAAAGATTCACAGCTTGTCCTACCTTCAGGAAAAGATTTAGGGGCCTTTAGTGCATGAATAAAATTTTTCAGTGAAAACACGAGTAAAACTGAGTCCTCCACAGCAATCCTCCGGGCAGTCTTGAGCTGTTCTACATAATGTGCCCACAGCTCCAATGGTATCCCTCTGTCCATCATCAGCTCAAAATTCCATTCTGAGGGGATCTCCTGAAATGTTAAAGGAAGCAAAAATAGCACAAGTTTAAAGGGGTTCTGAACATGGGTTATACAGATGGACTGCAATGGCTATATGACTGCGTAATTTGCAAAATCTTGTCTATATGTGTATTTGGGTGGGGAGAGGAATAATAGTTTTAATCAGATTTTTAAAGAGATCTAACCATCACTATTCACAAGACACAAATAAGTTCATCATGGCTTCATTTTATCTATGTTTTCTTAAAACATCATCCCTAAAAACAAATGTTATTCATGTAATTTATCCTCGTCAAATAAAGGGTAGGCACGTTTCTAAACAGAAAAATAAGGTACTGGATTTCCAAGAGATCCTTAAAGGGACTTTTCTCATTTCATACTTTTACTGCTTATCTGAAGAAGGTACATGGTCAAATCCCCAAACTTGCAGATGATTCTAAACAAGAAGCAAAACGTTAAGGTGTTTAGATATTACACTACAAGCGCCAAAAGGAAGCATGAGAAATGGTGCAGGAAAACAACAAAGGAGACTCCACGTAGGTGAGCGCAGAATAGTAACTTGGTAGTAAAATAACCCAAAGCCAGACTTTTAAGATAATGTCTCTAGTGAGGGATTTCATTGGCTCAAAGTGCTGCTACCGTTGAAAAGATGCTCGGGTCTCTCAGAAAGGGCATCAAATATAAAACCACCTGTTATCTACGTGTGTATAAAACATTCCATTTGTCCACACTTTACCAATGAGAACAAATACAGTCCAGGTCACCACACTTTCAAAAAAATAAAGAAAGAAGTTAAGAAGGGCTCATCTGGGTATGTGGGTGTGTATGTATGTATTTATTTGCCATGCTACGTGGCTTGCAGGATCTTAGTTCCCCAACCAGAGATCAAACCCGGGCCCTGGCAGTAAAAGAGTGCCGAGTCCTAACCACTGGACTGCCAGGGAATTCCCTGGGTTACCTTTTAAAATATGAAGATTCAGTCTCTTAAAGTTTACATAAATTTAGCTATAATGGCTATGACCACAACTTATAAAATCCTGAGAGTATAAGTGAACGTCAAAAAGATGGGATTTGTTGAGCATCTCCTACAACAAGGAACCCTCTGAAGTCTGGAGAACAAATAAAACCAAGACACTATTAAATACAAGACACTATTCTATGGCAGATATTAAAAGAAATAATCTATAACCCCAAGGTGTGGTATTTCATAAAAATATCAACAACTGAAACGTGTTCCTTAGTAAGACTGTCAAAGACTGAAAACATGTTCCTTAGTAATAACTGTCAAAGGTTAATAGTAAGACTGGCAAAATCCAAATTGAAATAACACAAAAGATCTATTCTAGTAAACAACAGAATGAAACAATACTTTATTCAAGCACTAATATATCTAGTGAATTCCTCACCACTAGACGTAGTTAAGTATAGCTTGGATACTTACCCAATAAAGATGATACAGGGGAGAGTCAACTATCAGACACAAACACCACAAACGTGAAATTCCATGATTCAATTAAATTTCTTACAAAGACAGCACCTAATCCACTACCTATCGCTACTCAAGGCTGACTTGCATTTCACCCCTAGAATCCAAAGACTCAGCATCTCAGCCCCCGATTTTCAGTTCTGCTGTGATTAACAGGCCAGGCAGTCACTTTTCTAACATCTAACTTTCCAGAGAGTTTGCACTCCTTACCACTGTAGTAATGACACTTTCAAGCTTCTTTATTTTTTTCTGCAACAAACTGAAGACTCTTGTCGCAAATGGAAAATGAGTTTCTTTTAAAGACGAACAGCAGGAGACAAGTACAGCCATGATCACGTGAAAAGTCACTTTCTGCTTCAGGCTAAAGGACTCCTTTTCTCCAACACTTATTAAATCCTCCACCTTGAAAAATAAACAGACTCCGTGAATGGTAGCTCTTGGTTTGCATAAAAACAATTTTTTCTACCTCTGCCTATCTAGGTATCATGTATTTCATATTTAGAGTGAGATGATAAATATAAAACCTTAAAAAAGTAGTAAGCATTGATTCCTGGGTAACCATAAAAATAAATAATTTCAGAAATTATAATGAACACAACTGCACTTGCCAACTGGATGTTTTTATGCCTTTAAAAGATTTACTAAGGCAAAAGAAAATTTCTCCTCTTTTAGATATTGTAACAAAAAATATGACTTCAATATTTTAAATGAGAGGAAAAAAGGTTAAAAAGTAGACATTATATTCCTACTGGTCCAATATACAACTAGGATGAAATAAATTACATAAAATGTTAAGGATTTCAAACAACCTGCAAAATATACTAAACACTATGCTTTTAAAACAAAACAAAGTACTCAAGAATGGAAAAGTTATTTTAAAAAAAGAAGAAGAATCTAGTAAAGCAAACACTGAGGATCCAATAAGATTATGAGAAGGAAACCCAGGGGGTTGACTTCGACAACATACCTACCATCTTTAACATTGAAGAGGGATCCCCTGAATTGATATTGTCAGCCAGCAACTCAATCATCTTCTGACTTGCTACACCAATTAGTTCTCCTGACTTTGTGCTTTTAATCACATTTTCAAGAGCTGTTTAAAAAAAAAAAAAGGAACTGAACACCAGAGGGCCCTTATGTTACTAACACTCACCTAAATATCACGTCAAGTAAAGAATTTAGGCAAAAGTCTTATAATTTTCCTACGAAGTTTTGCTTTTTCTTTTTCTTTTCATAAAATTACGAATTCTTCAGTGGGTCAGTGTCCTTTTCACTGTATACTTTCCATATTAGCAAAAATTTTAAAATATCTTGCTGGCATGTAACACAATGAACAATTTCAAATAACAATCACTGCCAATTTTGAATTATGGTTATCTTTTTTTAAAGTGTCACCTGTTCACTTTTTCTAAAAAACAACTGAATTTCTTACCTTCTTTCCAGCCTCTTAATAAAGGATGCAGAGAGCAAATTCCTGATTTTGATAAATATATAGCCATTTTCATCTCAGCAGATTCCATATCATCATTGCTGATGACCATAAATGGCAGCAGGTGCACCACCACCTGATTCGACAACTTTTCATTTTCACTCAGTATCTCTGCTTTAATTAGTATGTCTGCTGCTATCTCAAGCACGTTGTACCTAAAAGATACATAAACACATTTGGTTGAGACATATTAGAGACTTCAGTTCAGCAAAAAATCATCGTTCCATTTTTCCAGCACATTTTTCCAGCTCAACTGACACCATCCTGGTCTCTTTAACAAACACATTACTGAGAAATATCAAGATATCACTTAAAATCCATGCTAACAAAGGAGTTATCTGGAACATTAATTTTAAACCAACTCTGTCAAATCTTTCTTTTTGAGAAATCATTAGGTTAACTATAACATAAGACATATCACACTATACATCTCAACTCCACTAGAAATCAGAGATTCACTCATCAGTTCAAAAAATATTATCTGAACACATACTATATGCTAAGAACTAAATAGGACACAAAAACCTGTAAGACATGCTCTCATACTCTAAGGAGCTTAGTCACTTTTTCATGCAAAAAGCTTAGGTGCCAAAAATGAAATAACAAAAGCTCATCAAAACATTACAGAAGGTATCATGTGATTCTGAGCTTATTTTTTACTTATTTGTAATTGTTTTAATTATAAAGTGTAATTTATTATCCTTGTAAAATAGAAATACATTATATGAAGTAAAAAATTAAAGCTCCTTCCCATCCTACTTCCCAGATCTCAGTATTATTACATACATTATACACTTCTTTTTCCATTTTATTAAGAAAAATTTCAAATATAGAGAATATTACAACAAATCCATACAAACCCAAATAAAAGTGAACTTGATATAAGAATTTCAGGCACTTCCCTGGTGGCGCAGTGGTTAAGAATCCACCTGCCAATGCAGGGGACATGGGTTCAATCCCTGGTCCGGGAAAATCCCACGTGCCATGAAGTAACTAAGCCCGTGCGCCACAGCTACTGAGCCTGCGCTCTAGAGCCCGCGAGCCACAACGAGTGAGTCCATGCGCCCAGAGCCCGTGCTCCGCAACAAAACAAGCCACTGCAATGAGAAGCCCACTCGCCGCAACTAGAGAAAGCCTGCGCCCATCAACGAAGACCCAACGCAGGCAAATACAAATAAATAAATAAATATATTAAAAAGAAAAGAATTTCATTAATTTATTTGTATGAGGAGATACAAATACATACCATCCCTTATTTTTTGAAAGTTCTGCTCTTTGAAAGAGATTCAGGAGATTTGAAACTGTCACTTCTGAACTAAACTGTTGTTTGAAAATCTAGAGAGAAAAAAATACCCATAAATTTTTGCTTGCTTCAAATATGGTGCTTGTTAAACGAACTTTAAAAAATTATGAATTATAAAGAATTTATCTCCCAAGAATTCCAGTATAATTTAAAAGTTCTATGAGAGCAATTTCACAAGAGTGCCATTCAGGATCCAATTTCCCAGGATCCCTACGTGTTTACTACTGGTAAAAATTCACAAAGCACTTTTCCTTTTTAAAAGAACTTCCAAATATATAAAATTGTATGATCTAATTACTCCCATGTGCTTTCCCCAACCAGGCTTAAGTCTGTGCTCTCAACAGAACAAATTTCCAGTGAAAGAATAACTTCCAAATACGCTGCTGCCTAGAGCAGAGATTCATGTGAGAAGGGTAAGTAAAAATTTACAAACAAAACATGCACATCAATGAACAACAAATTCACTCACCTCAAATGCACTTACAGCTGACAAGACAACATCTATGCTATCATCACCTAATCGGGTTAAAATAGCTTCTTTAATGAAAGACTCATCGATACTCTCCTGAGCAATAGAAAAAAATATTAATTTAGTTGTTGCTAAAACCTCTGAAGACTTTACATTAGAAAGAAAGTATGGTTTTGTGAAAAGCACTCCAAAATTCCAGTTAAGGAACACAGGTTCTGCTGCCCCAGATGCGAATTCAAAACTAAGCACACTCGCGTTGAACCAGGCAAACTCTATAAGTCCTTTTTAGATGAATAATTGTTTGGTACAAACTCTTTCCAGTTTCCATTGAAAATATAATAAGATGTGCAATTAAAATACAATTTTGCATTAAAGAGTTCATCTTGTTAAAATGAGAACCTAGATTTTGGGAGAGCACAAACTAAAGAACCAGAATGTCTAAGTTTAAATCCCAGTTCCACCACTTACTAGCTGTGCGACCTTGAGCAAGTTACATAACCTTCCTAGGTCTCATTATTCTCATCTATAAAATAGGGCTAATAATGATACCTACCTCAAAGGGTTGTTACAGGATCAAATAATACATATCAATACTTAAAACAGTGCTTTAGACATAGTAAGCAGTGTTAAAAGTCAGCTTTTAATTTTCACGGTTTTTACAAGGATGATGACACGTGCTGATGACAGTGCAGTCTGCCCCCAAAAGTTCATATTTTTCTTTTAAGTAACGAAAGAAAATAAAGCATAAAATCATTCACAATAACAGAAAAATAAGACTGCTAACCAAACTGAATATATCTCTACCTGTAGGTGGTGAAAAGAAAAAAAACAAGTAAATAAGCCCACAGAAAAGAATTTATGTCGGAACATTGGGAGACAAAAAGTAAAATCCCTAAAATTCATAAAACTGAAGTCAAAGTTTAATGCCAAATGCCAAAATTTTCTCAAAAGCTAACAAGTAGCCAAATAGCCCAATGTGGAATTCGAGAACAGAACAGAACCTATGTCGACGTTAACAGAGAAGGGAAAAGGAAATCAAAGCATGCAAAGACAGACATTAACTGCAATTACAATACTAAGGCCTCTAAGTTGAATGTATACACTGCCCTTCACTGAAAAAACTAACAAGTCCAGAGGAGGACAGGGTAGGACGGGATTAAGAGTAAAAGCAGGAAGGGTAAGAATGGCTTCAGGAATATTAGGAGATTCCAGGAATCTCGCTTTTTATTCTAGGCGCTGAAATCTTCCTATTACAACAAAAAACAGTATTCACTGAGTTTAATTATCCAACAAATCAATGAGACAAACCTACCAGCAATTTATGAAAGAAACATAATTTGTACCAGATCAGAAATGAATCAAGCCAAGCAATATTTTTCAAATTTGAATACGTCTACCACTTTAAAAATTATGTATAACTCTTTAAAAATATAAGAGAACAAAAATATTTTTAAAATATTTTTTAAATTACCAATTGAAAAGTAAAAAAACTAAAGAAAAAAACAGTAAAATTTAAAATTAAATAAACTTAACGTGGTAATTATGATTAGCTGAAATTAAATTCTACTTGTAATAAGAATCTGGTTTTAATGGCCATGACACAAGTTTAGAGTTCAGTGTGTTTATACTACTATGTGCTATGGAGAAACTAAACTCTGGTAGCATTTTTATCTAGTCTAGAAATTTTCCAAATATGCAAACGGTAGTACATGAGATGATTTTAGATATTAACAGATGAACATTCTCATTTCAAACTGTATTACCTACAATAAAATGTACATACAATTAGCACTTCAAACGCATGATTTAAAAGCTATGAAAAAGATGAAGAGGATAAAGAAGTATCAACTACTAGGTATAAATTAAGTTACAAGGATATAAGGCATAGCACAGGGAATATAGTCAAAATTTTGTATTTACTTTGTATGAAGTATATAATCTATAAAAATATTGAATTACTATGTTGTACACTTGAAATATAATATTGTAAATCAACCATAACTCAATTTAAAAAAAAGAAAGCTATGTGAAAAAATGAGTCCATTTAAAAGAAACTAAAGAAAAATTAAAAAAAATAATAACATCAGTGGTCAGCTAATACAGCAAAAAATTTGCTTGAATGACTAAAGTTTGGAAAATACCGCTCTATTTGAATCACTGCAAAGTCTTTGTAAAATATCATTTTGTTCCAAAGGCTTTATTTACAAATTAAGTCAGCTTCTGTACTTACTATTAGGAGCCACCAAAATTTTAAAGCCAAATGCAACTGGCAGGTACCGAAATCATGAACAGGGCTCCAAAAGCTATCATTCTGATGTCCCCAAACACGCTCATGTTAAACTTAAGACTATCAAATTCAAATTTCAAAACTAAAAAATTCTCAGATAATTTATGACCCTCTGTAAATTAATCCATAAATCCCAGGTTGAAAAACTCTCAACTAAAGCTAACCTAATCATCTGCAACGTGGAAACATATACAGGTTAAAATGGTGGCTTCTGGCATGTATGGTCCTAAATCTTTGTCCAATGAATGCCCATATTCTTTATTAGGCTTATCTCTATAATTAAACAGTATTGATTCTAGGTGGTAACTTCAATTTCTTATTCTAGAATTACACTGCTCATCATAAGGGTAAAAACATCACAAATGAAGGCTATCTGACACAAACCTTTGATGTTGTCATGACATTTTTCAGATGATTAATGGCCAGAAGTCTCACAGGAGCAAGTGGATGATTCAGACTGAGCATCAAGGAGGTATCAGAATCTGCTAAAAACTACAGGATTCAGCACAATTACCACATGATCTCGCCATTCAATCTGAGCAGCACATGATCAAGAAGAACCAGAGAAAACCACCCCGAGCTGCCCAACTTATTCAGTAACAACCATCTAATTTCAGAAACCAAAAAGTACACCAAACTGAAAGTAAAAAGTAAAGCACAATCTTTGTCTCCAGAACAGAGTATGAGTAACAGCAGATAAAAATTTGTTTTGTAAATGTTGTGATTTCATGTATACTTGTGTCTACATGTAGGTTTAAATTAGTGAAGTAATTCTATGAAGTGATTTTGTATTCTTTACGTATATCTGATTCCAAGGTGAAAAGCACCTAAGATAAATCACTGTATTAGCGCCTAAATGAAAATATAAATCAAAAAAACTGATCACTGAAGAGAATGCAATTCATCTAAATGATGTAACAGTGACACTCAAATTAGTGACGACTTTATTTATGTATTGATAATTAGACTACGAAGGAAGTCTATCAACATATGGTTTTGGAAATGAAATACCATTAAAGACGAAAGTCTAATTATGGAAGAGAAAAACCCAAACAATCATATTTCTCTTCCTAACATTTATTTTCAAGGCTAATTATAAGAACTACTTAAATGTCTAACTTCTAGTATAAAGACTTAGGGCGAATCACCAGAAAATTTCTGAAGTTCTAACATAATCATGAAACAAAATCCACTTCCCTTTTCCTAATCAATGACTTAAACAGCCACACGTGGCTGGTGGGTTCTGCGCTGGAAAGATAAGGGTACAGGAGAAAGATAAGGAACACTAGAAACCTACGTTAGGCCATCTTTTGGTGATTGCTGATGAGCATCATATACAAAATTTCCAAACGCTTTTCCAGAAATAAGTATCAGGTTCACAGTTATCTAAAAATCACTGTACCCTTCTCCAATTATTTAATTCCTGCCTTAGAGTCTTACTTCAGCTAACTACGCAAACTGTATAAAATCTTCTCTCTCTATGAAACTTCCCAAACAGAAGTGAAGTAGCAAATTTCCTTCCAGAGCTTTTCAACTAACCACACAAATACCCATAAGTGTCATAATTCCCCCGAAAAAAAAGTTACCTGATACTTTCCACCACTTGCAGAAAGAGAGATAAATTGGTGAAAAAGCTCCTGTTTTTTTAGGTCTGTAATTTCCTTTAGGCGTTCCTCTAATACGGCATCTAATGTTTTGGGATATCTGGGATGAAATTAAAGAGTTCATTATTCGTAACAAAGTTATTAACCACACACACCATACATGTATAAAAGAAAAAATATAATTTTTTAAATTACTGAGATTGAGACTTAAATTTTTGACAAATGGAACATATAAAACCAAATGATATTGATCAAGTTTGTTACTATGACTCTTTCAACAACAGAAAGTCTATATAAAAAAAAGTATACTCTCCATAGTCCCCACACAATCCCTATTTTCCCTTATATTTCAAATATATTTAAATCCTATAATTGTCCCTTCCTGAAAAGGAGAACAGTATCTTTACAATTCATTCACCATATTAAGTTGTGACTTGTGAATCATCTCTTTATAAAACAAGAGGTACACATTAAGAAGGGCACAAACACAGACACAACTCACCTGCTTTCTACAAGTCTGATAAGTGGAAGAAACTGCTCATTAAGCAAAGATACTTTATTAGAATCGATTTCTTCCTGTGAGCTATATGAAATATACTCCTCAAAAAGAAGGCTGCAGAACAAAGCAACGCAGACATGAGAGTTACTATTTATTGAATACCTACTACGTTCTAGGTGCTTTAGAAATATTTTCTCTGTCAGACCTCTACAAGATAGAAATTAGACTCATTTTACAGATACAAAAACTCAGACTAAGAAGTCTTATAATTTGCCTGAGGTCAAACAAGAACAGCAACAAGAGGCAATCCTCAGTGAGCCCTATTGAGCCATAAAAAGTAGAGCAGGTTTTCCACCCCTGTCTGAGTCCAGAGCCAAGCTCTCAACAGTACTTTGCATATTTAACCTCATTGAATTCACAAGCCAACTACGGGAGCAAGAGACAAATGATACGCCCACCGGATAGGTACCTGCCCAACGATACACAACGGCAAACCGAGATCCATGCAGCCTGACTGTCAGAACTTACTATTCTACTAGCCGGAGGCGATAAGATTTAAACCTACATCTGACCACCATGACTACATTCTTTTCAATGCATCGAGTTGCCCTTCAAATAAGAAAAGAAAACAGGAGGCTGAACTACCTTTACTTCATGCCAACCCTCAATATTAAGTTTCTAATTGATATTTACTGATTACCAACTGTGATGTATTGTTTCAGGCATTTTGGTCCACTTAGTACTAGGAAATTTTAAACAACCACAAATTACATGTAGTATAACCCAAATTTACTTTCACTATTAACTTTCCATGACCACATATAAGCACTAAAGATAAACAAGAGAAATTACATGTTCTGTTGCCACAATTATTGGACTAAGTACTTATAATTAGATGAAATGGCATGGACAAAGCAAGAAATACATTATAAAGGGATACTGGAAAACTGTTAGCCAACCCTCAAAAGTATACTAAGCCACAAAAATACAAATCAAAAGCATGTCAAAAGTAACAGCTTACCTAGCCAACAAATGGTCTAAGTTGTTCTTCAGGTATATATTTGTAAGTATGGCTTCTAAGAGTCTCCTATAGATTTGACCATCCATCTCTTCAGTTTCTTCCCCTAAGCATATACAGCAAATTAAAATTGATTGGGGAAAACTTTTCCCGCATGTGTATGCTATTAAGTTTTTTTACAGCAGAAAATCTTTCTACAGGAATAACTTCAAAACATATATATAACGACATCCACCTTTTTACCTATTTTCAAAAGTGTACGTCACCTGTTTAGTCATTTATATCTTTTCAAACCACTTTTGTATACATTACCTTCATTTATCTTTTACCTGAAATTCTCTACATTTTTTAAAAACAAGTACTATCCATTGTAAAGCAATTATACTCCAATAAAGATGTAAAAATAAATAAATAAAAATATAAAAAACAAAAAAAACAAGTACTATCTTGCCTCTCTCGTGAATGAAACAGAAGTCCAAAGAATATAGTCTTTCCCCAGGCCACACTACAAGCGGTGAAGTTGGGATCTGAATCTACATCTCAATAAACCATCCTGAATACAGGCTAAACTTCATCTCAAAGCCTCCTTACCGAACCAAGAGCTGTCATCTTCCATTCCACATTTATGAATGAACATGAGCCCTGGCTTCATTACTCATCACCATCAGAACAGGAAAAGTACACTTTCATTCGTGCTAGTCATGTTTCTGAAACTCACGTTTAAACTGAGATGGAGTTAAGCAAATCTTATTTTCCAATAAATGGAAATGACTTTCTTAGTATGTCTTTCTTAGTCCAGTAGCAACAGGAGTTGCTACCAAGTATTTCTTCCTTGTCTTTCTATATTTATTGAAGGGTGAAAAACATATAATGCAAATAATCACCTTCTAATTAACTTTTGGGCTTTTTTTAAATTTGGATTTTCATGCATGAGATTTTCTTGATCTTATATTTTCAATGACTCAAGGGAGAAAAACTGTTTTAGCAACTGGATATTTATTGTAAATGAATCACTAAAGTTCATTAAATACCTAAATGAGAAGGGAAAGTTGTACTGAGTAGAGTTCTGTTTTAAAATAATTCCAGTCTTTTTCATGTAGAGACTGTGTGCGAACACATATTAAAAAAAAAAAAAAAAACACTGAGCATATTACTCATTTTACAAGGATTTCCTTTAAATCTGCTCCCCACCTCAAATGTTTCTCTATTCATAAAAATAGATACATTACACAAAAACAATTAGCAGAAACTCTAAGTATCTTAAAGATATTAACAAGGATATGGTTCCTATTTTAAGAGAATCGCATCTGAGAAAGGAAGTTTCTGGTCACAACATGTAAAACCACATACCTGTAACATGATTAACAATGGAGACAACCAGATGGGGAAGCATGTAACGCAGAAGAGGACTGATGTCGTATGTTTCAGAAATCCCATGAAGTAGTGTAACAAGATCAGGAACAGTACATAAGTGAGGAAATGGCCTTTGAAGAAGCAAGACATAAGATGTTGATTTCACAAGTTAGACAATGAATGGCAATTTTTAAAAATAGTGTAAAATTTATCTTATGAAAAAAAACTATTCAAAATAACTTCATTCACTTGTAATTATCACTGCCAATTCAATTATACGTACTTTTTCCCCAGGCTCTCTGGCTTCTGTCTCTGCAGGAGCACTATCAAGCACCCCAATCCATCCTTGACCAGAGAGGGAATTCTGGTCAGTGTTTTGATGATCTGTGAAGCCAAGGAATTGACGAAGGTATCTTCCATGGTCACTTTCACCGAAATCTGACATATTATCATGTACGTCGCAGCTCTGTAATCTGGTAAAGATGATTTCAATCCCTAAATATATTTTAAAATATAAGGGAAAAATGACAAACTGTGTTATTTTATCCTACTTAAAATGTTACTTTACTTTGACAAATTGGAAACGTCATAAATTAGAGATTAATACAACCTAACACACACTGAGAGTCAACACTCCTCGGAAGTGAAAAATCAAGATGTTGGCCCCTTTTCCTGAGGGGACATGGAAATGAGACAAGTCTCTTGAATGACAGAAGGGATCTCAGAAGGTCTCCCAACTCAAACCTCCACAACACATCCTAAGAGGAGCCAAGGAGTCTTCTTTTATGTGAAAACATCCACCTGTGTAAGGGAGACTTCAATCAGGAACAGAACAGTGCCTAACTAAAGACAATAGTTTTGGGACACTGGTGGGAAGCAAAGCAGTTCCTCCATCGGGAATCTGGGACGGTGGGAGGCAATGAGGCACTTGGGGAGAAGAAACACTGAGAAGCAGAAGTCAATGCAAACGGAATGGTAAGAGAGCCTCTGCCCTGATGAGATTTTCTAATCCGTTCTCTTTCCGCTGAGGTAACATGACTGCTAAGAAAACAGATCTGGGAGAAGATGGCAGGGCCAAACAGCCAACATTCATCCCTAAGGAGCCCTAAGATCCCACTCTGGTAAGTTTTTAAGAAGTCATATTTTTTACCTATAAATTAAATCTCATTAACCACCTGAAATAAATTGTCAATGTAAAAACACTGATGTCCACGTGAAATTTTCAAAAGCAAGAAAATTCCTTCAGGTACAAAATAATCTACTTTACACATGAGCAGGGCCAACCTTTTGAACATATGGGAACAGCTTGGCAACTATATTGTCGGATAAGTCCTCGGCGGTCACCAGAGCAGACACGATGGTAGAAGCATAGAAAGTTAAGAGCACCCTCAACTGAGCTGAGCTCCCAGGATACTCAGCAAAAACCTGGAAAAAACCACAAACCACACACAGTTTTAAGAGTGAAAGGCCAATCAGATGAAAGTATAAAAATATTTACAGCCCTCCTCAACTACTTCAGGCTGACACTTTAATTTTACCATATGTAACATTACATAAACACATCTAACAGTTCAATGAAATATGACAAGAATGAACAACCTTCCTGACATTTTTAGACTGTGTCTTTGTTTAAACAGTCACTGTAAATAGAATCTGGCCAGGAAGAGAATAATTTATTTTTGTAGAAAAACAGCTTTGCTAATGAAAGACTGATCACTGCTCATGCTCCAAAACAGCAGATTCTTTAAAAAAAGGGCACTTCTTCAAAGTCCCACCATTATTAGAGTAGGCCTTCATTTGTTTTCTGTATGAAGAGGAAGTTCTAATGGAATTATATGTTCATGAAACAATTTACTACTCACCTTCACAGATTTTGTCACCAGACTACAAATGAAATCCATGAATCCAAGATCTTTGTAGCAGTGGGTAACCAAAGTTCCTTTAGCTAAGGGCACTCCAGATTGCTATTATAGACAGAAAGAACCAGCTATTACTTAGGACATTCATCAACTCATCATTATTTTTAAAGTACCTACCAAAGTAACACTTCAAACTGCTGCAGTTCATAAATACGAAATATAGTCTTTCCTTATCGCTGTTGGTAAAGATGAAATTAACACATAAAATTGTGCAAACTTTAGAAATTCAAGAGAAGGCCAAGCAATGAGTGTGGATGTACTCAGTGAAAAACGCTTACTTATCACGTGTTGCATTTTGATATGTATTTATCTAAATCTGGATTCTCTAGATTCTTAGTAACTCTACTGGTTAAATTTGGTTTTTGAGCCAATGTGCTATGGTTCTGTCACTGCTTCAGAATAACACAAGTAATAGAAACAGAGAGGAACACGGTCAACTTATACTGCTCTTCCCACTGCCTAGCACTATGCATGGCATGTATTAGTGCTCAATAAATTTTGAATAAATCAATGAAAAAATAATTTGAAGTGAACTTTAATAGGTAAGGGGGGTTTGGGTACCTGAAACAAGCGTGCCTAGAGAACAGCAGGGTCTGTGTGTAGACTAGGGGAAAAATAATTTTGATGTTATTAGCAGAGTGAACGTCGAGTAGTTGGATTAAGAAGCTTTATTTTAGGTTGGCCTTCTCTTCTTGAACATTCTTTAAGTTCAAGTGCTTTACATTCAAACACTTAAATTTTTCTTCTAATTAAAAATTCCCATTCCCTTTCTTTTTACTAATTCTGACCATGGACCTCCTGTCATCACCCATCAAGTTAACTCATTCCACAGGCCCAGCCTGTTAACCTACTTTCATCTCCATTTGCCCTCCTGCTGGCCTGAATCGCCGTGCTCAACATTCAGTAAAACTCTTGCTAACAACATACATCTACTTTCCTCTACTATAGATGCAAACAAAGTGATAATGGCAAGTCAGTTGTTTTACTACAAAATCATGCTATCTGATCTTAGCCAGAGCTATCCTGTAAGACAACCATCCTATTATTCATCTATAAATTAATTTTCTAGCTTCTTCTTCACAACTTTAATAATTTCCAAAGTCCTTCAAGTTATCCTTATCCCTTTAATTTTTGTAAGTATTTTATGCATTTCTTCACCTCTAACTTGTTTTAAGCTTCTCAGTTCCAAAATTTAAAATGCCAGACAGCACGGTATAGTGGAAAGACAAGCTTTATAATCAGATCTGGATTCAAATCCCAACTCTGCCACTTTAGAGTTACATGAACTTTGGCAAGTAACTTAATTCTCTGAACCTGTCCTCATCTGTAAAAATAGAATTTTGTGAGAATCCAAGATAATACAAATTGCCTATCCTGATATCAGGTACTAAATGAAAGCCAGCTATTATTCATAACAGTTTCAACTGGAAGTTAGGAAATAAAAGTGATGGAGGTAATACTTGGTCTACTCTCAGGAGCACCAAAGACTTAATTTTTTCCAAATTATACCTTTAATGAAGGTTTGCAATGATTATAGATACATGTCATTCAACAATCATACCTTAACTGGCAATAACCAGAACCACTTGTGCTTTGAATTATTAATTTTTAGAAGCTGTATAACCCGCACAAATATTCTTGTCTCGTGGTATGGGAGAACACAGGCAATGAGGCTATCCTGATTATAAAGATGGATATGGAACCTGGGGAAAAAAAGCAAACAATTCTGACACAAAACTTACAAGCGTGTATTTCCTTACATGTCCAAACAGTGTATCAGTGAGCTAAACCCACTTAAAGCAACCATACAACTATAAGCAAGGTATAGCTCACTTAAAGCATAGGCATGAAAGTACTCAACAGGGTTTGCCAATTCTCATGCAGTAGCATTTTAAAATATTCACTATCAAAATTGACATCCATTCACTGTCTCTCAACTTTTTTTAAAAATCCATTATTACATTAACGTGACTTTGGGATCACTGCAGTCAAACCAACAGAAAACCAAACTGGTCAAGTAGGCAGCAACACTCAGCTTCTCTCCATGCTCCAAAGTTCACCTTCCACAGCTTAGTTTCCTCACCTCACCTAACTATCATAATCCTAAAACCAGAAGACTAATTATAAAGAAAATCATATTATCTTCTCTGAATAAAACAAAAAGATCAAATTACAACCATGTTTAATTTGTACATGAACTTTACAAAACTTGGTATTGGTCATGCCACCCTAATAACATAAAACAGATTTATTAACTCTGTCAGATCCATTACATCCTGTCTAGTCTTTAAGATCTAACTCAAATGCATTCTTTTTCAAGATGCTTTTCTTAATTCTCCCAGCCAAGTGATCCCTCTTACATCTGTCTAAACTCTCCTATCCTTTCACCTGTACCTTTCTTACAGCACCACACCCCTTGCCTTTCATTAGTTCTATAATACGGCTTTAGTACTAGCCAAGACATCACTTTCTCCATGAAGCTTTCCTCAACTACTTCAGGCAGCACCACATGCCCCAAACTTTGTATACACCCTTATTGCGGCATTTCTTTCAAAAGAGTAAGAAAGGGCAGCCTATTCATCCTTGTATTGAACTTACTGTTTGCTAAATAAATAAGTTACCTGAATTAATAAATGCAAAACCAAACGTAAAAAGTACTCCTTACAGTAACGATCTATTTGGGGTAAATTAAATGCTAGAAGACAGAGGGAAATAGTACAGGTTTGATTTTTTTTTTTTTTTTGGTCTGATGAATCTAATGAAACGATAATGAGAAGACCCAGGTTACACTTATGTTTTCTCAATGATTCACTGGCTTCCCTTACCCCCATGCCTCTAATTAATGAAGTGGAAGCCTTTCTACTTTTAAAACACACATAGGAGAAAAAATTAAAATGTGTCAACTATGATATAATACCAATGTAATACAAATAAATGAGAAAATAAACTGAATAAACTTACTGAGACAATTTCCAAAGTAAAGATCAGACCTTGGAAACAAAATTTGCATCTCTGCTTACCAGTCATGTGACTCAGCCTACTTAACTCTTCTACACCTGTCTTCTCAACTGTAAAATGGGGATAAGAGAAGCATCTCCCCACAGGAATGTCGTGAGCGCTGAGATAATGCACACAAAGTGCTTACCAGAAGGCCTGGTGTACAAATGTTCAATACATTTTAACTATTATTGTTTTTCTTAAGTTATGGTATTTTAGAGAATACTCTTACCCTGTTCCCAAACCTTTTTTTTTTGTTGTTATTTTGGCAAGAAGTTTAATAACATACTTTGCCCCAAATATGCAGTAACAATTTGTAACGGCAAACTGACACAAGCCCCTCAGAACTAATGAGGCTAGACTATTTACTCAAGATCTTCAGTAGTTCTACTTCTCAGTATCAACAGAAATGAGTTCAACAGTAAAAGGGCATGCTTACCTCACCCAATACAAATTGTGTTAATCTCTTAATACACCTGATTTTTCAACTTTAAACTTTAAATTTAAAAAAATCAATGTTATTAGTCCATAATTATTTCCGTAATTCCATTTGCTACCTGTGGATCAACCACTCCAGACACTTCTGTGCCGGCTTCAGCAGGAAGTAAGGAGATAGGTGGATAAGAAATAATGAAATGTTTTCATCCAGCTGTTTGTTCACTGCCTTGGTCTGAACGCTCCGCTCCAAGGTTTTTGCTAGCTGGCTGAACAACGGTGCTTCAAAACGCTCAAAGGAAGGATCGATACCAAGCAGCTCTTCCAGGCCAGTGCATCCTAGGAAAAGGCCACTTTATTTAACAATTCTTTGTGAGCAAACTCATCTCACCCCTCTTTTACAGTGTTACTTTCGCCTAAAACTCTCTGAATTCTTTTAGCATATGTAATCTGTAATACAGTCTCAAACATAGATTTCTAGTTTCCAACATAGAGAATAAATCTCATCTCACCAACTAGGAGAACAGAAAGTACCTTCTGGCAGGGGACCTTTTTTCTTTTTTCAATACAATACAATTTCAATACAATACAATTTCAATACAATAATTAGGCCAGTCCTAGGAAGGCTCCTCCCCAACCCTCCAGCCACAGCCCCCCCCCTCTTTTGACTGTTCCTCCTTTCTACAGCTTAGACGACCCCCCAACCTTGTTTATCACCTGTGACATTCAGATGCCGCTGCCTATATACATTTCACGCATCTAGCGCACGGCTCTTTGTTATTCTCTTTCCCCTTAACAATGTAAATGAGCTTAGCAAGTTAGAAACCGCTAAGGAAGAGGGCGGGTCAGAAAAGAAAACAAGAAAATACACCAATATCCAGGAAACACACGCTTCCCAGAGCTTTCCTAAGTTAAAGGGTAGCTCACCAATGGCAAAGGCGGTGTCCTTGTCGATGGTGGCCGCTTCCTTGGGATCAAACAACAAAGAGGCAACTTCATCTCTAGATAAGAGGCTGGGATCACTTTGAGGGAGGGCGAGTCGTTGGAGCTGCTGAGCTAAGGACGTCATCTTTCAGGCCAGCGGATTTCTAAACACACAGGCTAAGAAACATAACCCCGTGAGAAGCCTCTACAAAATTAAGAAGGTGGCTTAACAGTAAGCAGCAAATGTCTCACGTACAAGCAACTTTCCTCCGTACTCAACGCGGTCGCGGGCACATCACTTGCTGCCCAGGGACTCGCGGACGCCGGAGGTGCAAACACTAAAGCAACAGCGTTAACAGCTAATTACAGCCCCGGGGGCCGCGCCGAACGTTTCTCAGCCACGACTCCGCGGAGACTCGAAAACCCGCGGGCACCTTACGCTCCCCTGTATACCACTCCGACCCACAGCTCCTGCTCACCCGGAGCTCGACTTGGGGCAGGACTCAAGAGGCCAACGAATCTTCACAGCAGGTCCCACGTGGTACCAATAAGTCCAGCTCTCGTCCGGAAGCGTGGACCACTCCTCGGGCGAACTTCCGGTTTCAGGCACTACGGCAAGTGAAGAGGTACAAGCTTGCCGGAATGAGAAAAGGCGACTCCGCCCCCAGGCGGTGAAGCCCCGCCCCTCCGCTGCGCGGGACTTCAGGCTCAGGATCTGCGGTCCGCTAGCTGGGAGCTAGTGGTTGGTTCGTTTTTGGCTTGTGGCTGGAAGTTTCAGTTTCTGGGCGGGCCTTTTGTGTGCTTTAAGGTTCTGTAACCGGAATCATTCATTCAACATATACGTATCCAGCTTTTACTAGGTACCGGCAGCATCGCGCAGTGATGTCACAGCCCGGGTTCATATACCCACGCTAACGCCTTTGGGCGGTGTGAGCTACACCGAATTCTCATCTCTCTGTTTCTTACCTCCTCTATAAAACGAAAAGAAGCTACGAATTTCAGGCGATGAGCTACTGATCGCGGTGCGAGCCGCTCTGCACATTCTGAACACACCCGTCTAGGGGCTTGGGGGCCGTCCCTTCCTCCACTTTGCATTCTTGGAGGCCACGCATTGTTTTTTGTTTGTTGGTTGGTTGGTTTAAACTAAGCCTGGTGAGAAGTAATTTACAAATGAAATCACACACTTCACTTTAGCAATTCGATGAGTTTTAACAAAAGAATAAGCAGGTAACACTATCTCCCCATTCAAGACATAGAAAGTTTCCATCGCCCCTAAAAAGTTCCCTCTTGCCCCTTTGCTGTGATGCCCACCCCACTGCCGGCCTCAGATAACCATTGGTCTTCTTGGTGTCACTATAGATTGGTGTTGCTGACGACTGTCCCATATGGATATACAACAATCTGTTCCCAAAGCAGCAGTATGTGCCCAAATGGAGTGAACTGGCCTCTCCAAGAAGCTGCACAGGACACAGGAGTGAAATTGGATATCCTACCTATCTTTTTTGGATGCATTCGTTTCTCTTAGGATGTGGAGCTCTTCGATGCCAGGGTGTCAGTATTCCTCCTTGGAGACTGTTGGAAACAGAGTTACAGTTTGAGGGGCTCACTTCTATACTCCGTGCTGATCTCTCCCTTTTGTGAACACAATCTTCCGTTGTGCTTTGCTTTAACAGCATTTAAAACAACCAAAAAAAATCTTTTCAGTTATTTCTACAGAGTTAATAACCTCCTTTTGCATGGGGTGTTGATTGCCTTGTAGTGTGGTTTTTCAAGTTCTGGTGGTATCTCTTTCATCCTTAACAACAGATCTCTCAAAGGAATTTTTTTTTCTTTACAAAAGCAGTCAGTTTGGGGAGAAGTGAAAGTAGTGAGAAATGAAAATCAGGCCTATTTTTATCCACAAAGACATATTTGGTTTTTTGCCTAAAAAAAAAAAATCCTCATATTTTTAAAAGCTTCATCAAAGTGAAAATAAATGGAAAGTTACCGCAAGTATTTGGTTCAACCATTTTTATGTCAGTTCCAATGGTGTATGGTACCGTGTGAATTTTACTTTAGAAGCAAACTAGCAGGGCTTCCCTGGTGGCACAGTGGTTAAGAATCCGCCTGCCAATGCAGGGGACACAGGCCCGAGCCCTGGTCAGGGAAGATCCCGTGTGCCACGGAGCAACTGAGCCCGTGCGTCACAACTACTGAGCCTGTGCTCTAGAGCCCGCGAGCCACAACTTCTGAGCCCACGTTCCACAACTACTGAAGCCCACATGCCTAGAGCCCGTGCTCTGCAACAAGAGAAGCCACCGCAATGAGAAGCCCACGCACCGCAACAAAGAGTAGCCCCACTCGCCGCAACTAGAGAAAGCCCACGCACAGCAACGAAGACCCAACACAGCCAAAAGTAAATAAATATATATTTTTAAAAAGAAGTAAACTAGCAAAGAAAAAGAACAAGTCAGAGATCCATAAACATAATATTCATTTCAATAAGCTTTGATTTAAAAAAATATGCCGTGATCTTGAGTTACATCTTTTTCTCCAGAATTTCTCTAGAATTCTCATCTAATTTCTCCAGAATTTAAAAAGAATTCTTTTGATATATTCCTAATTGTTTTCTGATTATTACCACCTCAGTTTTTGTGATTATAAGCCTGTCTCCTGGTTTGATTATTCAGCCGAGGACCAGAGCCAGTGTCCTTTCTCAGTTGTTATTTGAATTTAAAATATTGGTTATAGATCATCTGTAGCTCTGCAATTCCTCCTATCTTATAATCCTTTTAACGCCTTGTGCCATTTTACATTCATTAAATCCAAAATTTTAGCCGTAGTGATACATATTTCTTTTTTTTTCTTTTTTTTCTTTTTTGCGGTACGCGGGCCTCTTGTGGCTTCTCCCGTTGCGGAGCACAGGCTCCGGACGCGCAGGCTCAGCGGCCATGGCTCACGGGCCCAGCCATTCCGCGGCATGTGGGATCTTCCCGGACCGGGGCACAAACCCGCGTCCCCTGCATCGGCAGGCGGACTCTCAACCATTGCGCCACCAGGGAAGCCCGTGATACATATTTCTTGATGCAAGTGTAAACATTGTTTTCAGAGACGGTATTTTAACCATGCATTCTTACATCTTATGGGGGATGTCATATGGCAGAGTGATGATTCTACTCCTTATTTCAGTCACTCTTCATAGCAAGGACTCTACCCCCAAAAAGCAAATTCATAAGTGATTTGAATGAATGAGTTCTTTTTAAAAGGATTTTTAAAAAGGACTTTTAAAAAGCCCTTCCTCACCCCACTCCCCTTTAATCCAGAGCATGGATACTTTGATTCATTCCATGTGTACTTTATACCAGGCTAGGCATATGGTGGTGAACAAGACAGGTAAGTTCTCTACTCTTGCGGAGCTTACACCCCACCAGGAAGAGACAGATAAAAGGCAAACAGGTAAATCAGAAAACCATCAGGCAATGTAATAAGGGGTCTGATGACAATAATACAAAGCCATATGATAGGGGTCACAGAGGGAGGGCATCGTTAGTCTGAGTGGTTGGAGAAGTACCCTCTGAGGAGGGAATATTTATGCTAAGACTTGAGTGACACTTCTTGATAAAGTGGAGATATCTCCAATCACATTTACTCCATTTACTCCAATCACAAGAGGGCTAATTTCTGCCCATCAAATACACCATGCTTGTATTTTCCTCATGTCACTTACGGCTACCTGAAATGATCTGATTTGTTTGCATATCTATTTATTTCTTGTATCCCCTCACTAGAATACTGTCTCCATATAGGCTGGCATGGAGCCTGCCCCTATGATATTGGAGCCAGGGCAAGGATACAGAGGGGCACACACCTGTCAGTCTAAATACTTAAGAGTTATAAATCAACCTCACACATGGTTACCTCGGATATGTTATAACCTCCAATTTTGACAAGTAAACAATTATAATGATAACATGAAAATGTTTTCATACGGCTGAAAGACAGCAAAATACAAAAGATGGCAGCATTTAATTACCATTGTAACTGTCTGGGTACAATATTGATTGGCTGATGATTGTGGATGAGTAATAAAGATATGTAGAGCTAATACATATCCTATATATTTAGCCCATAAAATTTTGCCTTCATTTCAGCAAAGTTACCAATTACGTTGTTTAATCCAGACTTGCATTATTTGCGTTCTATTGGCAAAAATGATAAAAGAGATTAAAAAATAAAATTTAATTACATTCAAAGTGCACAAAATTTGAATATATTTTCAAAAAATATAAATTATGTAAAAATAAATACATTATATTTATTTTTTACTTGTTTTCAAGAGAATTATCTTCAAGAACGCAAAAGTACAGATTATAATGAGAACATTTTAAATAAAATTAAATTAAGTTAAAGGTTTCTTTTTAATTTTTTGGAAAATTTTATAACCTTATTTCAATAAAATGTTTTCATAAAAAATTATTCACAAGTTTATTAATCCATGTCTTTCTAGTTGCCAGTGTAAAGAATCAGTATCACCCTTCATTCATGTTATATCTATATCTACCTATTTTTAAATGTAAGAGTCCTATGAATTCTTTAATGTGGTTAAAGGATCCTCAGCTACCACATCCAATTTTTGAGAACATGTAGTACAGTAATTCCTGAGTACCTCCAGAACCATAAATTGGAAAACAAAAGGAAACAAGATGGGCTTCCCTGGTGGCGCAGTGGTTGACAGTCCGCCTGCCGATGCAGGGGACACGGGTTCGTGCCCCTGTCCGGGAAGATCCCACGTGCCACGGAGTGGCTGGGCCCATGAGCCATGGCCGCTGAGCCTGCGCGTCCGGAGCCTGTGCTCCGCAACGGGAGAGGCCACAACAGTGAGAGGCCCGCTTACCGCAAAAAAAAAAAAAAAAAAAGGAAACAAGAAATTACATGTTTGGAACTACTTAGGAATAATACTTTACTATGCAAAAATGTAATGTGTACATGCAGTCTGAAAGGAAGATTGTGACAAGTTCATCAATTTATCCTTT
The DNA here is from genome assembly GCF_003031525.2 of Neophocaena asiaeorientalis asiaeorientalis. Lineage (NCBI taxonomy): Eukaryota > Metazoa > Chordata > Mammalia > Artiodactyla > Phocoenidae > Neophocaena > Neophocaena asiaeorientalis. The sequence goes on along the minus strand of NW_020174933.1, from coordinate 2,910,303 downwards.
CTCTTATCTAAGCACTTCCAGATTCAAATTTTCCCCCTACTCTGAAGCAGTGTCCAGAAACAGTACAATCCACAAACCAGAACATTCAAACAGGCTTTTTTCTTTTTTTTGAGGACACAGGTTAAGAGACCTGTTTCCCTGAAATTTAAATATAAAAATCAGAGACTGGAGATTCAGAGTTATAGGATGTGCAGACCTAAGTGGCAGTTTTTGAGGGACAGGCTTCTACATTAAAAAAAAAATTATTTCTTATGTATTTGTGATATCCATGCTCAGACCTTATGCTGGTCCAAGGATGGTGTTGAAGACAGGGCTTCCTCAAGTTTATGGCTGAATCCCTGCTACACAGTAAAGTGCATGGTATATGGCTGACAATAAATATTTATGAGCTGAACAAATGAATGAATGAATGTAAATGTGTGTAAGCTCTATCTGTATCTCCTTCCTGTTCAAGAAATATGTATCAGAATGCAAGTAAGAGTAGCATTGTTACAGGAATAACTTAGAATTATTCTAACTATAATAAAAGTAAATCATTCAGAAAATTCAAAATTGTATTTTTAGCAGATTACTTGCATCATATATTACAACTGATGGCATACTGTCTCCTTGAAAATGTATCTATTGATCACAAACCAAGTAAGATGTACCTAATTAGCACTGTAAATGCAGCATGTGAAATCTACATTTTAGTCAAGTGCCAACAAATACATGACTAGTTCAATGACTGAGAAGTTAAGAATTTGTTTCTTCATGTTGCATCCCAAACAAAGTAATCTACATTATTATGAGGTTGAGCACTGTGGTCTTGCCACCCAAAATTGCAATGATTTTTCTGGTTATTTTGAAAGCCATTGGTAGGGAGCTGGGAGTTGAAAGAAATGGCTTGGAAATCAACCAGAGCAACTGGTATAATTTCAGGAACCAGCAGATGGCACCAGAGCATCTTCCTGACCCCGGAGTGCATTCAGCTATACCTCCAGGTACCTTCTGTGGAGCAGCAGTTTTCTAACTTTTAAAATTTGAAAATGATGTACAATCATATAAAAATTGGTTAATTAACTCTTCCATATATTATAACATGTAATAAAAATAATGTTTTTCAACATTATTTTAGAGAACCACGGGACTTTAAAATGTTTATATTTTCTTAGCTAATGAGAAGCATTCAAAGTCATCTGTTTGATAAGTACACTAAACGGTAGGTGTGGGTAGCCTGAATCCACCTCCCGCCCCTGCCCCAGGCCCATCCTAACTTAAATTCCATTGAATATTTGCCACTGGAAAGATTTTTTTTGTTTAGGGTAATGGTGAAGTAGAGAACCAAGAAAGCCAGCAAAGTGGAATTAATAGGGTTATCAGAAAATCCAGGAAACTTTGGGTGGTGCTGGTGGGGGAAGGACTTGGCTCTGTGTGAGCTGGATTTGAAGAAGAATGTGGGGCAGAGAGAGGAGTTTTGGGGATAAATTGAAGAGCAGTTCCCTGTGTGAGATGATATTAGATAGACAAGAAGTAAATAGAAAAAATAAAAATCTTTTGTTTTGTGTTACATTTGGATTCTTCCTTTGGTATTTTTAAAAGAATTCTATGAAGATTTCAATTTATTTTCAGTTCAATTTGGGATCCAGACTAATATTTCTTGTAGTGTAACTCTATGTTGTAGCCAGTTTCACGACCCATTTTATGGAATTATTTAAGTATTGTAAATAAAGTGACAAAAATACCATTATTTCCTAGTGACACGATTATATACCTAGAAAAGTCAAGGGTTCAGTTCTAAAAACAACTGGATATAGTATGGAATATGGGAAGCCAGATCAGTGCAAGTATATACACACAGACGCACAGGCACACATGTGGCGTCACGAACATTTTATCTGTAATTGTAGAAAAACAAATTGACAAAATAAAGGTCAATTTCCGGGCTTCCCTGGTGGTGCAGTGGTTGGGAATTTGCCTGCTAATGCAGGGAACATGGGTTCGAGCCCTGGTCTGGGAAGATCCCACATGCCGCAGAGCAACTGGGTCCGTGAGCCACAACTGCTGAGCCTGCGCGTCTGGAGCCTGTGCTCCGCAACAAGAGAGGCCGCGATAGTGGGAGGCCCGCGCACCGCAATGAAGAGTGGCCCCCGCTTGCCACAACTAGAGAAAGCCCTCACACAGAAACGAAGACCCAACACAGCAAAAATAAATTAATTAATTAATAAACTCCTACCCCCAACATCTTCTAAAAAAATAAAAAAAATAAAGGTCAATTTCCAATAGCAAACACATACACAGAAGTACCTGAGAGAAAACTTATATTCACAAGATCTTTGTGAAGAAACTATAAAAACCTTTAGAAATTAAAATGAAAGATTTGAATGAGTGGTGAAGATTGATAGCTATATTATGCTCCTGGATAGGAAGACAAATATTATATAAAATTTCTGTGGGCCATCCTCAAGTTAATTTCCATATTTAATTCAGTCTTAAGAAAAATCCCAGAATGGTTTTTTAAATTTGACAAAATGCCTCTTAAACGGATATAAAAGAATAACAGAATAAAATTTAAAATTCTCAGAGGAACACTTAATGGAAAAGTATAATAGGGAAGATTAGCATTATCACATATTAAAAATATATGACAAAGCACCTGTCAGTAAAAGAGCATAGCTCTGGGGCAAAATTAGACAAATAGATCCCCAGTACCCAAGAGGTGATCCAGAAATAAACTCCAATTTAAGTGCGTGTTTAAAATAGTGCAACGTAAATATCAACAACAATCAGGGAAGAAAATTTTCACTAATTAATGTTGGGGTAAATAATTTGGATGGAGTAAAAAAAAATCAAAATAGATATGCACTTCAACCCATATGAAAGAAGGGATTCCAGATACCTAAAGAAATTATAGTTCTGAACTGAATGGAGTAACAGGTACCATTTTTACACTCTCACTGGAAACAACCAAAACGAGGACAAAATATATGAAACAATGGCTTTCAAGACACTGTACATCAGGCAATTAAGCTGCCAGTGATCCTAGAAAGACATGACATAAACGAAGTGAGCCCCATGGTTGTCCCAGTTTACTGCCTTGGGAGAGTCTCCTGGCTGCAGCCCAAGAAGAGGAAACCCAGGCAGAACACAACGGACCCTCTGAGTTGAAGAAATGGAGCTAAGAGTCCAGGGAGGACAAGGTGGCTGGAGATTGTGGGTCAGAGTATGAAGTATGAAGAAGTATGAAGAAGAAAAAACCTCAGAGAGGGCTCTGAAGATATGCAGAGGGTCCGCCTCAGGTAATGGTCAGCACTTGCTTGTGAAGAAGCTATCTCAAGCTGAGGAAAGAGTCATCTGAAAGGATCAGAGGGAACAATATCTGTATTCACCAGGAATGAAATTCTATCCAATCATGAGGCTTTCATCTCACTCATGTCACCAGCGAGATGAAAGTCTCATGACTGGGTAGAATTCATGGAAAGATCTTGCCTCAGAAGTGGGGAATAATTGCCCCTGACTGACCACTGCTCCAATCCCACCTAACATCTTAACAGCAAGACATGGAAGATGAAACTGTTTCCAAGTAACCTAACTACATTCCAGAGCAAAACTCAAGCATGTCTAAAGGAAAACAAAAACAGCCAGCACCCAACAAGGTAAATTTCACAATGTCTGAGACATGCAACAAAAAAAAATTATGAGGCATGCAAAAAAAGGAAGAAAACACAACATGCAGTGAGGAGAAACATCAATTGAAACAGACACAGAACTAACACAGGTGTTAGAATTAGCAGACAAGGACAATAAACAATTGTTATAACTATATTCCGTATGTTCAATACGTTAAAAGAGATATGGGATACTAGAAAGAAAAGAAAAAGACCTACATTGAACTACTCGAGAAGGAAACTACAACGTGTGAGATGAAAAATACACTGCATGGGTATAATGGCAAAGTAGATATCACAGAAGAAAAGATTAGTGAATTTGAAAGCATAGCAATAGAAACTATTCAAATGAAACACCCAGGGAAAAGAAAATTTTTTAAAAAAATGAACAAAGCATCAGTAAACTATGGGACAACTTCAATTGGACAATGTGTTTGTAATTAGACTCCCCAAAGGAAGGGGGCAGGCAGAAAAAACATTTGAAGAGATAATGGCTGGACATTTTCCAAATTGATGAACAATGACGAATCCATAGATCCAGGAAGTTCAATAAACACCCACACAAGAAACAAGAAGAAAACGACACCAAGTCTCATCATAATCAAATGCCAAAATTTATATAAAAACTTAAATATTAGAAAACCCAGAAAATAATGGAATTGTGTATTTATCAATTTGGGGGATGTCATGAGAGAGGACTTCCTAGAAGTTTCAGAAAACAATTATTGAGGAAAAGGTCAGCAGGTATAACTACATATAAATGACAAATTTAAGTAGTTCTGCTTTTTAAAATAACATGTAAACAAACTAAACAACTTTTAAAAGACAATCAACAAGAGTGAGAAAACAGAAAATATAGAAGATAAAAGATATTATATATGTACATATGTATGCATATAACACATAGCTCATAATAATAATGAGAAAAACACTAAGATTTCAATAGACAAACAGCCAAAAATCAGAAACAAATGATTCACACACACAAAATCCAATTATTAAATTTACAGCAAAATGTTGAACTCTGTTAGAAAGCAAACAATGTAGATTAGAATAATGCACCAAATATCTACTAAATTAGCAAACTTCTTTTACAAAGTAATATTGTTTATTCCTAGAAAAAGCAGATTTTTAATTTATATTTTCATGTATTACCAGTGATACTATAAAGTGGTGTCACCCTTTCAGAAGCAATTCGGAAATATGCATCAGGAATTCAAAATATGTTTGGACCCATTAACTTCCTAATTCCATATCTGGAACTCTGTAACAATCCAACATTCCACAGCTGTAAACAGACTGTTGTCACTTTATTGTGTGGAATGGTAGATTTTAAAAAGCATAATTATATATAATTAAATATACAGTTAATATAAGTATAAAATTTAAATTATAAACTTAAAACTATAATTTGATAGTTTTAAACAATAATCAAAGATCAATTAAAAATGAAAGATATAATCAAAGGTCTTTTTCTAATTTATCTATGCATACAAACCATTTTTACATGTCATTTTCCATTTTAAGTCAGCCTCTAATATTTAAACCTTAATTAATATAGTTAACATTTTTCTTCATAAATAACTCCATATAATTGATTAGAGAATATCTATTAACAAGTATTTAAATAAAAATGGACATTTTGTGATATGCTATTTTTTTCCAGTTTGATTGAGAAATAATTAACCTACCACCACACTAGGTACAGCTAAAATCCATCTTCTCGTGTAGATAGATACAGTAAAAGGAAAGAAAAAAGGAAAAATTTTTCTTCTTATGATGAGAACTCAGGATTTATTCTCTTAATTTTCCTATATATCATAAAGCAGTGCTAACGATAGTCACCGTGTTGTACATTACAACCTTAGTACTTATTTATTTTATAACTGGATGTTTACACCTTATGCTATTCTTTTTTAAAGGCTTTTCTTTAGCCTGGGAACAAACAGCATACTTTCAAAAAGACATTCCATTCTGGGAATCAGGTTTCTATTACAGACGGATTAATGAAATGAATTAACTCCATTTAATATACTTATAAAGACACTGAGAAATTTTTCAGTATGTATCTCAGAGGACTTTTCTGTAAAAGTCATTATACTTATAAAAATGTTAAGCTATCAGCATAATTGCAGACATTAAGGAATTGAAGGCCTTAGATTAAAGGGTGAGGTATTTATGTATAGGCAGTTATTATTTTGGACTGTCAGATAGGTAGAGGGGGAATCCATTCCATTAAAGCTCCAAAATTGGTCACGTCAAAATTCTTTGAACATTTTAAAGGCTGGGGATGGTGGTATACCTTTAAAAAATTAATTGGATGAAAACTAACAAAGCAAATTGTATTTTACTTCACACATGTGGTTAGTCTTGTGTTTTCATTGAATGTGCTTTCAAACAGCTCAAAAGATCACAGAATCTTTAGGGAACCATGGCTATTGTACAAGAAGTACATCAAAGAAGACTGTAAAAATAACAGAATGAAATCTTTCTCATACCTCCTTCTCCCAATAATAAGGAGACTAGATCACCGTGCCACAGACGTGATTCGTTCAGAGTTTGCATGATTTATAAGTGTAGTTTATATGACAATGCTTTCTTGGAACTTATTCCATGATCGCCAATAAAATGAGTCTCCAAATACACTCAGATTTGCCACTATGTCATTCAATTCAAGTCAGTTCAATGAACACTGATTACGTCTGTACAGTATGCCCGGCACTTTGATAAATGCTGGAAAGATGACCGATACACAGAGCCTATATTTACCCAGAAAGAGGCGTTAGCAGAGTCTAGTACAGAAAGCAGCCATTGAAAATAACCTCTGCCCTCTGTTTAACAGGCACGAGGCCAGACATTGAGGGCACAAAAGGGGTCAGCTTTCCCTGGGGAGGTCATCTGCCCAGAGAAGGTGACATTTGAGATGCATCTTGAAACGTTGAATAGAAACGAACAAGGGGATGACATGCCGGGGGACAAGTCATTCTGGGTAGTGGGTCCACCTGTGAAAAGGCATGGAGATACAGAATAGAGAATTCGGAGAACTGCCAGGCTGACACACCCAGAACGTGGGGGTAGGCTAGAAGGAAAAAGGCGAGGAAGGAAGTGGGATCGGGAGACCAAGATCAGATACGGAAGATGCTCTAAGCCAAATCTTCTATAAGGCAGGGACGTTGTAGGTTGGGTCAAAGGAGCCAAGGCTGGGGGTAGAGAGGCCAGTAGGAGGTGATTATGATAGTTCAGTCCTGGGGTTATGTTAACATTTTAATAAATTTCCCTACAGGGACTTCCCTGGTGGTCCAGTGGTTAAGAATCACCTTCCAATGCAGGGGACTGAAGTTCGATCCTTGGTCTGGGAACTCAGATCTCATATGCTGCGGGGCAACTAAACCCGCGCACAGCAACTACTGAGCCTGTGGGCCACAGCTAGAGAGCAGGTGCCGCAACTACAGAGCCCACACGCTCTGGAGCCTGTGCAATGCAACTAAGACCCAACTCAGCCCAAAGTAAATAAATAAATTAAATATTTAAAAAAATCCCTACAGGTGCCATTTAGAAATTATTTCCTCCATTTTTATAGTATGATTGATTGAAAATTTGCAAGGTAAAAGTTTTAAAACTGCACAAGGATTTTATGAAATAAAAAGAGCTACCTGGGGCTTCCCTGGTGGCGCAGTGGTTGAGAGTCTGCCTGCAGATGCAGGGGACACGGGTTCGTGCCCCTGTCCGGGAAGATTCCCACATGCCGCGGAACAGCTGAGCCCATAAGCCATGGCCGCTGAGCCTGCGTGTCTGAAGCCTCTGCTCCGCAGCGGGAGAGGCCACAGCAGTGAGAGGCCCGCATACTGAAAAAAAAAAAAAAAAAAAAAGAGCTACCTGAAAGGAAAGCATTAAACAAAAACCAATGGTAATTAAGACATAAGCCTTTACCGACTTTCGGAGCTGGAGGGAAACTCAGGAGTACCTCAAATCTAGGAGACAGCTTCCAAACTGCTACTTAAAAGACGTAACTCTTAATAGAGCAATTGAGTGCCAAAGCCAGAAGGGCACATCAATCAAATTAACCTTCCCCTGGGTAGATTTCCATTGCTCTGTCATAATCTTTTTTTCCCCCTAGGGCTAACTGAAAATTTTATTAGCATTAGCCTAATATCTACATATCTAAAGTTTAGCCAGAAAGAAGACATTAACAGAGATAGTTTCATCAGTAGAATTATTACCAATAGTTACAGAGTCCCTATCAAATGCTAGATCTTAAGTACCGAGCTGTTGTCCTTGGTTTATTTATAACATACAGTATTGAAGGAAGGATTATATATTTTTAGCCTTTTCGTTACTTTTTTTTTGGTACCATTTCCTCCCTTTTAGTTAAAATTGCTGAAAATAGCAACAGTTGTCTTCGTTCACTTTAGATGAGATTGTCAGGTCCCATATCTCTAAATAGATGTCCAACCTCCTCTGGAACCCTCAGCAGAAACTCTCAGGACTGTGCATTATAGTTTTGCAGATGGGTCAGGAAGGGCCCGGAAAAGTCCATTATGATGGCAGACATTTATGTCTTTAGGGAAAGCAATTATGTTTTCCACATAATTCCACATGTAACATTTTAGAACCCAGACGTCCTTAGAGATCATGCAATCCAACTCTTCCTTTTATAGATTAAGAAAGTTTCAATAAGTTTCCATTTTCACTGATCAGACTGGCAGAATATAAGAAGATATGTGATATTTAATGTTGGTTAAAGTGTGCAGGGGGAATTAGGGGAAACATCAAATGGTATGATTTTGGAGCGCAGTTTCTCACCACCTACACAAACTTAAAATATATATACCTTTTGGCTCATTTTTAAAAAGCTATCCTAAAGGAACCTAATACATACACATGAGAATATATGTTCCAATGTGCTTGTTTCATGATTTTTTATTTTTATTTTTTACTTTTTGGCCACGCCACTAGGCACACAAGATCCTAGTTCCCCAACCAGGGATCAAACCCACACCCCATGCAGTGGAAGCATGGAGCCTTAACCATTGGACCGCCAGGGAAGTCCCTGTTTCATGACTTTTAGATGGTGAAAAATTGGGGTCAAAGTAAATGTCCATCGGTAATGGAAATTGTTTCACCAATTAGGGTATCTCTGTACCACGAAATATAAGACTGCAGTTGGAATGTCCACGAACCCTCTTGCACTGTTGGTGGGAATGTAAATTGATACAGCCACTGTGGAGAACAGTATGGAAGTTCCTTAAAAAACTACAAATAGAACTACCATATGACCCAGCAATCCCACTACTGGGCATATACCCTGAGAAAACCATAATTCAAAAAGAGTCATGTACCAAAATGTTCATTGCAGCTCTATTTACAATAGCCAGGAGATGGAAACAACCTAAGTGTCCATCATCGGATGAATGGATAAAGAAGATGTGGCACATATATACAATGGAATATTACTCAGCCATAAAAAGAAATGAAATTGAGCTATTTGTAATGAGGTGGATAGACCTAGAGTCTGTCATACAGAGTGAAGTAAGTCAGAAAGAGAGAGACAAATACCGTATGCTAACACATATATATAGAATTTAAGAAAAAAAATGTCATGAAGAACCTAGGGGTAAGACAGGAATAAAGACACAGACCTACTAGAGCATGGACTTGAGGATATGGGGAGGGGGAAGGGTAAGCTGTGACAAAGTGAGAGAGTGGCATGGACATATATACACTACCAAACGTAAAATAGATAGCTAGTGGGAAGCAGCCGCATAGCACAGGGAGATCAGCTCGGTGCTTTGTGACCACCTAGAGGGGTGGGATAGGGAGGGTGGGAGGGAGGGAGACGCAAGAGGGAAGAGATATGGGAACATATGTATATGTATAACTGATTCACTTTGTTATAAAGCAGAAACTAACACACCATTGTAAAGCAATTATACTCCAATAAAGATGTTAAAAAAAGAATATATAGAGTTTGATCCTATTTTTATTTTAAAAATATATTTAAGTGCTTATAAAGAAATGTATAGAGTGATGTACACCAAATTTTAAACAGTGGTTATACCATGGAGTAGACTCAGAGAGTGAGGCAAAGTACATTTTTACTTTACATACTTAAATATTGCTTAAAATTTTACAATAAGCATGCATTATTTTTGTCTTTTCTTTTTCCTTTTTCTTTTTTTGGAAGAAAAATCTGAGCCTCAGATAAGTGAAGTAACTTGTTCAAATCACTCAAATGGTTAGTGAAGATGACAGGACGAGAACCTAGGTTTTCTAATCCCAATCAGACGCTTTTTCTCCTACAGCAAGGCCTTGAGAGACTACCTGAAAATCTAGCTTCCCACAGATCTAGTCAGATCTCATATTTCTTAAGAAAGTAGGTAAAAAGTGTGGTTTCCTGCTTTTATCAAGGCAAATAAATTTTTGGGTCTCTTAAACAACAATATATCCTTCTCAAAAATTTTTTCTCTATGTACTATTGTAATCATCATGGAAATATTCATTGATGGTTTCCATATTTTACTTAGATGACCAATTCTGATCATTTCCCTAACCACTAGCCCACAAAGACAGGATCAAAATTAACCTGGATATTATTTCATAGTTGAACAGAAGACCCAGACTTTCCAACAGAGCTCAAAAGTCTATTCTCAAACTACAGAGGTATTTGCTATCATGCTTCCTCATCTGTCCTTAGAATATCTTCTGCAGTCTTACTATTGTTGTTATTTTTAGCTGCATTTTGGTATCCATGATGGATGGCACCATTAAGTAAAATATATGAAATCTTTGTTTAAAATCTACAGCAATAGTAGCTTTTTCTGTATGTTTAAGTTTTAAGTTACTTTTAGTGATTAAAAATTTCCCAGTGTGGAGTTAGAATTTTCAAACTTTAGGAATGGCCATAATTATTGGGCTGATCTTTTTCCCAATTAATTGATGAAGAGAAACATCTGAAAGTAATTCAAGGGTAATTGCCTGTTTAATTGAACATTTAATTATGTTGGAAAATGTCTCTATGCTAAATAAAAAAAGATACCAAAAGTGTGTATCTCAAATTATCCCTACTCAGTAAACATGTATTTTTTTTTATTTTAAATTATTTATTTATTTATTTATTTATTTGTTTATTTATTTTGCGGTACGCAGGCCTCTCCCGTTGTGGAGCACAGGCTCCAGACGCGCAGGCTCGGCGGCCATGGCTCACGGGCCCAGCTGCTCCGCGGCATGTGGGGTCTTCCCAGACCGGGGCACAAACCCGTGTCCCCTGAATCAGCAGGCGGACTCTCAACCACTGCGCCACCAGGGAAGCCCAGTAAGCATGTATTTTTATATGCAATCATACATGCATAAAATAAGATCTTGAAAGAAATGTATGCCAATATTAGCATTAACTCAGGATGATGAAACTCTGTTTTCTTCTCTGTGTTCCTTGCAGTTTCTGGTTTTGTTAAAAGAATGTTTACTTTTGACATCAGAAAAAAATGTTTGAAGACCTGGAAGCCAATTTAACTTAAAACAATACTTCCTGAATGTCATTTCTTTTTTAAAAAAATTAATTTATTTTTGGCTGCGTTGGGTCTTCGTTGCTGCACGCGGGCTTTCTCTAGTTGCAGCAAGCAGGGGCTACTCTTCACTGTGATGCGTGGTCTTCTCATTGCTGTGGCTTCTCTCGTTGCGGAGCACAGGCTCTAGGTGCACTGGCTTCGGTAGTTGTGGCACATGGGCTCAGTAGTTGTGGCTCACGGGCTCAAGAATGCAGGGTCAGTAGTTGCAGCGCACGGGCTTAGTTGCTCCGTGGCATGTGGGATCTTCCCGGGCCAGGGCTCGAACCCCTGTCCCCTGCATTGGCAGGTGGATTCTTAACCACTGCGCCACCAGGGAAGTCCCCTGAATGTCATTTCTGAGAACAATAGTCAACATTAGGCACTCCTGGAAGGGCATGACATAACCTCATATTAATTTGTTAATATGAGGCAAGGTCTAATTGAAGTTTGACCTTTTGAAAGAAAAAGTGGACTTCAGGGCTTCCCTGGTGGCGCAGTGGTTGAGAGTCCGCCTGCCGATGCAGGGGACACGGGTTCGTGCCCCGGTCCGGGAAGATCCCACATGCCGCGGAGCGGCTAGGCCCGTGAGCCATGGCCGCTGAGCCTGCGCGTCCGGAGCCTGTGCTCCGCAACGGGAGAGGCCACAACAGTAAGAGGCCTGCATACTGCAAAAAAAAAAAAAAGGGGACTTCAATAGAGAGAGAGAAAAGGAGACTAAAAGACAAGGAAAGAGAGAAAAGCGGTAAGTAGACTGTTGATTTGCCTGGGTGGAGCTCAGATTTCAAACATAGGACATACAAAGCCGGGGGACTTCCAAGCAGGGACTTGTGGAAGATGGTAGAGAAAGGTGTGTTATAGAGTGAAAATAGAGAGAGAAAAGGAGACTAAAAGACAAGGAAAGAGAGAAAAGTGGTAAGTAGACTGTTGATTTGCCTGGGTGGAGCTCAGATTTCAAACATAGGACATACAAAGCCGGGGGACTTCCAAGCAGGGACTTGTGGAAGATGGTAGAGAAAGAAGGTGTGTTATAGAGTGAAAGGGAAAGGAAAAAAAATTCTGGCCACAGGAAAGCAGCAGCTGTAATGGGGTTTTCCCTTCCTCACCCCATCCTTCAGCCAGGCCTTACACAGTGTCTAGTACATGGCAGGGTCTTTTTTAGGGATGATAAATGAGGAAAGTGCAGCAGCTGTTTGAACCTAGATGAGATTGAGGTAGTAGCTACAATTATATGGGAAAACCCAAGATGGAACACACCAGCAAACTCTTGCTGGGATCATGATGTTGGTGGACAGCTCTGTTACTAAGCCAAGGCTGAAGAGTCTGTAACTGAAAGCCCCGTCTTGGGTCCTGAGAAAACGATCAGGCAACGAGTAGACTAAAAAGGGGAAACTGAGCTAATCATCATAAAAGATTAGGATTGTAGAAGGAAAAAGAAAAGACCAATGATCTAATTATTTGTTGTTTTATTTTCCTAGGAATCAAGAAAACGTTGAGTAGCATGGATGGACCTAGAGATTATCATACTAAGTGCAGTAAGTCAGAAAGAGGAAGACAAATACCATATGATATCACTTATATGTGTCATATAAAATAGGACACAAACGAACTTATTTACGAAATGGAAACAGACTCACAGACATAGATAACAGACTTGTCGCCAACGACAGGGAGAGAGAAGGATTGGGAGTGTGGGATTAGCAGATGCAAACTATTATATATAGGATGGATAAACAACAAGGTCCTACTGTAGAGCACAAAGAACTATATTCAATATCCTGGGGTAAACCATAATGGAAAAGAATATATATAACAATCACTTTGCTGTACAGCAGAAATTAACACGACATTGTAAATCATCTATACTTCAATAAAATTTAAAAATTTTTTTCATACATTAAAAAAAGAAAGAAAACATTGAGTAGGAGGTAAAAAGGTCTTAGTCATACTAAAGACAGATTGATCAATGATATTAATAGCTATTATCTGATGGACCACTTTCAAAGTAAAAATATTAATATCTATTATTTAATAGGCCATTGACTTTTCCATCTTGTAAAAATTTTTTAGCCTCTTGCCATGCTTTGATATTCCCCTCTGTAAAATAGGACCCAAGTTATACTTGCCCATATTCCTTAAAAATAGTGTAAGCATTAAAATTCAGTGCTGAAATAACAACTTATAAACATATCGTGATATGTTACCATCTAGTACTCTTGGGGAAAAATTCTCTAGCCCACTCACTCCTGGTGAAAAACAGTTTGTTTTGGGTGAAGTAAAAAATAACAAGGAATTATTTATAGTAAGTTCCCAATATTACAAGGATTATTTACTTGGTTCCTTATTTTTCCTCCTCATTCATCCTAAAGTTCAAAATCAATTGTATACTTATTACCAACTCCTAGAGTGGTGGTCCGAAATAGGAAATGTAATGACAATTCCTTCCATTTTTCTTCTTCTTAGTACTCATTTCACAAGTCATATCGAGGAAGACGGTTGAAACTATAGATTAAAACAAGAAAAACTAGATTATATCTCTGAATTTCACTTGTCTAAACTATCCTTAACCAGGAACCATGCCATCTGCCACCTTTGCCTCCTATAATAGTTGATTGCATTGGGGAAGGTGGAGTGGAGTTGGTTCCTTAGAAGAAGTGGAGTGCAAGTTTTGGAAATATTTTTTTTGTTTGTAACACTGCATATAAATTAGTATTGCTGCATATCTCCACAGAATATCTTGACATTGGTTTTAAATCTTCTGAAACCCATATGTTTGTCAAAAAACATTTATTAAGAGCTTAATATGTCCAAGGGAGTTTTGCTAGAAATACAGAGATACATAACACAGTCCTCAATCTCCAGTAGATCACACTCTCAAATAAAAATGAGCAAAAACTTCTAAAGCTTGGACTTTCAATACAAAAGTAATACATTTCACTGTATTTTTTGATATAGCTAAGTCAAAAGAACTATAAAATCACCTATTATCCTTATCACCTAGAGATAACCACTTTTAACATTATTATAGACACATACATGCATATATTTAAAAGGAATCATGTTTGAAATATCTACTGTTTTTTCAAACTGTTCCCCCCTCTCCAGGAACATTTTTCCATGGTAAAATCTCTGTTAATAGCTACATAATTTGAGTGTACTATAATTTATGGGTGTCAAATTTATTTAAATATTTTCCAAACACTTAAGCTGTGGAAAATATTCCATGTTACTAAAAAATATATTTAAGAGAGAATTCTGGGTATGTGCCACCTGAGGGAGGCTCACTTGTAACTTCACTTTCTGTGCCTCACCTGGACCAGGTAGCTGTAGCAGCAGCTAGGAGAAGTAGACCCTTTGCCATGTGTGAGGGTGAGGCTGCTCTCCAGGTACCAGGGAAGAGCATGGAGGCTAAAATATCAGGAAACTCTTACATGAAGACCATAAAGGAGAGGCTCCTGGGTAGAACATGTACTGCTAAAATCGATGTTCCTTCCTATGGTAGGTTGACTTCGAATGCATGAGTGTGTCTGGTCTTCCTGGCCCCAAGAGGCAGACAGGTCCTAAAGTGGTCCCCACAGCCCTTGTACTTGTCCTCATGCCTTTATATAACACTCACCTTTTGAGTGAAGATGAGACCTATGACTTACTTCTAACCAACAGAATATGGCAATGGTGACAAGATATGTGTGATTACATTGCATACAATTGTGACATTAATCTTGCCAGGAGACTCTCCTCCTTGTTGGCTTTGATGAAACAAGGAACTGTAGGGAAGACCCACCTGGCAAGGAACTTAAGGCAGCCTCCAGCTGACAGCCAGAGAGAAACGGAGGCCTTCAGTCCAATAACCCACAAAGAAATGAATGCTGCCGACAACCACATGAGCTTGGACATGGGTCCTTCCCTTGAGCCTTAGATGAGCCCTAAGCCCCTGCTGATCCTTTTTTTTTTTCCCCCGGTACGCAGGCCTCTCACTGTTGTGGCCTCTCCCGTTGCGGAGCACAGGCTCTGGACGTGCAGGCTCAGTGGCCATGGCTCACGGGCCTAGCCGCTCCGCGGCATGTGGGATCTTCCCAGACCGGGGCACGAACCCATGTCCCCTGCATCGGCAGGCGGACTTTCAACCACTGCACCACCAGGGAAGCCCCTCTGCTGATACTTTAATTGCAGGTTTGTGAGATGCTGAAGCAGATGACCCAGCCTGGCTGTGCCTGGATTTCTGACCCACAGAAAGTGTGAGATAATAAATGTGTTGTTTTAAACCACTGTTTGCAGTAATATTGGTACCTAGCAATGATTACTGATAATAATAATAATAATGTCCTGAGTCATCACTGATCCTGAAGCTAGGAAATAAGAAGAAACTGAGAACAGAAAGATTTTGTCTGTGATCCTCAATGGGACTGTCCGCCTACCTTGTTCTATATTGTCAAGCCATAGGAGGAGAGACAGCTTCAGCTTTTATTACACAAAGGGAGCTATCGACTTAGGCAATCTAATATCAGACCGGAGCCCAATAAGCCAACAAAGAAAAATACATCTTATTTCAGAAGAATTGCCAAAAAGAGGAGTTAAAGTCAGAACTAACAAAACACATGTTGCTGAAGATGACAGCCAACATCTTGAATTTTTAAAAAGTAATAAAAGAAGTCTCACTTCCAGTACTGGTATAGTACCTAAGATGGACTAATATTTTTGCTGATAAAAATCATTACATCTTCATGAAATATTTTTTAAAAACCTAATAATTTAAGGGACTAGAGAATGACCCATAGCAGGCAGACATTGCAGAGAACTTGATCCTTGAATAATGAGCCGTGTACCAGTAAGATCTCTTAATGTGACCTCAGCCCATTTTCTCATTTATTAATTCTCTGCAAGAAGCCAGCCAGGCACTGCCGAACCTCTGTGTCTGGAGTTTGTTAATTCTGCCCTATGTCCTGGCCTTTCCTTGAATCTTCTTGTCTCTGTGGACTCAGGATCTCAGTGTTCCTCACTTACCCCCAGCCAAACCCTTGATCCAGTAGTGCAGTCTCTAGCCCTTCCCTTTCCATGGCTCATTTTTCCTTTTTTTTGTCAGGGCTGCAGCATGCTTTTCCTAACGACTCCCAAATTACAACCATCCTTCTTATCTACAGATGAGGTGAACTTGGCCTCTGAACATCACCATACCAAATTGGTGTAGTCTTATACGTATTGTAAGTCAATGACTTATAAGGCCCTACTTACCCCTTACATTTCTTTGGCTTCTTCTCCTATTTCTCTCTTCTTTTCTCTCTCGATTTCAGCCACATTGCCTCTTTGATGCTCGCTGCTTTTCCAATACAAGAGACACACTTCCACCTCAGGGCCTCTGCACTTGCTGTTTCCTCTGCCTTAAGTATTCTTCCCCCAGATATCTCCATGGCTCTTTCCCTTTTTTCAGGTCTTTGCTCAAATATCACTCTTTTGGTGAGCCCTTACCTGGAAATTCCATCTAAAACTATCAACCCAACTCTGTCATGACACGCCTACCTCCCCTTAGCACTTATTACCTAACGTGCTAAATGTTTTACGTATTTAGCTTGTTTGCTATCTGTTGCTCCATCTAAAATATGTGTCGTGTGTGCATGGATTGGTGTCTGGTTTTTTTCTTTTGTTACTTCTGTAGAGTTTGGAACAGTGACTGACACATGTCAATCATTACTTGTTGAATTTCTCAACTTGGCTTAAAAGTTTCATTTTCTCATAGTGTAACTTCTCCCATAGATTGGTAGGCTGGTACTAAGTTGCAGAGGTGTCTTGATGATCCACAATTATGGTTTTAATATTTCAGTTCCTTTTGGCTAGAAGTATTGATACTTGATCCTAAGTGACTAAGGCAGAAGGAAAGAGAATATCTAGGGCTACCCCAATGAACAAAGTCGTGGGCTCCAAAGTTCATTTATAAGTCAATTGTTTGGACATCCTGAACTTATTTTCAGAACACGATTGGGCACAGCTAGTTAACTGCACGGAGTCTGAGAAGACTGGAAAATACCAGAACTTGGAACCAGATCTGCCCACTGGGATGGGGCAGGCCCCGAAAGGACAGGAACAGGTGCACTGCACTCCGAGGGTGTTCAACGCAGCCATTAGGAGACAATGGCACAGGCAGCAGTTAGGTTAGAGAGAACCCACAGAAATGGGGGGACCCCACTGGGAAGTCGAGTTTAGCAATTGGCCATCTAGGAGTAGTGATACTTAAAAGACAAGTTTCTCGAAAAACATCACTAAGATAGTGCAAAGGCAGGCCAAAGATTAGAGAGAAAACATTTGCCATATATATATCTGACAAATGGCTCATATGCCGAATATTTAGGGAACGGCTTCAAATCAAAAAGAAAAGATAGACAACCCAATAGAAAAATGGGCAGAAGTCTTTAACAGTCATTTCAAAAAAGACAGTCTCTAAATGTGTAATAAATATATGGATATGTTCTTAGCATCGATTATAAACAGTCAAACTAAAGCCACGGTGAGATTTTACTACACATCCACCAGAATGGCTAACACTGGGAAGACTGGAAATAGAATGGTATTGGGAAAAAAAACAGATACACAGGGGCTTCCCTGGTGGCGCAGTGGTTGAGAGTCCGACTGCCGATGCAGGGGACGCGGGTTCGTGCCCCGGTCCAGGAGGATCCCACATGCCGCGGAGTGGCTGGGCCCATAAGCCACGGCCGCTGAGCCTGCGCGTCCGGAGCCTGTGCTCCGCAACGGGAGAAGCCCGCGTACTGCAAAAAAAATAAATAAATAAAAATAAATAAAAAATTAAAAAAAAAAAAACAGATACACAGATCAGCGGAACAGAATTGACAACCCAGAAATAAATCTACACATATATTATCAATTAATTTATGACAAAAGAGACAAGAACATACAATAGGGAAAGGGCAGTCTCTTCAATAAATGGTCTTGGGAAAACTGTACAGCTACACGCAGAAGAATAAAACTGGACCACTCTCTTAGACCACACACAAAAAGTAACTCAAAATGGTTTAAAGACTTGGACATAAGGCCTGAAACTATAAAATTCCTAGAAGAAAACATAGTCAGTAAGCTCCTTGACATCAGCCTTGGCAATGATTTTTTGGATTTGACACCAAAAGCAAAGGTGACAAAACCAAAAATAAATAAGTGGGACTATATCAAACTAAGAAATTTCTGCACAGCAAAGGAATCCATCAACAAAATGAAAAAGCAGCCTACCAAATGGGAGAAAATATTTGCAAAGTATATATCTGATAAGGGGTTAATATCCAAAAGAGATAAAGAACTCACACAACTCAGTAGTAAAAAAAAAAAAACCAGTCCAAGTTAAAAATGGTCAGAGGATCTAAATAGACATTTTCCCAAAGAAGACATACTAATGGCCAACAGGTATATGAAAATGTGCTCAGAGTCAGGAAGAGAAAGGCAAATAACATATGATATCACTTACATGTGGAATCTAAAATATGACACAAACGAACCTATCTATGAAACAGAAACAGAATCAGGAACATAGAGAACAGACTGGTGATTGCCAAGGGATAGAGGGTGGGGGAGGAAATAATTGGGAGTTTGGGGTTAGCAGATGCAAACTGTTATATATATATAGAATGGATAAACAACAGGTCCTACTGTATAGCACAGGAACCTATATTCAGTATCCTGTGATAAACCATAATGGAAAAGAATATGAAAAAGAATGTATATATATGCATAACAGAGTCACTGTGCTGTACAGCAGTAATTAACACAACATTGTAATTCAACTCTACTTTAAAAAATAAATTTAAAAAAAGACAAGAAATAACAAGTGCTGGCAAGGACGTGGAGAAAATGGAACACTTGTGTGCTGTCAATGGGAATGTAAATTGGTGCAGCCACTATGGAAAACAGTATAGACATTCCTCAAAAAATAAAAAATAGAACTACCAAATGATCCAGCAAATCCGCTTCTGGGTATTTATCCAAAGAAAACAAAAACCTTAACTTGAAAAGATACATGCACCCCAATGTTCATTGCAGCATGATTTACACCAGCCAAGATAAGGAAACAACCTAAAAGTCCATTAATGGATAAGTGGATAAAGAAAAATGTGCCATATATTATGGTGTAAAGTATATTTTATATATTTATATTTTATTACTCATAAAAATATTATGCAATATTACTCAGCCATAAAAAGAGAAGGAAATCTTGCCATTTGCAACAGCATGGATGGATTCTGAGGGCATTACGCTAAGTGAAGTAAGTCAGACGGAGAAGACAAATACTATATGATCTTGCTTATATGTGGAATCTGAAAACAAACAACTGAACTCATAGATAGACTGGTGGTTGCCAGAGATGGGGGTGAGAGGGTGGGAGGATGGGAGAAATGGGTGAAGGGAGTCAAGAGGTACAAACTTCCAGTTATAAAATAAGTAAGCCCTGGGGATGCAATGTACAGCATGGTGTCTATAGTTAATAAGGGAATTGGCTAGTCTCTGCTCCAGCAATGTTAGGGCTGGGAAGCCTGGAAGGCAGGGGGGACTTGCTGTTGCCTTAACTCACACCCTGGTGGTTGATGCTGGTTGGTGGCTGGGACCTCGGTGGGGCTGGACCCCATACCTGGGGAGATCTCTCCACGTGGTCCCTCTGCCAGGGCTGGTCTGGGCTTCCTCACAACATGGCTAAGGATCCCAAGAGAACCAGGCAGAAGCTGTATCACTTTTTTCCTTGTGGTAAAAAACATATAACATAAATTCGACTATCTTAACCATTTAAAAAAAAAAAAAGAGAGAGAGAACCACTTCCCTGGCAATCCAGTGGTTAAGACTCTGAGCGTCCACGGCAGGGGGTGTGGGTTCGATTCCTGGTTGGGGAGCTAAGATCCCACATGCCACACAGCATGGCCAAAAAAACCAACCAACCAAACAAACAAAAAACACCTGTCCTCTTTTCAAGCAAAAGTTAGAGGAGATATTTCTCGATTTGTTGGGCTGGAAAATAAAACTATTTCTTATTTTCAGCATCTCCAGCCCCTTTGAATATTGGCAGATGTGGAGGAAATGACATTCTGGGACTTCCCGTCTCAGCACTTAAAAAGGCATTGTGGCTTCTGCTTTCACCCTCTTGGGATCCAGTTACCTAAAAAGGAGTTCAAGATAGACCACTAAATGATGAGAAACCACATGGATAGCAAAAGGCCCAGCCAGTCCCCAGCCATCCAGCTTCATTGGTTGCTGTGTGCGGTCCCTAACACACAGTTAAGGAAGACTTCTTTGTGGTTCCAGCCCCAGGGGAGCCCCCAGCTGAGCACAGCTGCATGCGGGACCTCAGCCAATACCTCATGGAACAAAGCCAAGTCATCCCCATGGAGCCCTGCCTAGATTGCAAAATCAGGAGCAAATAAATGGTGGTGTTTGCTTCAAGACACTAAGGGTTCAGGTGGTTTCTGTGCAGAAAGAGATGGCTGAAATACCTAGCCCTAGGCAGCACACAGATGGTATGACATTTTCATATTCCTTACCCCAGTGCACAAGGTCCTAAAAGATCTGTTCCTCCGCCTGCTGTTCTTACTTCCTCTGGTATTACGTCCCGTGCTAGTTAGCTGGGGCTGCTATAACAAAATACCACAGACTGGGAGGCTTAAACAACAGAAATTAATTTTCTCACAGTTGCGGAGGCTGGAAGTTCAAGGTCAAGGTTCAGTTTCCAGTGAGGATGCTTCCTGGCTTGCAAACGGCCACCTTCTCGCTGTGTCCTCACATGACAGAGAGATAAAACACATGAGCTCTCTGCTGTCTCTTCTTATGAGGTCACTGATGCCATCACAAGGGCCCCACCCTCATGACCTCATCTAACCCTAATTACCTCCCAAAGACCCCACCTCCAAATACCATCATAAAGAGTTAGGGCCTCAACATAGGAATCTTGGGAGGATGTAACTTAGTCCACGGCACTCCCTCTCTCATTTTCCTCCATCAGCACTAAGTTTTCAGTTTCTCAAACATGACACACTCATTCCTACCTTGGGCTGTATAACTGCTGTTCCCTGTCTGAAATGTTGTGCCACCCAGACCTTCACCGTTTCCTTCTTATCATTCATCTCAGAGAAAATGTCACTAATATTTCCACTAATATTTCCTGCATCGGCAGGCGGACTCTCAACCACTGCACCATCAGGGAAGCCCGCAAACCCCACTTTGACAGAGACCTAATTCTGAATGTCAGGAACTTACGTCTCCTCCGCTGCAGTCCTAGAAATGGATTGAGAACCTCCCAGGTGTACACCACTAGCAGGGATCTCAGGGCAGAAGTTACTGAGCCTCGGAGGCTGGGAAGAAGTGGGGAACAAGGATTGGGGACCCTAAGGAGGAAGGGACTATGGCAGGAGATGTGGGAGCAAAGAAGGGCTGGGGGAAGACTGGACAAGGGTGGTGGGCAGAGGGCCCTGTGGGTGCTGAGTAATGGTGTGGTCCAGGGGGTCAGGGGCTGTGAGGGACAGCACTGTGCCCCAACCTCCTGGGGTCAATCTTTTCCCATCTTCCTCTCGTTCTTCTCACCATGGACACGTGGCAGGCACGAGGTGGTGGGGAGGAGAGGGAGGTGCAGTGGCAGGACGTCGGTGAGAGCCTTTCCTTTCCACATTCAATACCAGGGGCTAGAGCTGGGGGGAGAGGAACAGAGGGAGTGGGGTGAGGTGGAGGAGGTGGAGAGGGAAGCTCTCCCCCACTTTCCTCCACCAAAGGTCCTATTTTCTATTTTTATCTATCTTTTTATTTTTGGCTGTGTTGGGTCTTTGTTGCTGCGTGCAGTCTTTTCTCTAGTTGCGGCGAGCTGGGGCTACTCTTCAATGAGGTGCACGGGCTTCTCGTTGCGGTGGCTTCTCTTGTTGAGGAGCACGGGCTCCAGGCGCGTGGGCTTCAGTAGTTGTGGCACATGGGCTCAGTATTTGTGGCACACGGGCTTAGTTGCTCCGCGGCATGTGGGATCTTCCTGAACCAGGGCTCGAACCCGTGTCCCCTGCAGTGGCAGGCGGATTCTTAACCACTGCATCACCAGGGATATCCGGTCCTATTTTCAACAGATACTCACAGTAGAACCAGGAGAGGAGTTGGGGGCGGGGTTGTCATGTGGGAGACGTGGCTAACCTCAGACATGGTGTGATGCAGCGATGATTCTGCAATGGCAAAGGAACTGGGCAAAGAGAGGCAAAGCGTGTGTGTGTGTGTGTGTGTGTGTGTGTGCGCGCGCGTGCACGCGCACCTCCAGGGTTATGAAGTGAGGGAGAGGGAATCTCTGGAATCACCCAGTTGGGGAGGTGGGTGGGAGGGAAAGAGGCAGGTACAAGGGGCAGCACAGATTAATGTCATGCTGTCAGGGACCCGCAGCCCAGGGCCGGAGCCACCTAGCGGATGGGAAGGCACATGACCTGGCTCCGTGGTTCTACTGCGGTGGCTTCGGAGGTTCTTGCCAAGAACTTCCTGATGCGCTCCCACAGAACTGGTATTGGCCTTCAGTGGAAAGAATTGCTCCCCTACGGCAGGACCAAGAGAGTGTAAATTAGAGAAAAGTATGCTAGTCATTTGCTGGTCAGATTGCTTTTTTTTTTTTAATTAAGAGGCTTAGAAGACATATTACAAATTTGCTTTTAAGCCTTTTCACCAAACTCCTAGACTAGTTCCACTTCTATGCACTGTTTTCCTAAAACAGCACAAAAAAGATTTTGGATCACAAAAGTTGCCTTCTCCACCAAGACCTCATTCCATTACTATTAGAAGTAACTGTTTAAACTTAAATTTTAATGGAGTCAGTTTAATTATTGAAACCTCATAAATGAACAGTATTTAGATAAATATAATACGTATATATATTGTAAAGTCAAAGTATAAGAACTATGTGGTTATACAATACCAGTACTTTTTCATAGAATTGAAACATTAAAGCTGAATATATACATATATATGAATATATATTCATATATATGAATATATATTCATATATATATATGAATCACTGAATCACTTTGTTGTACACCTGAAACTAACATAACATTGTAAATTAACTATACTTCAATTTTAAAAATGGTTAAAAAAAGACAGATGGAGACAGAGCAAAAACCTCAAAAATAAAAGATATCATCCATTCAATTATGTAAGGAATATACATAAGCTTATAACTAGGGTTTATTAATTTTTTGAGCATTATATTTCACGGTTTGTTTTGTTATACCAGCAACTAATATCTATTAAAAAGAAGGCTCTGGAATCTTGCCCTGGCTTCCAGAATTCTTGGGGAAAATTTTTCTAGAAGCGTTATTTCAGTGCATCCTCCATTAAAATAGCGCTGCTCACATGTATATGTTCACTTGTTTGTGTACAACCTACTTGATGGAAGGTGCTGTGGCCACTACTCTGAGACGTCAGATATATACGTATATACTTATATGTGTACATGCAGAATAACACTTTATGCATATGTCCTCTCCTGCTGGCTTGTGATCCTCTTTAGGGCAGGTTCCATGTCTGTTTTATCTTTGTTATTTGTCTGATTTTTTAGGACACTGCCTTGACCATAGTTAGGACTAATTAGTTGTTTGTTGCCTGCTGGACAAAAATGGTAAAGATGACCACAGAAAAGCTGGGTTTGGACAAGTTTGGCTAAAACATACCCTTTAAATGAGTAAACTCTATCCTCTTCCAGAGTGCATTTCCAACATCAAATGGTGATGAACTAAAGCTTTATTTTCTCCTTAACGGGTAGGTTCGTTACAGGACACTTGAAGCAGGGAATAACAGGCGACGTCATTACATTCTCTGTCCACGATGGCGTCATATGCACTGGGCTCCAGTCCATTCTGCTTGTATAGCACTGGCTGTGAACATCCTCTGAGGTTAAGATACCGTTCCGGCAACCCGAGTCATCACTTTCCATTCCTTCCGGCGCCTGGAGTCCCATTTTAGCTGCGGGGATCATGCAGTGTGTCTATCACGTCACTTGCAGAGATACCAGGACTGTTTTGCGTCTACTGTCCAGTGCCCCCACTCCAACACCCCGTGTCATGTACCGTGTGTGTGATTTAGAAGAAGGGCATCTGAGCAGAAGGCTTTGCCTGCAGCAGACTTTTCAAAAAGAAAGTGTGAGACATAGAGAACAAACTTATGGTTACCAAAGGGGTAGAGGGGGGAGGGATAAATTAGGAGAGTGGGATTAGCAGATATACACTACTAAATATAAAACAGATAAACAACAAGGTCCTACTGTATAGCACAGGGAACTATATTCAATATCTTGTAATAAACTATAATGGAAGTATATAGTTATAAGATATATATATAACTGAATCACTGTGCTGTACACCTGAAACTAACACAACATTGTAAATCAACTATACTTCAATAAAAAAAAATACAAAAAGGAAGTGTGAGCAAGGCAATTTCTCAGTGTTCAGCAACAAATTCAGTCCAAATACCTAGGTAGCTGTAACCCACATCACCTTTTCCCTACAATAAGAGACAGTAGGATAAAAAGTCCCCCTCTGAGTAGGCAGGGCTCCAACTGTCCTTCAAGTCCTCCTGAAATTCCATCAAGATTACCATCCCATGGGTAGCGGCAGGGATTTTTAGTAACCTAGTTTTCCACCCGGGAATATCTCTTTAGGACAATCACTTTCACTTCATTGCTATTCAGTTCCAGACGCAGAAACGTAAAGACGGAAATCCAGAAATAAATCGGAGGGACAAAGAAAGCAAGCAATGGAACAAAATACTTTCTGAGAGTTACATGGACTTTGTGGCATTTCCTTTCTTAATAATCCTCAGGATCATCAAAAATAGGTCCTGGCTGCCCTTTTGGGTCCTGCAAAGTTCTCGGTCTTGTACCCCTCCTAACTTGAACACCAAGCTGGGCAGGTGGGAGCCCTCAGGGCAGGGGTCCCTTACAGAGCAGCTGCACAGAAGCTTCAGGAGCTCAGGGTTGCCAGCACTCCCTTAGCTGGTTGCCAGGTTTCCAGAGTGCTAGAACAGTAAACAGTTGTTTCTCAGAAACAGAGATGGGGTTATCCACAGCCTCACATGCTAAATTTAAATTTAATGAAGCTCTTTCCTAACAACCCATATCAGTGATTTTCAGCCGGGCTGGTGGTGAGACAAGATCCATCTCCAGGGGGTTGGGGGAAGGAACCAGCATGTGTACTTTGAGCAAGTTCTCCAGGTGACTCTGTATCCCACCTGCAAACCCCAATGCCTCTTCAGAAAACCACTGGTACAGATCTTGGATGCTGGTGGAGGGCCTCTCTAGCTTTTTCTGCAATTTGCCCACAATGCTCCTGACATTTCAGAGTTAACTTCTGAAGCACTTAAGGAAGATGACCTAAGCCTCCCTCCCCCAGTGCTGCCCTGTGAACTTTCTCACACTTAGGAGAGCGTAGCTAAGGAGGCTGAATAGCATACAGAGAATGAGGTGGGTATAATTCAATATTGACAACAGTTGACTGAATGTCTTAGGTTTACTCCTTGGAGCTGCCGAAGATTTCAAATGGAAATTTGGATGTCATCAATCACATCTTCCATAATCCCTGCAGAACAGGGATGGTTGCACAGCCTGAAGCCAAGGGCTGACGGTGGAGGCAGATGCATCCTTCTACTGTCCCATCTCAGACACATCTTCCTGCTCCATATCCTTCTCTCGTGCCACGAGCTTGGGAGGGAAGCTTCCTTCTTGCAGAGAAGGGAAGAAGGAAAGCACAGGCAACATTTATTTGACCCGTGACTGAAAAGACCCTATGACTTTCTGAATCCAAATGCATATTAGGGAAACCAAAATGAGCCTGTAACTACAAAACTGCCGGTCGTTTTCTGTTTGGTAAGCCATTAGGAGCTGCACATAATCGTGGGGAAGACTGTTCCTTGGTTCTGAGGTTAACACTTGAATTGACCATTTAGTTATGCAAATAAAAGGCAAAGCCGCAAATTGGAAAATGAGACCATGGCAGACACCCCTCGATGGCTAACCCAGGGCTTCCCAACTAAAGACCAATTTATGCTGCACTGGTTCTCAAAGTGGTCCTGGGACCCTTTCAGGGGGTCTGTGAAGCTGGAACTATTTCTTCCAACACGAAGACAGTACTTGCCTTTGCCACTCCCATCCCTTCACGAGCGTACAGTCACATTTTCCTGACGTTATATGACATGTGATAATGAAACATTGCAGGAGCCGACAGAAGAATCCAGCTGTCTTCTATTAAGATACGTAATAGGGTTTCCCTGGTGGCACAGTGGTTGAGAGTCCGCCTGCCAATCCAGGGGACGGGGGTTTAAAAAAAAAAAAAAAAAAAGGTACATAATAAAGAGATGTGCAAAAAAGGCAAAACAATGCTACTGCACCCACCCATTTTTTTTTCATTTTTTTTGGAAAATAGAGTTATGGGGCTTCCCTGGTGGCTCAGTGGTTAAGAATCTGCCTGCCAATGCAGGGGACACAGGTTCAAGCCCTGGCTTGTGAAAATCCCACATGCCACGGAGCAACTAAGCCCGTGTGCCACAACTACTGACCCGTACTCTAGAGCCTGCGAGCCACAACTACTGAGCTCGCGTGCCACAACTACTGAAGCCTGCGCGCCTAGAGCCCGCGCTCCACAACGAGAAGCCACCACAATGAGAAGCCCGCGCACCACAACGAAGAGTAGCCCCAGCTCACCGCAACTAGAGAAAGCCCGCACACAGCAACAAAGACCCAAAACAGCCAAAAATAAAAACAAATAATTAAAAGAAAAAAATCATTAAAAAAAGTTATGTTTCATAAAAATATATTCTTTTTTTTAAGATGTTGGGGGTAGGAGTTTATTAATATATTTATTTATTTTTGCTGTGGTGGGTCTTCATTTCTGCGCGAGGGCTTTCTCTAGTTGTGGCAAGCGGGGGCCACTCTTCATCGCGGTGCATGGGCCTCTCACCATCGCGGCCTCTCTTGTTGTGGAGCACAGGCTCCAGACGCGCAGGCTCAGTCATTGGGGCTCACGGGCCCAGTTGCTCCACGGCATGTGGGATCCTCCCAGATCAGGGCTCGAACCCGTGTCCCCTGCATTAGCAGGCAGATTCTCAACCACTGCGCCACCAGGGAAGCCCATAAAAACATATTCTTTGTGTGAAACCTATATTATGGGTTTGTTATTGTTATTCTAAAGTGAATTAAGAAATATTCTTAACATTTCTGATTTTTCTTTTTAAAATTATTATTGTGATAAAATATACATCACAATTTAACCTTTTAACTGTTTTAAGTGTGCAAGTTCAGTGGCATTAAGTACATTCATATTATTGTACAACCATCACCACTATCCATATTCAGAACTTTTTCATCATCCCAAAATAAACTGTCCCCATGAAACAATAACTTGCCAATATCCCTTTCTCCCAGTCCCTGGTAACCACTATTCAACTTTGTTTCCATAAATTTGACTATACCAGGTACCTCACGTAAGTGGAATCATACAGTGTTTGTCGTTTTCTGTCTGGCTTCCATCACTTAACGTTTTCAAGATTCATCTGTGTTGCATCAGAATTTCATTCCTTTTTAAGGCTGAATAATATTCCAGTGTAAGTACATACCACAGAATTTCTCAGTTTTTATATCTGCTATGGTAAATATTGAGAAATATAAGCCACATAAATAAAAGCTCTTTATGGTTCCACTATAGAAAGTGGGGAAAACAAACAGGAAATAGATATCTGCTTTCCTGACTTAACTTGCATCCAGCATCCTTGCATCCAGTGGCCATGTGTCTGAATTCTCACCAATGAGACCTAAAAGTAGGTGACAGTTGTTTCTGAGAAAGCTTCTGCTTCCTCCCAAAAGGTCCAGGTAGGAGACAAGGACATGGCGACATGACCCTGTCCTCTCCCTCTTGCCTGGAATGCCTGGGCTGAGGCAGCTGTATTGCAACTGTGAGGGGCCACACACATGGCCCTTTTGGATAACAGCATAGGAAAACTGGCTGCTCAACATGCAAGATCCTGCATGCTGCATGGCACGGCCTAAAAAAAAAAAAAATCTAGGCACTAGGTAGAACTGACGTTTCCATGTAATTTGGTATTGGAAAAAGGAAATATTATAGAAAGAAAAAAATCACTGGACAAAGAAAGAAGACTAAGGGGTTTCTTTTAGGTTAATAATAAGAGACAGACTAAAAGCTAATTCTCAAAGCTATGGGAATATTCTTTTGTCCATAAGGATTACCATAAGTAACAGGAAAAATGGAACTTGAATACTTACTTTATTGTAGTTAAAGACAGCACTGAAGGAGAAGGAGGAAGGCGAAGAGGAGGAGGAAGAGAAGAAAAAGAGTAAGAAGAACAAGAAGAAAAGGGTAAGAGGAAGCAACAAGCAGAAGCAGAAATGATGTATCTAATGTGTAGTAAAATTACATTTTAAATATAACTAGTAATATATGGTAATATGCTATATATATATGTACATTCACAATCAGTGTGTAATTATAAATATAATTTCCTAGATCATTTGGCATTTATGTCTAATTAGAAAATATTTAATTATAATATGTAAAATTACATGTATAAATTAATAGCTTTCCTGAATTTATGGAATTACTAAGAAATGCAATTATACAGAGATGTCATTTCAGCATACTATTGGAATGCACATGAATGCATGACTAAGCAAAGTGAATGTTTTCTCTTTCCAATCTGCTTTTCATCATTTGATTAAACGAGGTGACATAAGCAATGCACACTGCATTGTGTTGGCACATAGTACATGCTTCATAAACTTTAGCTGTTTATGTTCTAATCTTGGGATTAACCAATCAATATGCATTTCCTGAATGGCTCAGTTACTATTGTACACTTCAGATTTGGAGGACAAAAAAGCCAATTCATAATCTATAAGGTTATTATTATTTTTTAAAATTTACTTATTTTATTTATTTTATTTTTGGCTGTGTTGGGTCTTCGTTGCTGTGCACGGGCTTTCTCTAGTTGCGGCGAGCGGGGGCTACTCTTGATTGTGGTGCGTGGGCTCCTCATTGTGGTGGCTTCTCTTGTTGTGGAGCACGGGCTCTTGGCATGCGGGCTTCAGTAGTTGTGGCACACAGGCTTCAGTAGTTGTGCTGCATGGGTTTAGTTGCTCTGCGGCATGTGGGATCTTCCTGGACCAGGGCTTGAACCCATGTCCCCTGCATTGGCAGGAGGATTCTGTGCCACAAGGGAAGCCCTACAAGGTTATTTACAATCTACCTTCTGCTTTCAGAAGTGATTCCTTCATCTTCAATGTTCTTGTAGCATTTTGCTTATACCTCTAGTGTGGTTTTTCATTCTTATTTTTGCATTATATTTTTTTGCATGTGTATCTACTTTATTTGACTCTAAATTCCTTGAAGTCAAGCATACAGCACCATTATCTGTGATTTGCACATAGGAATAACTCAATAAATGTTTTTTGAATATAAAAATTTGATTTACAGAGTCAAACTTTATAGATGACTTTTGATATGTTTTTTTCATGCCACATGTACAATGTCCTAAAAGAAGATAGTTACCGGGCTTCCCTGGTGGCACAGTGGTTGACAGTCTGCCTGCCAATGCAGGGGACATGGGTTCGAGACCTGGTCTGGGAGGATCCCACATGCCGCGGAGCAACTAGGCCCGTGAGCCACAATTGCTGAGCCTGCGCGTCTGGAGCCTGTGCTCGTCAACAAGAGAGGCCGCGATAGTGAGAGGCCCATGCACCGCGATGAAGAGTGGCCCCCGCTTGCCGCAACTGGAGAAAGCTCTCGTGCAGAAACGAAGACCCAACACAGCCATAAATAAATAAATAAATAAAATTTAAAAAAAAGAATATAGTTACCAAATTACAAGTTTTCTTCTGATACTTATTCATAAGGTAAGGATACACAAGTGCAAGATTTTCATTTATAGTTGAAAGTGTAAATCTTGACAAAAGGGTGAGATCACGATTGAATTAAGTTTAAAAAAAATTTTGGTGGGGAGGGATAAATTAGGTGTTTGGGGTTAACAGATATAAACTACTATATATAAAATAGATAAACAACAAGGACCCACTCTATAGCACAGTGAGCTATATCCAATATCTTGTAAGAACATATAATGGAAAAGAATCTGAAAAAGAATACATATAAATAATATATATATATATATATATATAAATGAATCACTTTGCTGTACACCTGAAACTAACACAACATTGTAAATAAACTATACTTCAATTAAAAAAATAACAAACTTTGGTACGTTATACCATGGAATAACAATACAGCAATTAAAAAAGAACGCAGAATATCTACGTGGCCTGGTGTAAAAGACCTCTAAGACATGCCATTAAGCAATGCTCCTTCTAAGCGTCCCTCTTCGTGTTCACAGTAGTCCACTCTTCTAGTGACACAGGCTCACCTCCCTTTTTTTTTTTGTGGTACGCAGGCCTCTCACTGCTGCGGCCTCTCCCGTTGCGGAGCACAGGCTCCGGACGCGCAGGCTCAGCGGCCATGGCTCACGGGCACAGCCGCTCCGCGGCATGTGGGATCTTCCCGGACTGGGGCACGAACCCGTGTCCCCTGCATCGGCAGGCAGGCTCTCAACCACTGCGCCACCAGGGAAGCCTCTCACCTCCCTTTGTCTCCTCACATCTAGAGTCACGTAGTCCTTTCTTCAAGATCTGCCATCTTAATTCCAATCCATAGCACGGCACTCATGTTGAAGTACTACAGTCTGTTGGTTTCTAGTTTCTTCCTGTTCTGCTAGTCCATGGCGGGTCTTCCTAAGATGTGATTTCACATGTATCATTCTTCACCCACCCATATTTTTTTTCAGAAGCCTGCATTTAACAGGTTTAGCCAGCAGTCAAGACTTTGAATAATTTCACTGCTACCTAAACTGGGGTTTTAATATTATCTCCCACTATCTACTTGAGTTGTTTTCTAGACAAACTCAATTAGGTTTTGCTCCCAACAGTCCACTCTCGTTCCTGGGATTCTAGGGACCATGCTGCCCTCCTCCCTGTTGAGCATCTGGTCTCTGTTCTCCATTCTGTCATTTACTAGCAGTGATGCTGGCCGGCAAATCCAAGTCCTTGGATTCTACTGTCTCACCTGTGAGACAGACAGATGATTTTCACCTTGCCAACCTCTCCAGGTTGCTATGAAGAGTAATTGAGCTATGTCTGCAGGGGTTTTAGAAAGTGTAAATAACAATACAGTGGTAAGATTTAATAACTAATAAAAATGCAGACTAATAAGAAAATGAGAAGCAATTGAGCTATGTCTATAGTGTAAAGAACAATACAAATGTAAGATTTAACAACTAATAAAAATGTAGGGGTTTTAAAAAGTATAAGCAACAATTGTAAGATATGAAATCGAATAAACTAATAAAAGTGTCTTCAACCAAAAATGTCTCAGCTTTTAATAATCACTTTCTTATGGTCAATGTACCTGATTCAGCTGCTTCATGGTGTGTTTATTTTTTGTAAATATCTTCTCTTCCCCAACTAAATTTTAGCCTTGTATGGAAGAAAATACACTGTGTCCTCTTTGTAAATCCCAACATGTAACACAATCCCTGCATGCAAGGAATGCTCCATCAATAGGGTACTTGTCCCTACCATAACCATTAACAGCCTCCCCTTTCATTTTCAGATGTATCCCAGTTTGGACAACAAATTTTCTGGTCACTCTATGAATAAGTGATTGTGGATGGTGATCACAGTGCAGAAGCATCCTTCACGCTGCACTTTATCTGGCTTCTTTTTCCACTCTTCCTTTCCTTTCTCCATGTCACAGCCAGATTTTTGATGTTTGTTTTTGAAAACAAAAGAAAAGCATTCATTAGCGGTTCTTTCACATAGAAATACAGAATTGTAATTTTCCTTTCAAGTCCAGCAGTGTGTTAGGATGAGAGAATCATCTCCTGAAAAGCTGTATGCAAAATATGGTTGTTCTCTTTTCAGCTTAGCTGATGGAGACAAGGGCAGAAGCAGGCTGGCACAGAGGCAACCCCAACAAACTCGATATTCTTCAAGTAGCCTGAGCTAACCCTTTGAGCCTGAATGTAAGCACAGTGTAAAATCAGCAGGTGACACAATAAGACAGCAATTAATTCTCTGATATTTTAAAACATCATTATAATGACTGGCACAAGGAAGATGTGCTTTCGGATGTCAATTATCATTGGTATCAAAGGGATTAAAAAATTAAAATTCTATTTAGTCCCTAAGCAGTCATTTAAGATGTGATCCACCCAAGCAATGTGATTTGAGGATTTAGAGTCTGGTTTCAATTCCTCTGAAAATAGCAGACATTGCTTTGATCTGAATTTAGCATGGCCCTTTTGGCAACAGGCACAATTTGTGAGAAATCTCTGTTTGGCAGAGGTGGAGGCCATTTTATCCTCCATATGCAGAGGGCTGCCTTTGAGTTGGGTACCTGTGTGAGTCTAAGAACGCTTCATGTGAGAATTGCACTCAGTTCAGACTTGGAGGAGACAAAACTGTTACAGGACGGGAGGATTCAGAATCGACTCTTGTGGCCAGATTTCCCCTCCCGGAGTATGTATATTTTTGGTACAAGCAATGTTATGGTAGTGTTCAGTATGCTTAGATACATTTTGAAAAGCACAAAGTTTCAGAGGTGAGTGGTATGTTCAATTAACCCTGTGCTCCAGAATAAAAGCCAAATCTTTGCTGGAACCTAAATAATATCTTGTTACTTTGGAAGATGAATCTTACCCCAGGTACCAGCATGCTGATATAAATGTTAATCCTCTTGTAACTCAGTTTGATTGAATTTTGATTCTGGCTTCTATTTTCGGTCACCTTCTTCTGGAAAATGTCTTATGTGCCCCACAAACATCATGTAAGACCCACATTCTGAAGTGGATCTCAACCTATGCTCCTGCAAAAACTCTGTTGCTCCAATGCTGAACTCAAGTGTTCTGCTGGTAAATTCAAAGAATGGTAACTGTTTCTTAACTTTCAGAAAATGATAATTTAATGGATAGGATTTTCTCAACTTCAAATTATTTTTTTCCCCTACTTTTCTTCACACTTAAGAACTTGGGTAGGGCTTCCCTGGTGGCACAGTGGTTGAGAGTCCGCCTGCCAATGCAGAGGACACAGGTTCGTGCTCTGGTCTGGGAAGATCCGACATGCCACAGAGTGTCCGGAGCCTGTGCTCTGCAACGGGAGAGGCCACAACAGTGAGAGGCCCGCGTACTGCAATAAAAAAAAAAAAAAAAAAAAACTTGGGTGGACCAAAGACAAAATGAATAAAAATTTAGCAAATAAATAAAAACTCACGCATTTCCTGTTTTCCTTTTTTAAGTTCATATTGATTGTTGCAATTTTATATGCATCTATTAAATAGAGTTATCCTTTCTTTTAGTCAAATTATCTTGGTTTTGGTGAAGGATTTGAATACATCAGTACGTATCAGACTCTAGCACAGTGCAGACGCTCAGTAAATGTTTGTTGAATGTCTGATTATGGGATGAATATACCATGGTCTTCCCGGAAAGCACCATGGGATTCTGCAAAGAGTATCCTGTCTCCTGAAGAAGTCGGTGAAATCACCCACCAACCAAAGGCAAGACACTGTTCTAGGCTCCTGGAGAGACAAAGAAGAGCTAGATAGTTTCCACCCTTTGGAGAATTGTTAATCTTTGGCAAAGTTTGATTGGTAAAATATGGCAAGAACACAGATTACTGTACTACCATATAAAGAAAGATGGGTGTCTTGGATGGACCTAGAGATTATCATACTAAATGACGTAAGTCGGAAAGAGAAAGACAAATACCATACGATATCACTTATATATGGAATCTAAAATATGGCACAGATGAATTTATCTATGAAACAGAAACACTCAGGGACATAGAGAACAGATTTGTAGTTGCCAAGCGGGGAGGGGCCAGGGAGGGAACCACTGGGAGTTTGGGATTAGCAGATGCAAACTACTGTATACAGGAAGGATAAACAACAAGGTCCTACTGTATAGCATGGAGAACCATGTTCAATATCCTGTGATAAAACATAATGGAAAAGAATATGAAAAAAAAAAGATTTGTTTATAAACCATAAAATTGAATCTAAAAGAGATATTTAAATGTTCCTATGCATTTGTCTGGACTATGAAAATTCCTTAACTGTGGAAAATTATTATAATATTTCTCCTTCAAAAGGAAAAAAAAAAAGATGGGTGTCAGAAGAGAGGTATTTTTCAATGGCAGAGTGAATAATTATATCTGATTGGAGATGATCAGAATAGATTTCACGGTGGTTCTAGTACTTAAACTGCAGCCTGAAGGACAAACTGGATGTTGCTGAGTGAACTTAAGATGTGTAGAATGAAATGCAGGGGCAAAAGCAAAAAGTGAAGAAGCATCAAGGGCAGATCCAGCAAACTCTGAGTTCTATTTGGTGTGTGTGAATTACAGTGAATTGGGACCCTTCTGTGTGGAAAGTCCTACAGGCCTGGGTTGGGG
The DNA here is from genome assembly GCF_003031525.2 of Neophocaena asiaeorientalis asiaeorientalis. Taxonomy (NCBI): domain Eukaryota; kingdom Metazoa; phylum Chordata; class Mammalia; order Artiodactyla; family Phocoenidae; genus Neophocaena; species Neophocaena asiaeorientalis. Next base: position 2,875,612 of record NW_020174933.1, on the reverse strand, counting down.
TTATGGTTAATTAGGAAAGCAATGGAAACCCAGGAAGGTTTTGAATGGGGAAGGTGATGTTACCAGAGCTGTTCTTTAGGAAGGTCAGTACGTATGGAATGGATTTGTTCCCCCCAGGAAGCAGGTATGATCGCACAACCATCCAGCGAAGAAATGATGTTTAATAGCAATGCTATGTTCTTTTGAGTTTTTTTTTTTGTGTGTGGTACGCGGGGCTCTCACTGCTGTGGCCTCTCCCGTTGCGGAGCACAGGCTCCGGACGCGCAGGCTCAGCAGCCATGGCTCACGGGCCCAGCCGCTCTGCGGCATGTGGTATCTTCCCGGACCGGGGCACGAACCCGCGTCCCCTGCATCGGCAGGCGGACTCTCAACCACTGCGCCACCAGGGAAGCCCTCTTTTGAGTTCTTATCACACAGACATACCAAGGTCAATAGGCAATAAGTATTAATTCTTGACAATGATCTGTACTGTTACCCGCAAGGAGATAATAGCTAACAGACCTGTCTAACATCCCCACGACTTTGGATCCTTAGAAATGGCCTTTGTTTAAAGTCTGGGTAAGTTGTGCTGGCCCAACTGCAAGGAGCACTTCAGGGCACCACGAATTTATATGGTGATGATGACAACGAGCTGTAAAATGTCCTTAAGCAGGGGATCCCTTTTCTAAATTGCATGAAGTCTCCTGTGTGCAAAAAGTGGGGTGGCGGGTACATGATCCTTCAGAGGAAAAGACGCTTAGATTTCTTGGTATTTTTAGAGGGGCTGCTCCACGTTTGCTGAAAGCTAACTAGTGCCTTTCATTTCTAGTTTGCTAACGTCCTATCATCCCAGAAACTCTTTACTAACCCTGGTAACTCAAAACACCGGCTGAATCACTCCATTCTTAGTGAGCGTGTCCTGTCCTCTTCCTACCACCTTGAGACCAAGAATCTTTCTCAGTCAGTCCAAGAAACTCTTAATTTAGGCAATGGCTCTTCCAATCTCCCATGCTTTTTGTCCTCTTGCCAAAACTTATGTAGGTTATCTGCTTCTAGCAGTTAAATGCCAGTTACCCTAGAGAAGCAAAAGAAACAGATTTTGGCTCTACACTTCCCTACACTGTTGACATGCACAGTAATAGGACTGTATAAAACCCAAATGCTATTATTAGCTCTGACCCCCTGCTTCCCCGTCCCCCAAAAAATAAATAAATAAAACTCAAGTCAAGAGGTATTGCAGGGTAGACATAAAAAAGGAAGTGGATGTCTTCATTTTATTACTCCAACCATGATCTAGTCAGTTGGCTTGGCCATGTAGTTGGTCTTACTTGGGTATTTTCAGGTCAGGCCCCTAAAGGATCTCTCCTCTTAGGGATAAGATAATGTTGCAGCCCAGTCTGAGAGACAGGCTGGGCAGACAGCACTTGCCCTGTTATGATTCAAAGGGTGAAGTCCCCCACCCTCAAAAAATATGTCTATTTATATAATAATATTGCTTTCTCCCTGTAAGTACAGTTACCCTTGAACAACACAAACAGTGAGGGGTGCCCACCCTCCGCTACAGTTGAAAAATCCACATATAATTTATAGTTGGTCCTCTGTATAGGCAGTTCCTCCATGTCTGTGGTTCCTCTGTATCCCCGGTTCTGAATCCTTGGATTCAACCAAGCATGGGTCTGGACCATGTAGTAATTTAGTATTTACTACTGAAAAAAATCCATGTATAAGTGACCCACGCAGTTCAAACACATGTTGTTCAAAGATTAACTGTATTCACCTTCTGAAACGTAGGCATTCCTGCTACAACCTGTTAAGGCTTTTCTGCCTGGGGCAGTGAGGAAGGCCCAGCCCATCTGGTGAACAGAGGAGAGGAAGGAGCAAAAGAAGGGGGAGGATAAGACTGGACCTCACCTTGCCCTAATTTTGCCAAGGGCTTGCCCACTTATGCACGTGGATTAGCAGACTGGCAAAATGCCTGTAACTAGAAGAACAATTTTTCAATAAGCCTGTTTCTTGGGGTGTAGAAGCAGCTGAAAAGTTCTTAGTGGTTTTTTAAGATGCCTTTTCCAAATGACATTTGTTCATTACCCAAAGTTTATTTGTAAAACCAAAACTATGAACAGGACCGGCTATGTAATGTATGGGGGCCCAATGCAAAATGAAAATGCAAGGCCTCTTGTTTGAAAATTTAAAATTTCCAGTGGTTGGTGAGAGCAGAGCATTAAACCAAGCATGAGAGCTTCTGAGGGGAGGCGGGGAGCCTGGGGTGCTTCCCAGGTTGTGTGCCTATGAAGAGGCTTTATTCACCAACTCTCCTTGGACCAGTTTTCTCCACTGCCGAAATCTAGTGTTCTCAGGGGTGAGGTCCCTAGAAAGTGGCATCAGTGACATCCAGGAACTTGTTGGACATGCCCATCTTGGGCTCCCGTCTGTGATTTAATCAACCTTCCAGGTGATTCTGTCTCATGTTCAAGTTTGAGAACCACTGCCACGTGATGGAATTCGATGTTTAAAATGATGGATCTCGGTAAGTCAGACGGAGAAGGACAAATACTGTATGATATCACTTCTATGTGGGATCCAAAATATACAACAAACTAGTGAATATAACAGAAAAGAAACAGACTCACAGATACACAGAACAAACTAATGGTTACCAGTGAGGAGAGGGAAGGGTGAAGGGTCAAGGTAGGGGTAAGGGATTGAAAGGTACAAACTATTATGTATAAAATAAATAAGCTATGAGGGTATATTGTACAACACAGGGAATATAGCCAATATTTTATAATAGCTATAAGTGGAGTATAACCTTTAAAAATTATAAATCACTATGTTGTACACCTGTATAATATTGTACATCAATATTTCTATAAAAAAATTAAAATAATAAAATGAAATAAAATACAATACCATGTGAAAATAAAATAAAATGATGGATTTCGGAATGGAAGCAATCTTAGGGATCATGTGGCCTAACTATCTTGTACTGAGGAAATGAAGGGCAGGGTGAAGCAGAGCGAGGCCTAGAGTTCGTGGTTAACTCTTTACTCAACCGCTGAATAATTTTTAGAGCACCAAATGGTCTACGGTTCATCACTCATGGTCACCTTCCCAGTCAAGCCAGCTCATATCCCAATTTTAAAGATGAGGAAATCAAAATGCCAAAAGTGTTCAGTGACCCGACGAGTGGAGCTGGGATTAAAACCCTGCGTTCTTAAATCTCCTGCCCACTGTCCTCTGCTCGGCCTACAGGTAACATGATACAGGTGAGCTAAGCGGCTAGCCACTCTCCACCAGCATCAAAACCCAACACCAACCAACAGAGACCCATGGGCCCAGCAAATGTGCAGCTCAGAGTGGCTCAGTTCAGTGTCATGACAAGGACTGATGGGGGCCTTGGCTGTTTTGAAGAAGCTGGCATTTGTGCTTCACGCTGTGTGTACTCGTGGATCTCAGCACTGGCGCAGAAGTGAGTCTTGGAGTTTCCTACCCTAGTCTAAGCAGCCAGCAGGAGAGGGATGCAGCCTAAGTCCTCTGCACTCAAAGGTTCTTCAGGAGGCCTGTAATACCCTCCTCTGTATCCTCAGGTCTGCCCCTTGCATTCCTGGCATTCAGTCACTTTGAAAGCTTTGGCCCCAGCTTATCATTTTTTCCATTCTTAGGCCAAGGCTATTTGTAGTTTCTCCACCTGTCACCATGTGTGTTAGGCTGCAAAGGGCGAGTGCAGCTTCACGAAGCACACGATCCCAGCTCAAGCTCACTTAGAACACCATGCTTTCTTTGAATGTTCCATTTGAGGGACACTTTACGAACCTTCACAGCTTTTCAGCTGTGCCGTTTCACTTGGGTTGCGTGATACATATTGAGTTAGATATATATGAAGTCAGTTTCATTTAGGGTCTGAATTATTTCCCATTTTTAAATGAGAAATCTTTGACTTACTAATTGCAAAACACACTCATGATTAAAGAAGCTATTGTGCAAGTCCAAACCATATAGATGTTATAAAAGGGTTATTGCAGAAGAAATACCAATGGAAAGAAAGCAGAAAAGCATAGTGGAATACAAAGTAAGAACACAATTTTCAAAGAGCAATTTATAGCGTGAATGGAAAATAGCCACCAATGCCATAATTAAAATGGGAAATTATGGAGAGTATTAATCAAAAAAGAAAACAGAATGTATCACAGATCTAAATGAAAAACTCCTGGAAGATAACACAGAAAAAATCAAGGTGACCTTGGTTTGGTGGTGAGTTTTAAATACAACACCAAAAGTGCTATCTATGAAAGGAAGAAATGAGTTAACATAGAAAACAAACATGGTTACCAAAGGGGAAGGGGGAAAGGGATAAATTAGGAGTTTGGGATTAACATATACACATCACTATATATAAAACAGATAACCAGCAGGACCTACTGTAGAGCACAGGGAACTATACTCAATACTTTGTAATAACCTATATGGGAAAAGAATCTGAAAAAGAATATATATATATATCTGAATCACTGCGCTGTACACCTGAAACTAACACAATATTGTAAATTAACTCCAGTTCAATAAAAAAATTTTTTAAAGAAATAAGTTGGACTCCATTAACATCAAAAAAAGAAACCTTCTGGGGCTTCCCTGGTGGCGCAGTGGTTGAGAATCTGCCTGCCAATGCAGGGGACACGGGTTTGAGCCCTGGTCCAGGAAGATCCCACATGCCACGGAGCAACTAACCTGTGCGCCACAACTACTGAAGCCCGCGCGCCTAGAGCCCGTGCTCCACAACAGGAGAAGCCACTGCAACGAGAAGCCCGTGCACCGCAATGAAGAGTAGCCCCCGCTCGCCGCCAACTAGAGAAAGCCCACGCATAGCAACGAAGACTCAACGCAGCCAAAAATAAAATAAATAAATAAAATAATTTTTAAAAAACACTTCTGTTCTGTTTAAGTTACTATTAAAAGAATGAAAAGGCAAGCCACACACTGGGAGAAAATATTTGCAAAAGAGATCTCTCATAAAAGACCGTTATCCAAAATATACAAAGAACTCTTAAAATTCAACAATAAGATCTGAACAGATACCTTAAGAAACAAGATAAACTGATGGCAAATAAGTGTTTGAAAATATGTTTTATATCATATTGTCATTAGGGAATTGCAAATTAAAACAATAATGAGATACCACTACATACCTGTTAAAATGGCTAACATCTAAAACACTGACAACACAAATGCTGGTGAGGATGTGGAGCAACAGGAACTCTCGTCATTGCTGGTGGGAACGCAACATGGTGCAGCCACTTTGGAAGACAGAGTTTCTTACAAAACTAAACATACTCTTACCATATGATCCAGCAGTAGTGTTTACTATTTACCCAATAATTTTAAAACTTATGTCCATATGAAAACCTGCATATGAGTGTTTGTAGCAGTTTTATTCATAATTGCCAAAAGTTGGAAGCAACCAAGACATCCTTCAGAAGGTGAATGAATAAACAAATTATGGTACATTCAGATAGTGGAATATTATTCAGTGATAAAAAAGCAATGAGCTATCAAGGCATAAAAAGACATGGAGAAAGTATAAAAGCATGTTACTAAGTGAAAGAAGCCAGTCTGAAAAGGCTACATCCTACATGACTATTTATGACATTCTGGAAAAGGCAGAAGTATTGAGATAGTAAAAAGATCAGTGGTTGACAGGGATTTGGGGGGAGAAGGCAATAAATAGGTGGAGCACAGGGTATTTTTAGGTCAGTGAAACTATTCAGTATTATTCTGTAATGATGGACACAAGTCATTATACACATCTGTCAAGAGCCAAAGACTGCAGTACCAAGTATGAACCCTAATGTAAATGATGTACTTTAGTTACTAATAGCGTATTAATGTTGGTGCATCAATTGTAACAAATGTACCACACCAATTGCAAGATGTTTGTATTAGGGGAAACTAGTATTAATAGGGGAAATAGGTGAGGGAGTAGATGGGAACACTCTGTACTTTCAGTTCAATTTTTCTGTAAACCTAAAACTGCTCAAATAATGTCTATTAATTAGAAGATTATATAAACTTACAATAGAATAAAGGATTAACCAAGCCTGAATTGCCTACCTCTGGATTTCTCGTTATGTGGGGCTATACATTTTCCTTGTTTAAGTGACTTATAGTCAAGTTTCTATTACTGGTAGCCAAAAGTGCCCCAACATACAGTTTTTGTTTATTTTTGGTGGTGTTTTAGAATTATGCCTTTTACACCACTCTGTGTTGCTTTAACACATTCATTCTCAATGAAGGGGTGAAAAAAATCTTACTCTTTTTATGTGTAAAGCACAGATATACATACAGTGTCTAAACAGATTTACAGATTTTTCTCTCGTATTTTAATTTCATGGAGAAGGGACAGGTTTAGGGGGAAAAAGACCAAAGAAGACTCCTGGGGGTATAATAATGAAAAAAGTGGTTGAGAAGCTCTGCTTTCACAGAAAAGATTGGAAATTTAGATAGCAGCATGATGTACTGAAAAGAACATTTAATTTGGTGTCAGAACACCAGCTATATGACCTCCATAAAGACACCTAAATCCTCTGGCCACATTTTCTCTGTCTAAAATACGGGATTGCACTGATGATCTCTAAAGGTGTATTCAAGTTCCAACAGTCTATAATTTTTTTAAATTTTTACAAATGTGACATTTTCTACCATTAGAATACAGTGTTATCGAAAGCAATCTCAGTGCTAACAGCACCATGTAACCTTAGAGTGAAGGAAACAATAGAAAAAGAAAATCATGTTGTCTACACTGGAATTGATAACTCTTTTTAGTTTTCTGTCTACAGGAGCCTCTTCAAGATGAGCACTGACTAGAAAACTTAACTTTATCTTGCTGATGGAGATAGGGCTCTGAGAGCCAACTGCAACTGGCCCAAGGGTGATTGATGTGCGACAGGGCTGTTGCCAAGGTATGTGACAGCTCGCCTCTCTTCCCACTTCCACCCTCCCCCCACCCCCAAACACACAGACATAGACACAGTCACGCGCACATCCTTTTGCCTCAACCGATTCGCAGTTAGAGACTGGGCTTTCTGATTAAGGTAGAGAAAAAGAGGGAGCAGAAATCAAAAAGAAGGGAAAGGATGGACCAGCTTCTGTTTATAAACTCAGGTGTGTGCAGGGGACTGGAAGTACTCTAGGTGGGAGAATGAAGCCTGGAAGTTGAAAGAACTCTTCAAGAACAGAGCCTCTGCGTGCAAGCAGAGCTATGTGGTATTTCAGATGAGAAGGTTGGAAAGGAAGCCCATCCCCTGGCCTCTGCGCAGAATCCGACAGTGCTCTGACATCCCAAGTCCTGGAAGCACTGGGGCTCGGAGGTTGGTGGTCCACGGATGGTCAATCAGTGAAAGTGTCTTTCGGGGCCATTCCCAGCCAAGAGGCCAAGGAAAGGCAGGCCTGGCACTGGGAGGAAGTGAAGGTAACAAATTGCTTTATGAGCACTTGACAATCACTCTTTAAATTCTCCAAAAACAGCTGGGAGATGTTTTGAGGGGGGCTGTGACCCTGTTGTTATGCATATGAATGCTGTTGAGTCAGTCAGTACGTGGGTTAAGAATGATACCCTAAAATCGTACAGATGAACCTATTTGCAAAGCAGAAATAGACACAGATGTAGAGAACAAACGTATGGACACCAAGGGGATAAATGGGGGGGTGGTGGTGGAATGAATTGGGAGATTGGAATTGACATATATATACTACTATGTATAAAACAGATAACGAATAAGTACCTGCTGTATAGCACAGGGAACTCTACTCAGTGTTCTGTGGTGACTAAATGGGAAGAAAATCCAAAAAAGAGGGGATATATGTACAAATATAGCTGATTCACTTTGCTGTACAGCAGAAACTAACACAACATTGTAAAGCAGCTATACCCCAATTAAAAATAAATAAATAAAGGCACTGTAAGGAGAAAAAGAATGAAAGAATGATACCCTGTTTAATGGGTCCAGAGCTTTAATTTGGGAAGATGAAAACCTTCTAGAGGTGGATAGTAGCAATGGGTACACAACAAAGTGAATGTAATTTGTGCCATTGAAATGTATACTTAAAAATAGTTAAAACAGTAAATTTTAAGTTTTAAAACAATAAAAAAAGACCTGCAGAAATGCTGTCAATCATCTTGTATTGCCAGAGTCTTCTTTTTAAATAAAATTAATAAAACAGATGTCTGACAATCACTTTGCTGTAGACCTGAAACACTGTAAATCACCTATACGTCAATTAAATAATTAATAAAACAGAGGTCTGGGAAAGGAAAATTTGATTAATATTTCTGGGACTTTCTCCTCTGTAAAAATGATCTCCAATTCCCTCCAAGCTCGAAGATACCAAGCTTCATAGTTCTCTGACTTAATTTGACAGGGATGTTTGCAAAACAGGAAGGTTGGATGGATAATGAAGCAAAAATGAAATGGATAAAGCATTTTCTGCTTTATCATTTCAAGGTGGGCTCAGCTCAGCTGTAGTTCTAAATGTCTCCACAGTCTATTGATAGAAGCAGACTTCCAGGAAATGAGACACAGTTGTGAAGGGGCGAGTTTTTCTCTCTTGCCATTTGTGGTACTTTCTGCCCTTTTTGGGCAGCACTGCTGAACTCTCTCATACGCCTCGACCCCCTCCCTCTCCCTCTCAGCAGATGTCCTTGCTTCCTCCACTTCATTGGTGATTCTAAAAAGCCATCAGACAGAAGCGCCTCATCTTCCAGGGAACATGCCCACAGCCACCCAGTATCTGTGCACGTCTTCACCATCCCCCCACCCTGGGAGCCCCTGCCTCATCCTCATGTGCTCCAATCCCATTCCCTTCCTTTTCACACACACCTTCCTCCCTATTTCTCACTTCTTCCTCGAATGCTTCGTCTCCTGCTCTCTTCTGGATTGTTTCCGTCCACATTCAAATTTGCTCTAATATGTTCTACTTTTCTGTTTTCCTTTCTTTTTTCTTGCCTTATAATGGATAAAATGTTTTCTTTTTTCCTCAATCCAATTTTTCCCCTTTACTACTTTGAAAGTTATAAACCATATTTCTATTCTGTTAGCAGTTAGATGGGAATTACAACATGATAAATGCTAACTTCTAAAGTTATACAACATCTTTAACTTCCTCCTGGACCATGCAAGGACTGTAGACCACTGTAATGTGGAGCACCTGTTCCTGATTTATATGCTATTGTCCTCATGCCTTTAAATATACATGACAGGGACTTCCCTGGTTGCCCAGTGGGTAAGAATCCTCCTGCCAGTGCAGGGGACATGGGTTCGAGTCCTGGTCCGGGAAGATCCCACATGCCATGGAGCAACTAAGCCTGTGCACCACAACTACTGAGCCTGCTCTCTAGAGCCTGCGAGCCACAACTACTGAGCCCACGTGCCACAACTACTGAAGCCCACATGCCTAGAGCCTGTGCTCCGCAACAAGAGAAGCCCCCGCTCACAGCAACTAGAGAAAGCCCACGCACAGAAACAAAGACCTAATGCAGCCAAAAATAAATAATACATAAATAAATAAAACAAAACAAAACAGAAACAGACTCACACATAGAAAATAAAGTTTTGGTTACCAAAGGGGAAAGGGGGCGGAAGGGAGGGATAAATTAGTAGTATGGGATTAACAGACACACACTACCATATATAAAACAGATAAGCAACAAGGATTTTCTGTATAACACAGCGAACAATATTCAATATCTTGTAATAACCTAGGGTGGAAAAAAATATGTATATAACTGCATCACTTTGCTATAAACCTGACACTGACAGTGTATTGTAAATCAATTACACTTCAATTAAAAAAGTAATTAAGTTGAATTAAAGGCTTGTTACTGAACCAGGTTCATTTACCTGACGCACAGCAAGCTGAACGCCGAGATGCCAAGGTCTGCAGCAGAGAAAAGGTTTATTCACGAGGCAACCAAGCGAGGAGAAGGGAGAACAAATATCAAATTGTCCTCCGCCAAGGCACAGAGCTCAGGATATTGATGGGCTGAGGCGCAGGATGGGCTGAGGTGGCGGGGGCCCGTGGCAAGGTGAATGTAAGTAAGAAAAAGGCGAGGTAATCATGGTTTTGCGCAGGCACAGTTAAGCTACAGGCATCTTCACAGAACACGTATTCAGAAATTTGGGCATTAGCATGATCTGAGTGTGGAGCTTCCAGCCCTCTGTTGTCAAAAGGTCAAAAGGTCATGGAGCGGGGCTTCCCTGGTGTCGCAGTGGTTGAGAGTCCGCCTCCTGACGCAGGAGACGCGGGCTTGTGCCCTGGTCCAGGAAGATCCCACGTGCAGCGGAGCGGCTGGGCCCCTGAGCCATGGCCGCTGGGCCTGCGCGTTCGGAGCCTGTGCTCCGCAACGGGAGAGGCTGCGACAGTGACAGGCCCGCGTACCAAAAAATAAAGGGTCATGGAGCGGACACTCGCGCATGCCGGGTTGGGGGGGGGGGGGGTCGGTGGTCCTAACCAGTCTTAACTGGCTCAAGCTCCAACTGGACACAGCTGACTCCAGGTTCCTAAAAATCAGCTCAGGCAAACATTGTTTCTGCCACGTGACGCTTGGAGGACAGGAAAGTCTTTTGTAGCAACAATTAAAGCGAGCTTGATCTGTGAAGGCAGGTCACAGGTGGAAGAGATCTCACTGATGATTGATTGCCGTCAGTTTCAAGCTCCCAAGATCCTTACCTTAATTACATCTGCAAAATCCCTTTTGCCGTGTAACATAACATTGTCACAGGTTCTAAGGACTGAGGTATAGACATTTGAGGGGAAGGATATTATTTGATTTACCAAGGTATATTTTCAGCTGTGTTTAATCTGTTGTTAAATTCCTTTTGTTTTTTTTTTTTTTTTTTTGGGGGGGGGGGGGTAATTTTTTTTTTTTTTTTTTTTTTTTTTTTGGGGGGGAGGGAGGTGTTTGGCATGTGGGATCTTATTTCCCCAACCAGGGATCAAACCTGCACTCCCTGCGGTGGAGGCAGGGAGTTTTTACCACTGGACCGCCAGGGAAGTTCCTCCTTTGGGTTTTAATTTTCCATTATTGTAGGCTTATTTTTTATTAACTTTTAATTTATTTCATTATTTTGCAGTATTTAAAATTATTTTACAGTCCTTTATATCTTCTTCATGTTTTTAATTATCTTTTATTTCTTTAAACATAGGAAGCATATTTTATTTTATATTCTGATTTTGTTCATTCCAATATCTGAAATGTTAGTCTGATTTTGATACTTAATTTTTTTCCTGCAGATTTTTTTTTTCTGCCTTCCTTCCTTTGGTGTTTGGGGAGTTTCGAACATGAGCTCAGAATCCTCTGAAGCTGATTGATGGGAATTTTTCAACCCCGGTGTTTAAGGTGTCTGGTCTTCCAGACAGCATTTGGATTTACTTCTACCAGGAGACTGTGGGCACTAGCGATTGATAGCCCTTTATATTTTGTTTTGTTTTGTTTTGTTTTCCTTTGTTTAAAATATATTAAAGCATCATTAACATATAATAATGTATACACATTTAAAATGTATAATTCAATGAAGCTGACATATGTATACACCTGTAAAACCATCACCACAGTCGCGATAATGAACCCCTCCAAAAGTTTTCTCATGCCCTTTGTAACGTCTCATTTCTGCCCTTCCTCATCCCCAGGCAAACACTGATCTGCTTTCTGTCTCCATAGTTTGCATTTTCTAGAATTTCACAGAATTTCATAGGAGTGGAATCATGCAACATGTACTCTTCTTTTTGGTCTGGCTTCTTTCACTTGGCATAATTACTTTGAAATTTAGCCATATTATTATGTGGAGGAAGTGTTCATTTCTTTTTATTGCTGAATAGTATTCTCTTGTATGTATATTAGTTTCCTGGGGCTTCTGCAACAAATTACCACAAACTGGATGGCTTAAAACAACAGAAATGTATTCTTCCCACAGTTCTGGAGGCTAAAAGTCTGAAATCCAGGAAGATCACTCTTTTTCCACGGGCTCTAGGAGAGAAACGATTCCTTGCCTTTTCCAGCTCCTGGGGAAAGTCTCCATTCCTTTACTTGTGACTGCATCACAGTCTCTGCCTCTGTGGTCACAGTGCCTTCGCCTCTTCTGTTTGTCTTCTCTTCCTCGTGTCACTCTTATCATGTCACTTATGGTGGTATTTAAGGCTCATCTGGATAATCCAGCATTATCTTTTCTTCACAAAATTCTTAACTGAATCATAAAAACAAAGACCCTTTTCCCAAATAAGGTAGCATTCAGAGGTTTCAGGCATTAGACTTGGGTGTCTTTGGGGGGCAATTTTTCAGCCTACTGCAGAATGGATAGACCACAATTCTTTTATCTGCTCACCTGTTGATGGATATTTAGTTTATTTTCAACTTTTTGGCTACTACAAATACTGTAAGGACATTCATGTATAAGTCTTTGTATGTACATATTCATATTTCTTGGGTAGATATCGAGGAGTGGATTATTGGAAGATATGGTAGGCATATATTTAACTTTTAAAGAAACGTCCAAACCATTTTTCATCAGCAGTGTCTGACAGTTCTGTTTCTTCCACGTCCTGGCCAACACTTGGTATAGTAAGTCTTTTTAATTCCAGCCATTCTAACACGCATGTGATGTTATCTCATTATGCTTCTGATGTGCATTTCCATAGTAACAACTGATGTCGTGCGTATTTTATGGCGCTTAGTTGCCACCCCTATATTTTTATTGGTGAAGTGTCTGTTTAAATATTTTGCCCTTTTTTTACGGGATTGCTGGTATATCTAAATATAGGTATTTTACCGATAGGATTTGTAAATATTTTCTCTCCTGTGTAATTTGTCTTTTCATTCTCTTACCTGTATCTTTTGAAAAACAGAATTTCCTAATTTTGAGGAAGCCCAATTTGTCAATTTTTTCCTTTCATGGATAATGCTTTTGGTGTCATATCTAATATAATAATGCCAGCTCATTAATGCATTTACAAAGATGTTTTAAAATATTACGTCCAGTCTCTTGATTTATTGTATTGAACTTCTTTCAATCCCAGGCTCCCATTAGAAAAATTCTGACATTTCCCGGATGAGAGAATGAAGAGGATGGAAGAAGCCTTCCCATCATTTCATAAACCTCACTGTGCAGGTAATTACCTCTCTCTATAAACAAAACCCATCCTATCAACTTCTCGAAGGTACTTTGTTCTACTATCAATAGAGTCAGGATTATCCCCTTTCTTTTTTTTTTTTTTTACTGTACGCGGGCCTCTCACTGTTGTGGTCTCTCCCGTTGCGGAGCACAGGCTCAGCGGCCATGGCTCACGGGCACAGCCGCTCCGCGGCATGTGGGATCTTCCCAGACCGGGACACGAACCCGTGTCCCCTGCATCGGCAGGCAGACTCTCAACCACTGCGCCACCCGGGAAGCCCTATCCCCTTTCTTAAAAGTTGCTTCTCTATAATAAACATTTACAAAGTTCTTTTGCATATATTATTTCATTTGCTCTTCATAATACCCCTGATGAAGTATGCAAGGCAGGAATTATTCACATTTTACAGCTGAGGAAGCTGGAGCTTGGGGGATAATTTGTCCAGCATCACACAAATAATAAGTAATAATTCTGGGCCTTGAATCTAAATTCTTGCGTCCCCTGCATCGGCAGGCGGACTCTCAACCACTGCACCACCAGGGAAGCCCTTGAATCTAAATTCTTAAGTCCTGATGATGTGAAATGTGAATTTGATCCGAACAGTAAGTAATTTGTTTATATATGCTTCTAATTTATGTTTTTTAAGTGTAAACACATTAAATGTAATGTTAATATAAAACATAAATAATATAACTATAAATAAATAAAAATAAATCACATACATATACGTATAATGTTAATATAATTAGAGTGTTTGTGATCAACACTACAGCACAGAGTGTTTATACACGGTGCTTCTCAAACTCTAAGCCAGTAGTGGATCTTGTTAAAATGCAGAGTCTGACTCACAAGGTCTAGTCTAGGGTTTGACCCACAAGCTCTGCTGTATAATCAGCCCCCAGGTGTAGCTGAAGGTCTGCAGGCAGACCGCTCTTTGAGTAGCAAGTGTTTCACAATTTTTGCAAACAAGAACTTACGGTGTGAGGGGCAGTAAAGTGTGGTTAAAATGTCCTGGACGAGCGACCAGGTAATTTTGGCTCTGATCTTAAAAAAGCCACTTGGGGACTTCCTTGGTGGTTCAGTTGTTAAGACTCTGCACTACCAATGCAGTGGGCGCGGGTTCAATCCCTGGTCGGGACGACAAAAAAAAAAAAAAAAAAAGGCACTTGACTGCTCCCCATACCCTTCCCCAGTGTGCGCCTCCCCAGCCCCGAGACCTTGGTGGCCATTTGATTGAGGCAGTGGCTCGCCCCCCCAAGTTCACATGGTGGCGCAGCACTGTGCATGCACGCACAATTAAAATAAATAAAAAACACTGAAAAGCCCAACCAACCAGTGATGATTAGCCCTAGGGCAGGCCCCTAAATCCATCAGCCTCAGTAAGTATATCCTCACCTGTAAAATGAGAGGGTTAGACATGATCACTATGATCCCACTACCTCTAATACTCTCTGAAAGTTGTATCTCCTTTACTTCTCATGTTGGAAAAGAATAGAAGGACAAGAGATGGGTCCCACTGTAGCAATTTAGACCTAAGGCAATTAACTCAAGCACAAAGTGTTGTTTAAAATAAAATTTCAAGTGGGAATGTACTCTTTCCACTGTTAGAAGAAAGTCCCTTGATTCTCAGTCTCTGTCAAGTGAGAAAATTGTTTTGCCTTTTGCCTTGAAGCACTTGTGTTATTTTCAGCTGAGTTGCCTTAAGGACTAAATTATAGGGTGGGCTTGGAACTTGGCTTCTTTTTTGTGACAAAGGTAACAAAAACTCATCATCCTATTCCTTTATCATTGCCAGACCTCCCAGAAGGGAGCTTTAATAGCCCTTCAGTTGTGGTCTTCCTACATTTCCTCCACTGCTTGACTTTTTATTTTGTTTAAACTGTCAGGGTCCATTACTAGGGATTGGGAAAGAGACAGAGTGGAATTGGTCTTTAGAAGATGTATTTGAAGATTTCTTTTAGATGAAGGAAATAAAGATTCCTAATGATTTTATAACTTTCTAGAAAAAAAGCATATTTGTACGAACATTCAGAAAAAAGGAACCGTATTACTCAATCCCACATACAAAATTTAAAAAAAGGAGACTAAAATAGAGTAGAAAGTTTTCTGGCTTTTTGCCAAAGAAAACCAGCTAGCCTTTTGGTATATTCGGTAGATCCATGCATCCTGATTAAATTCAAACCAACAATAGCTATTTTGAATCTCTACTAATGAAAGTAGGATGCCATTAAAAAAATGATTGTCAAATCAATGAGCAAATCTGCCCACAACTAGTTAATGCTGCAGTCAGGATTCAAACATACATCTTTCTGATTTCAAACTCCTTAGCTATTGTGGTATACTGCATTTCTCAAGGCAGTAATCTCAGTCTATCTCATTTTAACTGGTAGATTCTGATCCAAGCTAGGCAAATATCCTCTGATGCAATTTTTTTTTACTTTTTTTAAAAAAAGTATAGTTGATTTACAAAGTTGTGGCAATCTTTGCTGTGCAGCAAAGTGACTCAGTTGCACGCATAGAGACATTCTTTTTTTTTTGTACTCCTTTCCATTATGGTTTATCACAGGGTATTGAATATAGTTCCCTGTGCTATTCAGTAGGACCTTGTTGTTTATCCACCCTATATATAATAGTTTACATCTGCTCATCCCAATCTCTCAGCCCCTCCCTCCCGCTTCCCCTTGGCAAGCACAAGTCTGTTCTCTATGTCTGTGGGTTTCTGTTTTGCAGATAGGTTCATTTGTGCCATATTTTAGATTCCACATATAAATGATATATTACGGTATTTGTCTTTCTTTCTGACTTACTTCACTTAGTATGATAATCTCTAGTTGCAGTCTGATGCAATTTTGAATTTAGTGATTCTCCCCAAGAGAGCGTAAGGAAACCCAAGGCAAAAGAATTTGCCAGACCTGTGCTTGGGGGAAAAGTAGGTTCAACTCTTGTTCTTGAATGACCCACTTCCCTGGACCACTCCAATTTAGGAATACTCCCATACAAGTGAGAAACTTCCAGAAGTTCCTCTGTTCTCTGAATCAGCTCTGTTGCAGCCGAACAATCCGGACAAGGCAGGTCAAGAAGGTCACTCCTTTATTCAGCAAATATTTTTTGAGCAGGTTCTAAGTACCAAGGACCTGGATAGGTGCTGGGGATACGAAGAAAAAAGCAAATTGCTCTTACCTTCAAGGAGCTCACAGACTAAAGGGGAGAGAATCACAAATGAAGGGCTAAACAGTAGAATCATTTAGTAGCTGTGATGGGAGTTTGTACAAATGCATGGGTGTAAAGGAAGATGGGACTCAGGTCTGATCAGGTGAGACAAGGCAGACTTTACAGAGGAGGTGGGGTTTGAGCTGAGATGTGAAAGTTGAGCAGGAGTTTTCCAGGTACCTAAGCTGGAGTCGGTATTTAGGAAGAAGGAAAAACACATGCAAAGGCACGGATGCCTGTTAGAGCCCTGAGAGTGAGAATCTAACGTGAGGTGGTGGGGTGGGGCAGAGCAGGAAGTAAGAGCACACATCACAGGAGGGCTGGGGCAGACCCTGAGAAGGGGCCTCGTGTACTGCACTGGACAGTGTAGACCTGTTCTATAAGACAGGGGGGAGCTACTGGAGAATTTACTAACGGCTCATAATTGGATTATCATGTTAGAAAGATCCAAAATTCAGGCCCTGGCACCCTGTAGAACCATAAATCTGCCAATGGCATTAGAGAGCTTTTAAGGAATTATTCCAGCCATTACCCAAGTTCTATCAAAATTACGAAGTACGTAAAAGTCTTCGCCCACCTTTCTCACTTCCTTCTTCTCTTCCAGCACTGTGTTCTGTCCTTTACCATCTAACATCCTACATCCTACCCACCCAGGCGTTCCCATTTTCCAAAAGTCCAAATTAAACCTTGCTACCTAGAACCTAAACTCAAATTCACAAGACCATCTCAGACATTGCCTCAATAAAACAGTTGGCACAAATGGATGTTTATGAACAGGTAGACTTAACACTGTGTGTCCTCCGGCCTTCTACCATCCCCCCACCAGGTGTGGGAGAATGCTGTCCTGGGGTGAACTTGGCTTGAGTGAATCCAGAAGGGCAATTCGGGCAGGGAGAGGGTCTCTTCTCTGGAGATTACCTATCAAAAATTGTAAATATGCTCTTTGACCCAGAAATTCCATTTTTGTGAACCTACCCTACAGATACAGACAAATGTCCATGTGTAGGGGGTTGATTAAGGAAATTATGGAACATCTCTAAATGTTGATGTCCGTGATTTAGAAATGAAAAGCAGGGGCTTCCCTGGTGGCGCAGTTGTTGGGAGTCCGCCTGCCGATGCAGGGGACGCGGGTTCGTGCGGAGCGGCTGGGCCCGTGGGCCATGGCCGCTGAGCCTGCGCGTCGGAGCCTGTGCTCTGCAACGGGAGAGGCCACAGCAGTGAGAGGCCCGCGTACCGCAAAAAAAAAAAAAAGAAAGAAATAGAAATGAAAAGCAAGTTGCAAAAGTGATTTCTTTTCTGGAAGAAAATTACATATGTCTATAAAATGTTTGTATTTAGAAGAAAACACTCCAAGCTCTTCATATCAGCAAACCATGGCAAATGGGTAGGGGGTGGAAAGATGCGGGGACTTCGACTATTTATTTCATACAATTTTGTACTATTTGTATTTTTACAGGGAGTACATCACATTTATAATAAATGATAGCCTTTATTACTCCAGCTGTGTTCTCGCCAGCTCAGAGAACAATGCATCATCTAGAACTGAATATCACATCTATTAATCCAGTTTAACTTTGCATTTGATATTTTTGGTCCGCCTACAGTTGGTTTCTATTGAACTTGCTGTCAGTTAAGACACCTAGGTCTTTTTCACAGAAGCAGAAAGCAGTGTGGGTAAAAAAACAAGAGATAAAATTCAGTCCAATTATTGTTACTTATTGTTAAGAACAGACTTAAAACAACATGAAATCCTTGGCATTTCCAACATTTATTCATGCATCAACCCACAATCTCTTTCCTATTGATGATGTTTATGGTTTCCTTGAGTTACCATGAGGTTCAGAATCTCTTAAGAGAGTGAAAAAGGGCAGGTGGGTGGCGTGTGCAGGTAGAGCTATTTGACTGTGCTGGGGGTATTTCAATTTGTTTGTTTTTTTATAAATGTACATTTAAAAATGTGATGCTTTTCCATAAGTTTTTTTTAATTTAAATAAGATTAAACTATATGAATGATTGTACAACTTCCTTTTTTTAATGTAATACTATCTTGGATATGTTTCTATATCACTGCATGTAGATCATTCTTCCTAAAGGCAGCATTGTCTCAATAATGTTGATTTAACTTCTTGACAATCAATCTTTTTTTAACTGAAGTGTCGTTGGTTTACAATGTTTTGTTAGTTTCTGGTGTACAGCAAAGTGATTCAGTTTTATATATGTGTGTGTGTGTGTGTGTATTCTTTTCCAAATTCTTTGAAATATTGAACTATTGAATATACTTCCCTGTGCTATACAGTAGGTCCTTGTTATTTATTTTATATATATGGTGTGTGTTTGTGAATCCCAAGCTCCTAATTTGTCCTTCCCCACCTTTCCCCTTTGGTAACCATAAGTTTATTTTCTATAACTATGAGTCTGTTGTATAAATAAGTTCGTTTGTATCATATTTTAGATTCCACATATTATATATATATATATATATATATACACCACATCTTCTTTATCCATTCATCTGTCCTTGACCAATCTTTACATGTAGGTGGGAGGAGTTGGGGAGAAGGGGCCAAAGGAAGGGTAGAGATTTTATAAATTTTATTGTTTAAAAATGCTAACCATCATCTGAGCCTTCAGCAAGTTGTAATCTTTTTGCCGGTGGAGGGTCTTGCCTTGATGTTGATGGGTGGTGGTTGCCGAGCCTGGGGTGGCAGTGGCAATTTCTTACAATAAGACAACAAGGAAGTTTGCCATCAATTGACTCTTCCTTCCATGAACAATTTCTCTGCAATGCTGTTTGATAGCATTTTACCCACAGTAGAACTTCTTTCAAAATTGGAGACAGTTCTTTCAAACCCTGCCGCTGCTCTATCAACTAAATTTGTGTAATATTTAAATCCCTTGTTGTCATTTCAACAATTTGCATAGCATCTTCACCAGGAGTAGATTCCATCTCAAGAAACCACTTTCTTTGCTCATCCGTAAGAAGCAACTCCTCATCTGTTAAAGTTTTATTGTGAGATGGCAGCAATTCAGTCATATCTTCAGGCTTCACTTCAAATTCTAGTTCTCTTTAATTACTTCCTCCACTGAAATCTTGAACCCCTCAGAGTCATCTATGAAGGTTGGAATCAACTTCCAAAGTCCTGTTGTTGATATTTTGACCTCTTCCCATGAATCGTGAATGATCTTAATGGAATCTAGAATGGTGAATCCTTCTCAGGTTTTCAATTGACTTTGTCCAGATCCATCAGAGGAATCACTATCTATGGCAGCTATAGCCTTAAAAAATATATTTCTTAAATAATAAGACTTGAGGGGCTTCCCTGGTGGCGCAGTGGTTGAGAGTCCGCCTGCCGGTGTGGGGGACACGGGTTCGTGCCCCGGTCCAGGAAGATCCCACATGCCGTGGAGTGGCTGGGCCCGTGGGCCATGGCCGCTAGGCCTGCGCGTCCGGAGCCTGTGCTCTGCAACAGGAGAGGCCACAACGGTGAGAGGCCCGCGTACCGCAAAAAAAAAAAAAAAAAAATAATAATAATAATAAGACTTGAAAGTTGAAATTACTCTTTGATCAACGGGATGCAGAATGGATGTTGTGTTAGCAGGCACGAAAACAACATTAATCTCGTTGTACATCTCCAGCAGAGCTCTTGCATGACCAGGTGCATTATCATTGAGCAGTAATGTTTTGAAAGGAATGGTTTTTTTTCCTGTGCAGTGCCTCGACAATGGGCTTAAAATATTCAGTAAACCATGTTGTCAACAGATGTACTGTCATCCTGGCTTTATTGTTCCATTTATAGAGTCAGAGAAGATTTAGCATAATTCTTAAGGCCCCAGGATTTTTGGAATGGTAAATGAGCACCGGCTTCAGCTTAAAGTCATCAGCTGCATTAGCCTCTAATAAGAGAGTCAGCCACTCCTTTGAAAATTTGAAGTGAGGCATCGACTTCTCCTCTCTTGCTATGAAAGTCCTAGGTGCTGTCTTCTTCCAGTATAAGGCTGTTTCATCTACATGTAAAACATATTGTTTAGTGTAGCCACCTTCATTAATTCTCTTAGCTAGATATTCTAGATAACTTGCAGCGGCTTCTAGATCAGCCCTTGCTGCTTCACCCTGTACTTTCATGTTATGGAGATGGCATCTGAGAAGAAGCTTCCTCACTTCTGTCAGCCATAGAATTGAAGAGTTAGGGCTTTGCTCTGGATTAGGCTTTGGCTTAAGGGAATGTTGTGGCTGGTTTGTTCTTTTATCCAGACCACTACAACTTTCTCTGTCTTAGCCATAAGGCTGTTTCACTTTCTCATCATTCGTGTTCACTGGGGCATCACTTTTAATTTCCTCCGAGAACTTTTCCTTTGAGTTCACAACCTTTGCTAACTGCTTGGCACAAGATGCCTCGCTTTTAGCCTGTCTTGGCTTTTGACATGCCTCCCTCCCTAAGCTTAATCATTTCTAGCTTTTGATTTAAAAAAAGAGATGTGCAACTCTTCCTTCCACTTGAACACACTTAGAGGCCACTGTTGGGTTTAAGTGGCCTGGTTTCAATATTGTTGTGTCTCAGAGAATAGAAAGGCCCGAGGAGAGGGAGAGAGATGGGGAAATGGCCAGTCGGCAGAGTAGTCAGGAAACACACACAGCATTCACTGATTAAATTTGCCATCCTGGGCACAGTTCATGGCACCTCAACACAATGACAACAGGAACATCAAAGATCACTGATCACAGATCAGCATAACAAATATAATAATAATGAAAAAGTCTGAAATATTGAATTACCAAAATGTGACACAAAGACATGAAGTGAGCAAATGCTGTCAGAAAAAATTGGCACCAATAGACTTACTCAGTGCAGGGTTGCCACAAACCTTCAATTTGTTAAAAAAAAAAATGCAGTCTCTGCAAAGAGCAACAAAGTGAAGCACAAGAAAACAAGGTAAGCTGGTAGTATATCCTCTCAGGTGAATTATCTGTTCAAGCCATTTGACCATCTTTTTACTGGGTTGATTGTTTTCTTAGTGTTGCATGAAGAGAGTTTTAAAAATATATTTTGGATATAAACTCTTTGTTGGATATGTGATTTGCAAATGTCTTTATTCTTTTTATACATAACCAGTTCAGTTTGCTAATAATTCATTGAGGACTTTTGTATCAAAGTTCATGAGGGAAACTGGTCTAGTTGGAAGAGACCAATTGGAATAGACTAATTAGAATAGTTTTCTCTCTCTCCCTTTTTTTTTGCACTGTCTTTGTCTGGTTTGGGTACCAAGATAATGCTGGCTTCATAAAACGAGTTGGGAAGTGTTCCTGCCTCTTCTATTATCTGGAAGAGAATGTGTAGAATTAGAGGTATTTCTGTTTTAAATTCTGTTAAAATTTGCCAGTGAAGCCATTTGGATCAGGATATGTCTTAATACAGTTGATTTTTTGTATATTGATCTTGTATCCTGCAACTTTGATAAATTAACTTATTAGTTCTAGTAACTTTTTTGATGATCCCATTGGACTTTTTACATAGATGATCATTGTCCGTGAATAAATACAGTTTTATGGGACTTCCCTGGTGGTGCAATGGTTAAGAATCTGCCTGCCAATGCAGGGGACATGGGTTTGATCCCTGGTCCAGGAAGATCCCACATGCTGCGGAGCAGCTAAGCCCATGCGCCACAACTACTGAGCCTGTGCTCTAGAGCCCGTGAGACACAATTACTGAGCCCTCGTGCCACAACTACTGAAGCGTGCGTGCCTAGAGCCCGCGCTCTGCAACAAGAGAAGCCACCGCAATGAGAAGCCCGTGCACCGCAACTAGAGAGAGCCCGGGCACAGCAATGAAGACCCAACGCAGCCAAAAATAAATAAATAAAATAAATTTATTTTAAAAAATACAGTTTTACTTCTTTTCCAATCTTGATGACTATTTCTTTTTTTTGCCTGATTGTCCTGGGTTAGAATCACCAGTACAATGTTGAATAGAAGTTGTGAGAGCAGACATTAACAGTTTTGTTCCTGATTAGTTCCTGAATTTAGGGAGAAAGCATTCAGTTTTTCAAAATTAAGTATGGTGTTAGCTATAGTTTTTTTTTTTTAAATAGATGCCCCTTTTCAGGTTCAGAAAGTTCCCTTCCATTCCAATTTGCTGAGGGTTTTATCAGTAATGAATGTTGGATTTTGTCAAATTTTTTGTATCTATTGAGATGATCAATGGTTTTTCTTTTTAGTCTGCTTATATGATAAATTAAATTAATTGATTTTTGAATATTTAAATCAACCCTGAATTCCTGGAATAAATCCCACTTGATCATCAGGGATTGAATTGGTAAAATTTTGTTGAGGATTTTTTTTTTTTTTTTTGCGGTACGTGGGCCTCTCACTGTTGTGGCCTCTCCCGTTGCCGAGCACAGACTCCGGAAGCGCAGGCTCAGCGGCCATGGCTCACGGGCCCAGCCACTCCGCGGCAAGTGGGATCTTCCAGGACCGGGGCATGAACCCGTGTCCCCTGCATCAGCAGGCGGACTCTCAACCACTGCGCCACCAGGGAAGCCCCTGTTGAGGATTTCTGCATCAATTTTCATGAGAGATATTGATCTGTAGTTTTCCTTTTTTTGTAACATCTTTACCTACCTTTGGTATCAGACCAATACTGGTCTTATAGAATGAGTTGGGATGTAGTCCCTTCTCTTCAGTTTCCTAGTTATGTGTAACCAGGTCTTCCCTGGTGGTGCAGTGGTTAAGAATACATCTGCCAATGCAGGGGACACGGGTCCGAGTCATGGTCTGGGAAGATCCCACGTGCCGTGGAGCAACTAAGCCCGTGCACCACAACTACTCTGCCTGTGCTCTAGAGCCCACGAGCCACAACTACGGAAGCCCGTGTGACACAACTACTGAAACCCATGCGCCTAGAGCCTGTGCTCCACAACAAGAGAAGCCACTGCAATGAGGAGCCCTCGCACCGCAATGAAGAGTAGCCCCAGCTCACCGCAGCTAGAGATAGCGCGCGTGCAGCAATGAAGACCCAACGCAGCCAAAATAAACAAACAAATAAATAAATAAAATTAAAAGAAAATGTTTGATTGAATTCACTACAGAAGCCATCTGGGCCTTAAGAGTTTTTGTGTGCCTGTGATGGAAGAGAGGGGTGTTTTAAACTACAAATTGAGTTTCTTTAACAGATATAGGGCCATTCCAATTTTTTACTTCTTCTTGAGTGAGTTTAGTAGCTTGTGTCATTAAAGGAATTTGTCTATTTCATCTAAACTGTTGACTTTATTGGAATATAGTTGTTAATAGTATTAATAATAGTTGTTATTATGTTTTAATGTATATAGAATTGGTAATCATGCGACCTCTTTCATTCCTGATACAGATAATTTGTGGTTTTTCCCTTTTTCTTTTCCTGATCAACAGTGTGGCCTGAAGTGGATCAATTTTATTGATCTTCTCAGAGGACCAGCTTTAAGTTTACTGGGTTTCTGTTTTATTTATTTTATTGATTTCTATATTGATCTTTATTATTTCCTTTCTTTTACCTACTCTGCTCTTTTTTCTAGTTTTTAAGGTGGAAGTTGAGGTTACTAATGTAAGATCCTTCTTCTTTTTTAACATAGGCATTTAGTGCTATAAATTTCCCCCTAAGCACTGCTTTAATGGCACCCCACAACTTCTGATATAAAGTGTTTTCATTTTCATTCAGTTAAAAAATGCTTTCTAATATCCCTTTTGATTTTTACTTTCATCCTTGGATTACCTAGAAATGTGTTATTGAATTTCCAAATATCTGGGGATCTTCTAGAGGTCTCTGTTTCTGCTTTCTAATTTAATCCTATTGTGGTCTGAGACCATACTCTGTAAGACTTATATCCTTTTAAATTTATTGAGAGTTGTTTTATGGCCCTGAATATGGTCTATCTTGCTGCTTGTGCTGGTTTTCCATAATTCCTAAGCCCTATTGGGGTGATTCAAAGGATCCATAATGGAAGCCTGCACACACTGTGGGTTTCATTATAGGAGAGGACACTGAGCTTGGGGACTCATGACTTTCATTGCGAGCAGAGGCAAGACTGTTCTTTGTTCAAGGGGGTGAACATTACCTCATCTGTCAAGATTGCTCATTGCAAATACAACCTGGTGAAATTGCCTGGATAAAGTGGCCAGGGTTCTGCAATTCTGGCATACCTGCAAGAATGTGCAGGCATACTCAGGACGCATGGTGGATTACCCCCCAACAAGGTCACTGAAGTTCTTTTGATTCTTCTGGATTATTTTTTTCTTTCCGTATTTCATTTTGAAGAGCTTCTATTTTTTTTTAATTAATTTATTTATTTTTGGCTGTGTTGGGTCTTTGTTACTGCTGGCGGGCTTTCTCTAGTTGCGGCGAGTGGGGGCTACCCTTCGTTGCGGTGGCTTCTCTTGTTGTGGCACACGGGCTCAGTAGTTGTGGCTCACGAGCTCTAGAGTGCAGGCTCAGTAGTTGTGGCTCACGAGCTCTAGAGTGCAGGCTCAGTAGCTGTGGCACACGGGCTTAGTTGCTCCGCGGCATGTGGGATCTTCCCGGACCAGGGCTCGAACCCATGTCCCCTGCATTGGCAGGCGAATTCTTAACCACTGCGCCACCAGGGAAGCCTGGGAAGCCCCTTGGATAGCTTCTATTTCTATGCTTTCAAATTCACTGATCTTTTCTTCTGCAATCTCTAACCTGCCCTTAATCCCATTCGGTGTATTTTTCATCTCAGATATTATAGTTTTATTACTAGAAGTTTCATTTGGATCTTTAAAAAAAAGAATCTTCCATGTTTCTCTTTAACTGTTTGAACATATGGAATACAGCCGTAATAACTGTTTTAGCATCCTCGTCTGTTATCTCTAACATCTATGTCAGCCCTCGATCAGTTTTGATTGATTTGCTATTTTCATTATGGGTTGTGTTTTCCTGCTTCTTTGTATAGGTGGGAATCTTTGATTGGGCGCCAGATATTTGTAATTTTTACCTTGTGGAATGCTGGATATTTTTGTGTTCTTATAAATCTTGAGCTTTGTTCTGTGATGTAGTTCAGTTGCTTGGAAACAGTTAACTTAACTTGCAAACAAGTTACTTGGAAAACAGTTTTATCCTTTTGGGTCTTGCTTTTATGATTTCATGATTGTTTTATGATTTTTTAGGCCAGTTTAGAGCAGTGGTCATTCGAGGACCAGTCTAGGAATAATTAATTCCATACCACTACCAATCTAGGAATAATTCATTCTACACTACTGAAGCAAGACCTTAAGTCCTCTACTCAATGCTCTGGGAATTAAACGTTTCTGCAGTCCTGTGGTTGAAGCAGGCACCCACCTGGCCCTGTGTGAATGCCATGCACTGCTCCCTCTAATCCTCTCAGATGGCTCTTTCCTTGGACTTGGGTGGCTTCTTCACAAGCATGCTCTGATCAGTACATGCTCAGGTGGGACACTCCGAAGATCTCCAGAGCTCTCTCTGTGTGTGGCCCTCTCCTCTCTGATACTTTATCCTATGAATACTAGCTGCCTTCTTCTCCCCGTACTCTCAGCTTCATGTCCTCAACTCAGGGAGCCCTCCGGACTCTACCTCAATGGTCTGGTCTACAAGCCAAGGCTGTAAACTGAGGCAATTATAGGACTCTCCCCATTTGTTTCCCATCTCTCAGCATTCCTGTCCTTCATTACATGATTTCTGGTGTATTGGAAAACCATTGCTTCATATGCTTTGTCTTTTTTTTGCCCCCACAGTTGTTTCAAGAGGAAAGGTGATTCCAGTCCTTATTACTCCATCTTGGCCAGTAGTAGACGTTGCTTTATTAATTTCTTAACTTTAGCTGTTATTTCTTCAAGTTTGTTTGTTTGTTTTTTTCCTGTCCTCCCACTTCAGGGACTCCAATTACATAAATATTAGGCTGCTTAAAGTTTTCCCATCTCACTCATCCTCTGCTTACTTTTTTAAGTCTTTTTTTTTTTCCTCTCCATGTTTCATATTGCATTGTTTCTATTGCTAAGTCTTCAAGTTCATTCATCTTTTCTTGTCTACCCTGTAGTTAATCCCATTCAGGGTATTTTTAATCTCAGATGTTGTACTTTTCATCTCTAGATATTCAATTTGGGTCTTTTTTTAATCTTCCATGTCTCTACATAGCATGTTCAATCTTTCTTTTAGCTTCTTGAATACATGGAATACAGTAATAGTTGCTTTTAGTGTTCTTTTCTACTAACTCTATCAATCATGTGCCAATTTTGGATCAGTTTTTGTTGTTGTTGTTGTTGTTTTTTGCCATGCCACGGGGCATGTGGGATCTTAGTTCCCTGACCAGGGATTGAACCTGTACCCCCTGCATTGGACGCATGGAGTCTTAACCACTGGACTGCCAGGGAAGTCCCTGGATCAGTTTTGATTGATTGTTCTCCTCATTAGAGATCATACTTTCCTGTTTCTTTGCACACTTGGTAATATTTGATAGATGCCAGAAACCGCAAAATTTACCTTAAGTGTTGAATGTTCGTGTATTACTACGTGTTCAGCTTTGTTCTGGGACACAGTTACGTGACTCAGAAACAGTTTGACCCTTTCAAGTCTTGCTTTTGCACTTTTTCAGGTAGCACCAGTACATCATTTAGTTTAAGCCTAATGCCCCTTCCCCCACCACCCCACTTCTGAACACTCTATCTAATGCCCTGTGAATTATGAATGGAAACAGGAACTATTCCCAGCCCTTTGGAAATTCTAAGAATCATTCCTTCTAATCTTTTTGGGTGCTTCCTTCCTTGGCCTCAGGTGTTTTTCTCCCACACATTCACTGATAAGACTCAAGGGAGACCCTCTGCAAATCTCCAGGGTTCTCTCTCTCTTTGCAGCTCTCTCCTCTTCTGCAGCTGGCCTTGCAAACTCTACCTGCCTCTGTCTCTCTGAACTCACAGTTGAGGGAGACCACTGAGCTATGCCTGGGTTCCCCTTATTCTGGTACATCTTGGAAACCTTCTCCAGGCAATAACCTGGGGCAATCAGAGTGCTCATGTCATTTGTTTTCTGCCTCTCAGGGATCATCATCTTTCATTGCCTGATGGTCAATGTCTTAAAAAGCTTTGCTTAATATATTTTCCTCCAGATTTTAGTTGTTTCAGGCAGCATTGTAAAT
Organism: Neophocaena asiaeorientalis asiaeorientalis; assembly: GCF_003031525.2. Taxonomy (NCBI): domain Eukaryota; kingdom Metazoa; phylum Chordata; class Mammalia; order Artiodactyla; family Phocoenidae; genus Neophocaena; species Neophocaena asiaeorientalis. The sequence continues at coordinate 2,848,129 of NW_020174933.1, read as the reverse complement.
CTGGTGTGTTTTAATACATCTCATCTGGAACCTGAAGTCCCCACAATTTTTGAAGCCTAACATTAACAGTTTTTGTAATTGCTGGTCCAGTTTCTAATAATTAAATTTACTCATAAACTTGTTTAGAGATTATAATTTTAATCCAAAATTTAAACTTTAAGTTTTAAATTTAAATCCAAGCAAATTAGCTCAGTCACTGTTTCTAAGGATACTTATTTTGTCAACAAATACTTGAGCACCTAGTGGTTTCTGGGGATTACAGCTGTGAACAGGACAAGAGCCCTGGCCTCATGGAGTTCATATTCTAGTGGGCATGTTTTAAAAAAATGTTAGCATGATGTATTTGCTAATTTGTCAAAGTTTTTTTGCAGAAAGCTCAAAAAAATAAAACTAAGTGATGTAAAAATTCTAAGGAACAATGATGAATCCAGACATACTTTTGGCTTGCAATCTGTCAACAAAGTAGTAGACCTGAACCACAGTTGTGTAGCAGCGGTGGGCAACTTTTATTCAATTTGGACATAAGTTGCACGAGGCAAGTGCCCTGCCTGTCAGCTGGCCTCTGGATTCCCGGTGTCTAACACATATGTGATAAAAAAATTTCAACCTCCTCTTCAAGGGACCTCATCTTGGTTCCTATAGGGGCATAAGGCACAGGAAACAGCCAGCCAGGACGATAGGGAGGAAAAGCCTTAAGTGCAACACATCAGGGGGAGATGGAAATGTAACATGAAGCTGGCTGCTTGTCCTCAGTTGTCAGTTGTTTTAAGACTGGCAGGTGAGAGCAGACACTTCCTGCCTTTGGTTTGGTTCCTGACTTTTTAACATGGCTGGGCCAACTCCCTTGCCTCGGTTTGCGCAGGTGAGGGCAGGGAGGAGAGGAGGAAGAAAGGGGATGCCGTAGCTTCTAAACTTTACTTTTTAGGGGTGTATGTGTGTGGTATCTATGAATATGTGGTAATATATGGAAAACGTGAATACGCTGGACAACTTGGATGTGCTGGGGGTGGTCAGGAGCCCAGGCCGTGTGTCCCTCCTCTGATCCGCGAACATCCACTCACCCGGGTAACCCACCTGGGCGCCCGCAAGTCCAGCCGCGCAGCGAGGCAGAGGGTGGGTGGGAGGCGTGGGCTGGTGTCGGCGGCCTCAGCTCGCAGCGCCGTAGGTTTGGGGCAGCACCGGGA